>NC_077246.1:32057500-32372500 GCF_947179165.1 Solanum dulcamara | reverse complement strand
TTTGTCTAGGGATTCTCTTTTATTGCAACCCTATTCCAGTGGATTGATGAGGCTAACTCAAAAGATCGAGAATTCTAGTGGATCGATGAGTGTGAGATGAATTTTTCAAAGCTCAAGGAGTTATTAAATTTGGCACCTATACTAGCCTTACAAGAGGAGGGTGTGGCCTTCATCGTGTTTTGTCATGCTTCGAGAGTCAGCTTGGGTGGTGTTTTGATGTAAAAGAGTAGAGTTATAACTTATGCTTCTCAACAGTTGAAGGTACATGAGAAAAACTATCCTACCCATGACCTAGAGTTGGCCGTGGCGTTGTTCATTCTGAAGTTTTGGAGGCACTATCTCTATGGTGTGTATTGTGAGGTGTTTACTGACCACTGTAGCCTTAAGTATATCTTTTCCTAGCCAAATCTACACATGAGGCGGCGTAGGTGGTTGGACTTATTAAAAGACTATGATATCACCATTCTTTATCATCCGAGAAATGCTAATGTGGTAGTGGATGCCTTGAATAGCAAAGTACCTAATATGGATTGTTTTACCTTTCTTAAGGTGGATTAGAGGCCTTTGGCTTTGGAGTTTCAGTCATTATCTAGGAAATTATTTAAACTTTATATTTCTACACATCCTAGCATTTTGGACTTTCTAGAGGCTAGGTCTATCTTGAAAGACTAGATTCAGGTACACCAGTTTGAGGACGACAAGTTGAGGACCATTCAAGATAAAGTATTGAGTGGTGAGGAAAAATCAACTTCACTTGATCCAAAGAAATTTTTGAGGATTAATAGTCATACTTGTGTGCCAAGGTTGGTAATTGGGTACGTATAATATTGGAGGATGCTCATTCTTCCAAGTATTCGATTCACCTCGGTGTAGAAAAGATGTTTAATGACTTGAAACAACACTATTGGTAGTGTGGAATGAAGAGGGACATTTTTGATTTTATGGCTAATTGTCTAAATTGCCAACAAGTGAAGTATGAGCATTAGAAACCAACTGGTTCTATGCAAAAGATGCCCATTCCTGAGTGGAAGTAAAAGCTTATTACTATAGACTTTATGTCTAGATTACCCACGACATTGGGTAAGTATGATTCTGTATGGGTGATTGTGGACCGATTGACCAAATCAGCATATTTCCTTCCGGTGAAGACTAGATACAATGCAGATAAGTTAGCTAGGATCTATCTTCGTGAAATTGTCAGGTTGCATGGGGTGCCTATCTCTATTATGTCGAATCAGGGTTCTGTTTCACCTATCACTTCTAGGAGGCATTGCAGCATGGTTTGGGTATATGGCAATAGATGAATTCAGCATTTCATCCCCAGATCAATGGCCAGTCCGAGCGGATAATTCAAGTTTTGAAGGACATGCTTAGGGCCGTGTGATTTATTTTAGAGCTCGATGGGACCAATACTTAACCTTAGCGGAGTTTGCCTATAATAATAGTTATTACTCAAGCATTCAGATGGAACCATTTGAGGCATTGTATGGTCCTAGGTGTCGGTCATCCATTTGGTGGTTTTATTCAGTTGTAGTAGATGCATTGGATACTTACTTAATCAGTGATGCTATGGAGTGGGTACTTTTAATTAAGGGTCGAATATTAACAACCCAGAGTTGTCAAAAGAGGTATGCTGACAAGAGGTTTTGACCCTTAAAGTTCATGGTGGGTGATTTTGTGTGGCTTAAAATATCGCCCATGAAGCGTGTGATAAGGTTTGGGAAGAAGGGCAAGCTTAGCCCGAGGTTCATTGGCCATTTGAGATTTTGAGGAGAGTGGGTGGGGTGACTTATGAGTTGAGCTTACCCCTTAGACTATCAGCTATCCATCTAGTCTTTCAAGTCTCCATTCTTCGCAAATACATACCAGATGAATCCCATGTGATTTCTTATGATACAGTAGAGTTGAGTCCAAATTTGACTTATAAGCAAGAGCCGATAGCTATCCTAGACATATAGATTTATAGGCTCAGGACCAAGGAGATACCTTTGGTCAAGGTGTAGTAGAGGCATCGGTCTGTTAAGGAGGCGACGTGGGAGTTAGAGTCTGACATACAGGATTGGTACGCTCATCTTTTTGACACTCCAAGTACCTTCCTCTATCTTATATTAGAGGACGAGCGTCATATTTAGTGGTGGATTGTAATGACCTTGAGGGTTATTTTTGGAAAATTGCATTAAATTACCATTTTACCCTTATCATTAGTGCTCTCGATTATTATTTGTTAAGTTTATGTAGTTGAATGTGTTAAAGTTTTAGTAGTTAGAAAATTGGGCAAATTCTCGAGTTTTATAGATTAAGTTGTGAAAAAGTGGTTTTTGAGACCAAATAGAGCTACGGGTCTTAGAACGGGATTCTACCTGTTCCATCATCTCCGAAATATAAATATTGTTCTAGGAGAGTAATCAGAAACATATTTGGGGTTGATATGTGAAATTTATATCATAAGTTGAAATGTGAAGTTTTAAATGAGTTGGTTTAGTTTTAGGGGGCGATTCTAAAGCTAAAAATGGCTTTGTTGTATTTTTAGAGATTTCGAGGGTATTTTGGGTATTTCAAATGCCAAAATTAGTTTAGTTATGACTTGACAGATTATGGGTCAAGGAAATCCTTAATTTGAATTCCGATGTTTCCGTTGAGTCCGAAACGTTGAATTTAGTGGGAATGCATTTAATATTTGTGTATATAGGATTGAAAATGATTTTTGAGGGCCCAGATGAGTGCGTTTTAGACATGGAAAATCTACTGTGATCTGGTTTCTTGTACAGTACTTTTTCTTCATTGCGATTACTACATGGGGTCACAAGATCGCGATGTACTAGTTCGTAAGCTACGCGATCACAAGTAGGGCTACGCAATCGTGAAGGGTCACCTATTTACATTGCTCTCCTTGATTTCAAGGGAGATACGTGATCATGATTAGGTAAATCCTTTGTGTTTCTTAATCATGAGATTTAAAGACTCGCGATCGCGATGAGTAAATATGTGATCCCTAAACAGTAACTTCAGAAAAGAGATCCAATTTCTTCATTTCCACCCTTTTCAAACTCTCAAAACTTGTGGGAGGTGATTTTGATGAGGTTTTTAGAAAAAATCCTTCGCCGTAAGTTCCATTTTCCATTCTAATTCATTTCCTATCAGTTTCACAACCCTAAATCATTGGAAAGTCTAGTTGTTAATTGAGATTTTGGGAGTTTTGTTCTTGACTTTTCCAATTATACCTTGTTTCTTAGCTTATTTTTTATGGGTTTTCCCCCACAAACCCCCCTCAATGACTAGAATGTGTTTTTGAAAGAAATTTCCAGATTTGACTATTTTCAAAATTTATCAATTTTTGGATTATTTTTCCCCTCGGTTCTGAAAACTATCAATATAGGTGTCATTGGACTCCTTATGACGCTATTTCACTCTTGCTAGTGGGTTGTTATTCAGAGCATGGAATTTAAGAGTTGATGATTCGATGGAGGTGTTCAATTATGGGTTTAGCTATCGAGGTAGATTTGGCTATTCTTCTTGGGGCTGAGTTGGGGTAATTAGTTAAATTCTATATTGTAGACTTTGGAATAGGGTCGTAGTGTAGTTTGGGACTGATGATTGATATTGTGATGCCCGTGTGGGGGCTTATAAGTGATGTATAGATCATGCAGGGGCATTATGTGATGTTTTATCTGTGATTGAGACTGTGTAATCTATGAGTTGACTGAGTGGAGATGTGTACAGGTTATTTGACTAGCAGTGCTCATCTAAGGGGTTAAGTTGAGGGTTTCGAGCATTTCTAAGTAGTGGGATATCATTGAGAACAGGCGAACACTTAATTTATGTATTTCCTTCCCACTACTGTCTATTTAGGGTGAATATCACCCTTAGGTTAAGTTTTTACAACTTTGAACCTTGTGCTACATGTTGAGTTTAATATTACCTCCATGGCTTATACATTGTGATTGCATTCATCCTCATTCATACTTTTAATGATCATTGGGATGTTGAGAACTGTGGAAACCCTTTTGAGAAAGAATATGTGACATCTTTTTTATCACTGACTACGAGATAGGTGGCAAGCGAATAAGACATTAGTATCATGAGTCCTTGGCCATGAATTGGGTGGAGAGGTAGTTGATACATTGAGATTGTTATGAGGTATATGGTCTAGAAGACCCTATGGATCTTGCTTGGTAGCATAGCTCAGCAGGTGTATACGACACCATGATCCCATTATATCATTATATCATTACATCATCATATTGCATTCCATTGCATTGACACCTTTGATACTTGACCTATATTTCTAATTGTGATATTGAACTATTTTTATGTGTTTACTTTAATCGCACCGTTCTATATAAATTGGAGGCATCATAGCCGGAGTGGTACTTTTCTATGTGCAGGTGAAATCTTTACTTAGAATATTTCAAAGCTTTTAATTAATTCCTTATACTCAATCGATTAAACCTACCGAATACTTATGGATTGTACTCAGCCCTACTTCTGTGTCCCTTTTGATGCTGATCCTAGTAGGGTATCCCATAGTAGTTAATCTTCTTCTTCCGGAGATATTTTATCATTCAAATTAGTGATGAGGTATTGGGATTCGGACCGCCATTCTTGCTAGATTTTATTTACAGTCTTTACTATTTTTCAAAGACATGATGTATATCAGGCTTAGTCATTAGACTAGATGCTCTTTACACTTATGACACCAGGTTTGGGGGTATTTTCGTTGTTGTCCTTTATTTTGCATTTAATTATGGCCTAACTTTCTTTTGGGAGTATCATATGGTTTTACTTTTAAGCTTATGCATCGGGATGGGGTTTGGGATGCGTGCCATCATAACATCAATTTTTGGGTCATGACATTCTATCTCCTTTTAATTAAGTTATGCAAACAATGTTGTCTTCGAACATGACCGTGGATACTTTGATATCATACTCAAGGCTGCATCTTTCTTAGATGAATTGTATCATTAATCTCAACCACACATATTTTCTACTTGCTTCATGAATCTCTATTATCTCAGCATGATTTGAAAAGGTAGCAATAATGAACTGTTTCGTAGATCGACATGATATAGGAGTTCCTTCGTATGTGAACTCATAGTCAGTTTTGGAGAGCGAGCTTTTTGTGGGTCCGATAAATAACATGCATCTGCATAACCAACAAGATCTACACAACCTTTGTTAGTATAAATAAAACCCATATCAATAGTCCCCTTTGGATATTGCATAATATGCTTGACACTGTTTCAATGTCTTCACATTGGGGAAGAACTATACCTTGTTTGCAAATTAACAGAAAATGTTATATCCGGTCAGGTAGAGTTAGCAAGATACATAAGTGCACCAATATCACTGAGATATGGTAATTCAGGACCAAGAAGTTCTCCATTGTCTTCTAGAGGTCGGAATGAATCCTTATTCACTTCAAGTGATCGAACAACCA
Organism: Solanum dulcamara; assembly: GCF_947179165.1. Classification (NCBI taxonomy): domain Eukaryota; kingdom Viridiplantae; phylum Streptophyta; class Magnoliopsida; order Solanales; family Solanaceae; genus Solanum; species Solanum dulcamara. Next base: position 32,367,063 of record NC_077246.1, on the reverse strand, counting down.
TTGTAGGGCTTAATGGATGTGCTCTATCCATGCAGAATTGTTTAAAAATATTCTTAGTGTAGGCGAATTAGTGGATGAAGACCCTCTACTAAATGATCAATTTACATATTGAGATAATATTTTGTCTTTCCAATATCTTTCATCTCAAATACTTTCTTTAGATATTCAATTACCTTTTGGACCTCTTCAGGGGTTCCGATGAGGTGTATATCATCAACATAAATGGCGAGTATAAAAAACTCTGATGTTGTTTTATTAATAAAAATACAACGACAAATAACATAATTTATGTAACCTTCGTTTATCAAGTATTCATTAAGGCGATTATACCACATATGCCCTAATTGTTTTAGACCATACAATGATCTTTCAATCCTTCTGGGATTTTCATATAAATTTCATTATCAAGTGAGCCATAAAGGTAAGTTGTAACCACAACCATTGCATGTATTTTAAGAGTTTTATTTACAGCTAAACCAATGACATATCAAAATATTATTGCTTCCATAACAGGTGAATATATTTCTTCATAGTCGGTGTTGGGTCTTTGAGAGAATCCTTGTGCAACAAGTCATTCCTTGTATCTTACAATTTTACTTCTTTCATTATTCTTTCGCACAAAAACCCATTTATAGACCACTAGTTTTACACAATCATGGATTTGGACTATGGGTCCACAAACCTCATATTTAGGAAGTGAGTCCAATTCTGATTGAATTGCCTCTTGCCACTTTGGGAAATCACATCTTCATCAACATACTTCAACACATTTAGGCTCAAGATCCTCACAGTCTTGCATAAGATTAATTGCAACAGTATTTGAAAATACATTATCCACTATAGTTTTCTATCGATCTAAATTTATCCCATCACCATTGAAAGTTTTTTATTCTCTTGAGTCTTGGATTCACTGATTTCTTCAGTAATATCAGGATTAATTAGATCTTTAAATTTTTAAGAAATTCTTTTATAGTGTCATCTTTCTTATTTCTCACGCTTCTTTTTTTAGGATTTTTTCACTGCCAAGCTAGGACCTAGGCGTGACTCGATGATTAGAATTCATGAAGAAACCCCAACCAAGCCTCTTAGCATATCATAATTATACATAAGGTAACAATAAGAAGAAACTCATAAGAAATCCAAGAACATAGCATAGCTAGAATGAAGCAAGACAACATAGATCTCATACACATATCCAATGTGCCTCTACATGACTATGTGGGTGGGGACTAAAACATGTTTCTAGCTTACCCTCAAAGTAATGACATAACATAGAATAGTCTCAATATACCTACACAGTCTAAAAATAAAAAGATTGGAGCATTCGTCCCTACATTGTGATATAATGTAGCCAATAAAGTATGTGTTAGTACATTTGAATGTACTAAGTATTTAGAAAATGCAATGCACAATAAAAATCATATTGTGTAAATGACAATTTCATATAGCATGAAAAGAGATAGTAAAATCACGACAAGAGTAAATTCACAATAAACCATAAGAGTTTAATGTAATGGAAATAAAGTATAGGATTATTCATTAAAAATATCATAAAGAACATACACACGTGAGATAGAGCCATAATCAATATTTAAGACTATGAGAGCTATAACATGGAATCCAATATAACTCAACATCGAGAAGAGAGAGGCTACTTTCCAAAATAGACTCTATATCATCATCATGTACTAATATGGATCCACTAGCTAGGCCATCAAGGCAACCCTATAGTCACACCTTATTTAAGGGAATAAAGATTGCTACTAAGGACCCCTTAGGTCGAGTCCCCACCTCAAATGCCTCTCGGTTCTAAGTCAACATCCCATGGAATACATATCATTATCATAAATCATAAGCTTTACATAATTAAAGTTCGTACTTGTCTTGAAAACATAAAATTATCGTATGGAAAGTCAATCAAAATCTACCAATCCAATTCATAAAACTTGTTCATAGAAATAGCTCAGTATCATGCGATTCATGTAATGTGGGTATAGGCCTTCCATTATTATGAATCCTTTTTCATAAAGAGTATCATTAGAGTCTTGATTCACCCCTTTAATTAAACTTGCTTGACATCTTGAAATTTCATGATCATTACTTATACTTAAAAATAAGGTGAAAACATAGGTTCACAAGTAATTGTCTTACAAATCATGACATTGAAATGAAAACATGCATAATCATATAATTTATATTAACCCATACATAATTCATGAAAATAATATCAATTGGTGATATAATAAAAAATACTAATCATCCATGCCATGAACCCTAAAAAGTAATGTGGATAATTCATAGCAAACTCTTCAATTCCATGCAATAATCATTAATTCATATAAAAATAGATTCATAATCATTGTTTAAAACATAATTCATGCAATTGGAATTGAGATCAAAATAATTCATAAAAATAAATACTTGAATTAATTGAAAATATGATAATTGGTTGGGCTCCATGGGTGAAAGGTACCCTAGAATGAATACCATATACCTTGAATGAGAATCTACAAAAAAAATTGAAGAAATTTTATGTTTTTGATAAAGATCTTGAGAAAATTGTTTTGATGCCTTCAATGGTGATTTGAGAGCTCTTGTAGATAGAGAATTATTTGAAATAGATGAATTATGAAAGAATGAGGAAGAATATAGATTTAGAGTAGTTTATAGGGTCGAATTAATTCCAAAAAATATCCAGGTTCATTAACTATTGGGTAGGAAAAGTCTAAAGTGTCCCTACTTAAAAACTGAATACGGACGGAAAAATTAACCCTGGTTTGCAATGCGGAGATGATCCTTGATAGGCCAATTTTGAGCAAAATGAGAATTTTCGCTAAATTTTGATTGGGGAAAATTTTGCATTGTGGGGGAGCAGGTTCGTGATGCGGACCTATCGCGCATCCTACTAGTAAACTATTTTTTTTGAAAAATTTATCATATGAAATACTTGACGTAAAAATCCACCGAGATCATTTTTGAAATGTTTAACCTTATTATATAATATTTTAACCTTCAAACGTTTGGGATATTATATTATCTCCCCCTTGAGAATATTCGTGCCCTGAATGATCTAGAACTAGCTTGAGTAGAGTAGAGTGTATGGCTAACAACCCAGCATGAATGCAATAATATAATTTAAACATCATTTAAATTCAAGTCTATGAATATGCATGCATGTAATGAGACAGAGAGAAGTTGGAATGTTAGTGTTTGGAGGATTTGGAAATAAATAGCTAAATACCTTAGGCCGGAATGGAAGGAAAGAGATAAGATTCATCATGTCTGTTTCTGCTTCTTATGAAGCACTTCCAACTTCTTGGTTCCTCCAAAAGACTTTAACGGATGCAACTTCCTCTTTTCTCAACCTTTTGACTTGACAGTCCAAAATTTCAAATAGAACCTCTTCATAAGAAAGGTTTTCTTCAACACTTTCATTATCCAACAGTACAATGACATTGAGATCACCAACATATTTCTTCAACATTGATACATGGAATATCAGATGAAGCGAGGCTAACTCCATTGGCAAATCAAGTTCATAGGCCACCTTACAAATATACCTTAGGATCATATACAGACTTTTATACCAAGGACTAAGTTCCCCATTCTTTCCAAAATGTATTTCTCTTTTTATGGGTGAAATCTTCAACTAAACCCAATCTTTCACGTCGAATTCAAGTTCTCTCCTTCTACCATCCGAATAGGACTTTTGAAAACTTTGAGCATCCCTTAACCTTCTTGAATAAGTTTGAACTTTTCCAAGGCCTCAAACACTAATTCGGGCCCTAACAAGGAACCCTCTCCCACTTCAATCCATCCAATAGGTGATCAGCACCTCCTTCCATACAAGACTTCAAATGGTGTGATCCCGATTCCCGAATGGTACCTGTTATTGTATGCAAATTCAACTAATAATAGGTGATCATCCCAAGATCTTTTAAAATTAAGCACACATGCCCGCAACAGGTCTTCTAGAATTTGAATTCTCCTCTCGGCTTGTCCATCGATTTGAGGGTGAAATGCGATATTTAGCTTAACTTTGTGCCAAGAACCTTTCAAAAGAATTTCCAAAAGTGAGAAATGAATTGAGTACAATGATCTGAAATGAGGGACAATAGGATACCATGTAAATTTACCAATTCCCGAATATACATATTAGCATAGTCTTCGGCACTACGAGAAGCCTTAACTTGTAGAAAATGAGCTGACTTTGTCATTCTATCCATAACCACCCAAGTATAATCATGTTGCTTTCTGGTACAAGGCAAGCCTATTATGAAGTCCATGTTCACATCCTCCCATTTCCAAGTAGGAATTTTGATATCTTGGTCTAAACCTCCCCGTCTTTAATGTTCAACTTTTACTTGTTAGCAATTTTGACATACAAACTTTGTGGATCCTGAATGCATAGAATATCTAGAGCTATCGGTTTCACTTAATATCATTTCTCTTAGGCCATCAACATTTGGAACACATAACTGACCTTGGTAATGAAGTAATCCATCTCCCCCTTGTGAGAAAACATCAATCTTTTTATCAACCACTAATTTCTTCAACTCAATTAAGGTTGGATCCATGTCATTCTTCACCTTTACATCCGTTACCTATGATGATTTTAAACAATTTTGAACTAGAATACCACCATCAGTAGAGTCACTGAACCATACCACCAAATGGACCAATCGATGCACATCATTAACCAACTCCTTATTTTTATCATCAACATGTGCAACAATATTAATGGATAACCAACTAAGAGCATCGCCAACAAAATTTTCTTTACCCGGATGGTACAACACACTCATATAATAATCCTTTAATAGTTCAAGAGACCTCCTTTTCCTAAGGTTCAAGTCTCTTTGGCTATATACATATTGCAAGTTTTTGTGATCGATAAATATGTCAACATGCACCCTATAAAGATAGTGATGCAAAATTTTTGAAGAAAAAACAACCGCCGCTAATACAAGATCATGAGTTAGACAGTTCTGTTCATGTAGATTTAATTGTCTATAGGAATAAGCTAAGACATTGTCATGTTGCATGAAGACACAATCCAATCCAAACCATGACACATCAGACTAACAACAAATCCATCTGGACCTTCCAGTAAGGTCAAAATAGGAGTTGATGTAAGACGATCCTTCAATGTTTGGAAGGTTGTTTCACACTCATCCTACCATTGGAATTTCACCATCTTTTAGGTCAACTAAGTTAAACGCGATGCAATAAATAAAAATCCTTCTACAAACCTTCTATAATATTGGCCAAGACTAAGAAGCTATGAATATCCGAAGGACACAATGGTCTAGGACAATTATTTATCCCCTCTGTTTTCTTTGGATCAACCATGATACTATCACCGGAAATAATATGACCAAGAAATGCCATGGACCTCAACCAAAATTCACATTTACTAAACTTGGCAAATAGTTGTTTGTACCTCAAAGATTGCAACATATTTCTCAAGTGACCCATATGCTCTTCTTCACTTTCAGAATAAATAAATATATTATCAATAAAGACCACCAAAAACATGTCTAGGTATAATTTGAAAATCTAAATCATCAAGTCTAATAAAATAGATGGAGCATTAGTCAACTCGAATGACATAACCAATAATCTGAAATGGACATACCATGTTCGAAATACCATCTTGGTAATGTCATGCTCCCTCACTGTTAATTGGTTATAATTGGACCGTAGATTAATTTTACACAACTTGCACCTTGGACTTGATCGAACAAATCATCTATTCTTGGAATTGGATACTTATTCTTTATGTTGACCTTATTTAATTGACAGTAGTCTATACACATGCGAAGCGACCCATCCTTCATTCTAACAAACAACAAGGGAGCACCCCATGGTGAAGTACTTGGCCTTATAAAACCCTTATCTAACAAATCCTTTAATTGTTCATTCAACTCATTATGTTCCGCAGGGTCCATATGGTAAGGATACAGATGGGTTGGGTGTTGAGAAGAAGGCCTACACCAAAATCGATTTCCTTTTAAGCATTAATATTGAGAAAATCATTGGGAAACATATCAGGGAATTTATTTAAAATGAGAACCAACTAAATAGTAGGAGTTTCGAAATTTGTATACCTAACATGGACTAAATGATAGATACACCCCTTAGAAATCATTTTCTTGGCTTTTAGGCATGATATAAACCGGCCCCTAAATAGAAAACCATTACTCTTCCACTTAAAAATTAGCTCATTAGGAAATTGGAATTTGACCATACTGGTTCTACAATCAATAGATGCATAAGAATCAACTAGCCAATCTATGCCAAGAATGACATTAAAATCGATCATGTCCAGTTCAACAAGATCACATAGGAGTATTTTATGTAGGACCAATATGGGGTAATTTTTTCACGACCTAATTCCTTGAACCGTGATGGAACCTTTTATAACCCACTAATAGGTAAGACAACTTGTAAATGAAAACAACTAGTATGGGAATAGACTAAATAACAAAAAGGAAGTAATACGGAAATAATACAAGGCAAGGCAAAAATATATACATAAGGAAAATGAATCCCTCTAGATTCTAGAAGACATTAGTGCAGAGCCACTAATAGATCACAAACTCCATGGTGATACACTCCCATCTTCACTCAGGAATGGGTAATCTCTAGGACTCTCCATGATGCCTCTAATGCTCAGCCTTCACTTATCGAGAAAATATAAGCAATAAGACTCATACTCAGCAATATCTTTCCTCATACCATCCCACCAATAATGATGTCTCAAATCATGAAATATCTTTACAGGTGCCCGAATGAATAGAATATCTAGAATTATGGGTCGCATGAAGAATCAATCGAATCAAACCTCTCACTCTGGGAACACATAGACAACAGTCAAACAGTAAAATCCCATCTGAACTAGTAGTGTCTTGGCCACCATAACCCTACAACACCCTATCTCTAAGTTTAACAAAAGACTCATCCTCAAACTATCAGGCACATATCTGGTCAAATAAGGTAGGTTGTAACATTCCTCAAAATGCTCATAAGTACCTTAAGGATGCCTTGGGAACAGGTTGCTCTTGTGAACCATTATCCTTTTTCTTTTTGGAAAATTTGAGTATGGAATGTCGATCAGAGGGTCAAAACTTATGGGAAAATGGCCTTGGTGGATTTTTAGGACTCGTGTACAGAAAGATGAATTTTGTAAAAAATTGCACAAAATATTAAGGTGAACGGTAGATCCGCATCACCCACTTGTTCCCATTCAATGTAATTGTTTCCTGAGTCAAAATCTGTCCAAAATCTCATTCGCTAAAAATTGGCCTATCCGGAAGCAATTCTGCATCACAGACCTTGGCAAGAAATTTTGTTCGTATTCTGTTTTTATGTAGGGGCACTTTAGAATTTTTCCTAATTGTTTGTTAATGAACCTTGATATTTTTAAGGCTTATTTTACACTATAAACTACCCTAAACCCTTAATTCCATTTATTCTTCTATAATTAAGCTACTCAAATATTCTCTTTCTACAAGAGCTCTCAAGGAATCCATTGTTGACTTCAAAGAAATTCACTCAATCCCTCCATCAAAACTCTCAAATTCATTCAAATTCTATGGTCTTCTCACTCAAGGTATGTGGGTATTGATTCAAAGATTCTTTCATCAATGGAGCCCAATTAATTTATCAAGTTTTCTAATAAATTCAAGTATGGATTTTATGGGTTTAATGAACTTTATCCCAATTGCATGAATTTAAATTCAAATTATGATTATGAGTCTATTTTGATAGAAATTAATGGTTATTGCATTGAATTGAAGAGTTTTTCCATGAATTCTCCTATATTGATCTCTAGGGTTCATAATGTGAATTATGGGTATTTTCATTTATACTTCCAAATGATATTATTTTTATGAATTATGTATGGGCTATTATAAAGTGTATGCATTTTTCAAGTCAACTCCATGATTTCTAAGTAAATTGATCATGCATTCATGTTTTACCCTAAATTTCCAAGTATTAACTATGATTATGTATGTATGATTTATAATATGGCAGGACAATACCCGCATTGCACTTATGTTATGAAAATTAGATACTCTATAATTTTAAACCTATGATCATGACTATGATATATGTCCATTACAATTTTCATACTATGAATGTATTTCGTGGGATTTGACATAGCATCGAATTGGACTTGAGGTGAGGGCTTGAAATATAGGGTCCTTATATAATGTCTCTTATGCCATAACTACGTGCCACCATAGGATTGCCCTTTTGGTCGAGCTAGTAGATCCACATATAGCGTATGTTATAACCCACCTAGCAGGGTAGAGTCTACCTTAGCAAGTAGATTCCCTTTTTTCCAGTATGGTGGCAACATAGGAATTCCATGTTATAGCACATATGGTCTTATTATCTTTAGTGGTTCCTACCCCACATATGTATGGTCCTTTTTATGTTTTAAATGACTAATCCTATCCTTTACTTTATAGGATAATCGTATGGTTTATTAGGCATTGATCCTTCTTGTGACTACTTATAATTTTTACTACTTCTCCTAATATGCTACTTAAAATGGTCATTTGCACAAACATGGTTTTATATGCATTGCATTACCTACATACTTAGTACATTCAAACATACTAAAGGATACTTTTTGCCTACAATATATCACAATGTAGAGTCAGACTCTCTATCCTCTTTCTATGGCTAGTTGGTGTTCCAAAGAAGATTAGTGTGGTGAGTCCTCATGCTTCAAGGGAAATTCGAGTCATTCTTTTCTTTATTGTTGTTTTAGACTATGGTTATGTTTACATATTATTCTATATGGCATTATTACTTTCTTTGAGGGTGAGCTAGGAACATGTCCTAGTCCCCGCCTAGGTTGTCATGTAAAGGCATATGGGTATATTATGTAAGGAGTCTATGTTCTCTTGATTCTCTCTAGATATGCTTTGTCTCCTTGGAGTTTTATGACTTTTTTATTATTGTTTACCTTATGTATGGTTATGTTATGCTAAGAGGCTTGGTTGGGGTCTCTTCAGAAATCCTAATAGTCGTGTCTCATCTAAGATCTAGTTTGGGTCGTGACAAACTTGGTATCAGATCACAAGGTTCAAGTGTGCAAGGGTTTCCAACATGCCTACTAAAGTATAGTTTTATTTATGGGTGTGAAACACTCCATATTTATGACTAGGAGACTATGAGACATTTTAGGAATTCTCACTTCTTTCATGATCTATATAATGAGGTAGAATGTATTCTATGACTTTCTTTCCCTATCGATTGTTCTTTGTGATATTCAGAAAAATGGATCCAAGAAGATAACCATTGCTAAGGGGAAAAAATGCTAATGAAGCCCAAGCTCCCCCATCTCATTGAGATAATAGTCTTCTACTAGAAAAAGTTACTAATACGGAGTTCCAAACCGCCCTTACTATGCTAGCCCAATTGGTGACCAACCAAGAGGTTATGACTCCTCATATTGTTCCTACTCCAGCCTCAAGAGTGAGGGATTTTTCACGAATGAACCCTCCAAAGTTTTATGGCTCAAGGGTTGATGAGAATTCTCAAGAATTTGTAGATGAGAAATATAAGATAGTGAGGATTATGGGGGTGAATTTGAAAGAGAAAGAGGATTTGGAAGCTTACTTACTTAAGAGTGTTGCTCAAGTTTGGTACACTCAATGGAAGCTAGAGAGGGTTGATGAAGATCCTATTGAATGGGAAGCTTTCAAACTTTCTTTCCTTTATTATTTTTCCCCTATTGACCTAAGGAAGGCTAAAGTGTTGTAGTTCATAAATCTTCTACAAGGCACTATTGGAATGAGGGACTATGCACTCAAGTTTACTAAGCTACCCAAGTATGCTCCTTCATTGGTTACCGATCTATATGCCTGAATGAATCAATTCATATCGGGGGTGTCCGACATAGTTGTTAAGGAATTTCGTACCATTATGATTGTTAAGGAGATAGAAATATCTTGGCTCATGACTTTTGTAGAACAAATTGTATGAGAAAGAATCAAGGAGATTAGGATGAGGGATTCTAAGAGGGCCAGACATGAAGGTGGGCTCTCCAAGACTAGGACTAGTGGTAGTAGTGGCTGCTCTCAATAAGGCCAACGTTTGGAAAAGAAGTTTGCTAAGGATAGGGTGTCATAGCCTAAAGCTCAAGGAGGAGGAGTTGTCAATGCTAGTAGACCTTCTCTTCCTAAATGTGCAAAGTGTGGAAAGAATCATGAAGGAAAGTGCTTGATAGGGATGGGTGTTTGTTTTGGATATGGCAAGATGGGCCATAAGCAATCAGAGTGCCTTATGTTGCCAAAAAAGGTGAAGTAGGTCGTCCTCAAGGAGGCTAAGTGCAACAAGGCGCCCAAGCTTAAACAAAGAATGGTTAACACAACAATAGATTCTATGCTCTTCATGCTAGGAAAGATGTGGATGAGACTCTCGATGTGGTCACAAGTATGTTATGGGTGTTTAAATTTGATCTTTATGCATTGCTTAATCGGTGTGAAAACTTGTATTTTGTTACTCCTTTCCTTGCTATGAGATTTGATGTGTGCCCAAAGTGTTATTAGAGCCCTTTTTGATTTATACTCCCATTGGTGATTCAGTATTATCCAATAGAGCCTATAGAAATTATCTTATGTCGGTCTTGCACAAAGTTATTCCATGTGATCTTGTTGAACTTAACATAAATAATTTTGACATCATTCTTGATATGGATTGGTTAAACGCCGCCCATGCATCTATATGTCATAGGACCATGTGGTTAAGTTTCACTTTCCTAATGAGCCTATTCTTGAATTAAACGGTAATGATTTTGTGGTTAAGGTTTGATTCATTTCATGTCTTATGCTCAAAAAAATGATTTCAAGGTTGCATTTATCATATCATATGAGTTAGGGATGTTGACTCCAAAACTCCTACTCTTGAGTCAGACCCTATAGTTAATGAGTTTTCCGATGTGTTTCTCGATGATTTGTCTGGTATTCCTCCCAAAAGGGAAATTGACTCTGGCATAGATCTCCTTCCTGATACTTAACCTATTTCTATTCCCCCTTACCATATGTCTTCGGTAGAACTTAAGGATTTGAAAGAGGAATTGAAGGATTTGTTAGATAAGGATTTCATAAGGCCAAGTATTTTAACAAGGGGTGCTCCCGTATTGTTTGTTAGGAATAAAGATGGATCATATTTTTAAGCCATACTTGGACATGTTTGTTTTGGTGTTAATTGATGACATCTTGATTTATTTTCGAAATGAGGAATATCATATGGGTCACTTATGGATTGTGTTGCAAACATTGAGAAAGAACCAATTATTTGCCATGTTTAGTAAGTTTGAGTTTTGGATAAGGAAAGTTACATTTCTTGGCCATGTGGTATTCGGTGATGCGATTAAAGTAGATCCAAAGAAAATGGAGGTGGTTAAGAACTGGCCTAGACTATTATCTCCTTTGCATATTATAAGTTTTTTGGGCTTAGCCGGATACTATAAAATATTTGTTGAAGGGTTTTTGTCTATTTCCTTGCCTTTTACTAAGTTGACACAAAAGAAGGTGAAATTTCAATGGTCGGATGAATGTGAGAAGAGGTTCCAAACATTGAAGGATCGTCTTACATCAGCTCAAATTTTAACATTGTCCGAAGGTTCAGATGGGTTTGTTGTTTATTGTGATGCCTCATATGTTGATTTGGGTTTCATCTTTATGCAACTAGGCAACTTAAATTGCATGAAAGGAACTATCAAACCCATGATCTTGAACTTGCAATGGTTGTGTTTGCTTTTTATATTTGGCATCATTGTTTTTATGGGGTGCATGTTGATGTGTTTACCGACTACAAAATCTTGCAATATGTGTTTAGCCAAAGGGACTTTAACCTTAGGAAAAGGAGGTAGCTTGGACTCCTCAAATACTATGGCATGAGTATATTGTACCATTCAAATAAGGCAAATATTGTAGCTGAATCTCTTACTCGATTGTTTTTATGAATAGTGTTGCATGTGTTGAGGAAGGTAAGAGGTAGTTGGTTAAAGAGGTCCATAGATTGACACATTTGGGTATGCATTTGATTGATTCCAATGATGGAGATATTCTTGTAAATAACGGCTCAGAATCATCTCTTGTGGTAGATGTTAAGTCAAACAAGACAATGATCTAGTGTTGGTTTAATTGAAAAAGTCGATTGCCGAAAAAGCCATTGAGGCTTTATCCTAAAGAGGGGATGGGGTATTACATTACCGAGGTCATTTGTGTGTTCCTAATGTTGACAGATTAAGATAGTTGATATTGAATGAGGCTCATAGCTCTCGGTATTCAATTCACCTGGGATCCATTAAGATGTATCATGATTTGAGGGAAGTATATTGGTGGAATGGCCTGAGTAAGGACATAGCGGAGTTTGTGGCTAAGTGTCCTAATTGTCAACAAGTTAAAGTTGAGCATAAAAAAATGGGAGGTTTAGTTCAAGACATTGAGATTCCTACTTGGAAGTAGGAAGATATGAATATGGACTTTGTAATGGGTTTGCCTCGTACTAAGAGAAAACATGATTCTATTTGGGTTGTTGTGGATCGAATGACCAAATAGGAACATTTTCTACCGGTCAAGATATCATATGGTACCGAAGACTATGCTAAGTTGGTCATTCGTGAACTTGTGAAACTTCATGTGTTCCTTTGCCGATTATATCAGATAAAGGTACTCATTTCACTTCACATTTTTCGAAGTCATTCAAAAAAGGTCTTGGTACTAGAGTCAAGCTAAGTACCGCTTTCCATCTTAAAATTGATGGACAAGCCAAAAAAATGATTCAAACTTAGGAGGATATGTTTAGGGCATGTGTGATTTATCTTAAAGGAATTTGGGATGAGCATTTTCAATTGATTGAGTTTTCTTACAATAATAGTTATAACTCTAGCATCCAAATGGATCCTTTTGAAGTCTTGTATGGGAGAAGATGTAGATCTCATGTGGGATGGTTTGAAGTTGGTGAGATGACATTGATTGGTCCAAATTTGGTAGTTGATGCAATGGAGAAATTAAGGCTTGTAAGAGAAAGATTGAAGATGGCTCAAAGTCGTCAAAAGTCCTATTCAGACACTAGAAAAATTGAGCTTCAATTTGATATAGATGATTGGGTGTATTTGAAGGTATCACCTATAAAAGGTGTAATGTGATTTCATAAGAAAGGAAAGTTAAATCCTAGATATGTAGGACTCTATAGGATATTGAAGATTATTCGAAAAGTGGCATATGTGTTAGACTTCCCATTTGAGTTGGCTATGGTTCATCCGATATTTCATATGTCAACGTTGAAGAAATTTATGGGTGATCCAAACGTTATTGTGCCATTGAAAATTGTGAACGTTGAAGAGAGTTTGTCTTATGAGGAAGTCCCGATGGAAATTTAGATCAGCAAGTGAAGATGTTAAGAAATACAGATGTTGCATCCGTTAAAGTGTTCTAGAGGAGTCAACAAGTTGAGAGTACTACATGGGAAGCAGAAGAGGACATGATGAAACATTATATGTTTCTCCTTCCTTCCATTAAAGCTTAAAGGTACTAAGTTGTTCAGGATCAAATCGATTAGACTCCTGCGTTTCAGTTCCATATGTCATTCATATGTATGCATGATTCATGAAAATGATTGTTTCAAAAAAAGGCCATATTTTATGTGAAGTATGAAGTTTACATGTTTGATGCATTTTCAAATTATCCTCATGTACATGTTGAGTTGCTAGTGCTCTTTCCATGTCTGGCCTATATAGTTGAATCTCATTCGAGAACAATTGTTCCAAAGCAAGAGATATTGTAACATTTCTCAAAATGCTAATAAGTGCCTTAAAAATACCTTGGAAATAGGCCGCTCGTGTAACGCATTATTATTATTATTTTTGGCAAATCTGAGTTTGAAATGTTGATCAAGGGGTAAAAACCTTTGGGAAAATGGTCTCTATGTTTTTTAGGACTCGTGTACCGAAAGATGAATTTTTTCAAAAAATTGCACAAAATAGTGAGTTGCGTGGCAGCTCCACGTAGCCCACTTGTTCCCCTTTAGTGAAATTTTTCCCAAGTCAAAATCTGGCCAACATCTCATTTGCTAAAAAATAATTTATTGAGGAGCAGCTTCGCATCGTGGACCTAGACAAGAAATTTTATCCATATTTAGTTTTTAAGTAAAGGCACTTTAGACTTTTCCGTAATTGTTAGTTAATGAACCTGGATGTTTTTAGGGCCTAATTCTACTCTATAAACTACCTTAAACTCTTAATGTCATTCATTCTTCAACAATTCACCAACTCAAATATTTTTGTCATGATCCAACCCCGTAGGCCGCGACTGGATCCGACTTGGACCCCTCGTATATATACCTATCAGATATAGTCAAACTGAACTACAAACAATATGATAATATGCATACGAACTCCAATGGATCATAACATCATCATATAAATACCACTACATCATTGGTCTCCTGAGGAGTGGTAACTAATCATCTAATGACAAGACACGCAAGCCGACAAGGCTGCCATTTCATATTAATATTTAAACGCATTGTATAGGCCCAGTTAAACAAGACTTACATGAAACCCATATACACATGTCTACAGACCTCTAAGAGTATTAACGATATCATATGGCGGGATAGGGCCCCCTCCGTACCCCTGAATAACCAGATATATACATGAGGAGACCAGTACCAAAAAGCTAGGCTCCGGCGTAATGGTGCACTCCCAAAACCGCTAGCTAGAAATCCTAAGCTGGTGGATCTCCTAACGCGTATCTGTACTTGCGAGCATGAAATATAACCCCCCCCCCTTCGAAGAAAGGGGGATCACTATGATATATGTACTGAATATATAAAGCATAAGACCTCATAAGGAGATTACAGCTGAAATACGGATGCAGGAGACAAGTATGACAATTAACAAATCACTGTACCTGCATCTTATGAAATGAAGTCATGTACATCATTGTCACATACCGTACCCGGCCCATTGTGGGAATTGGTGTTACAAATGTTTTACTATATTTTCATATGCATGTCTATATACTATATCCGGTCCTTTAGTGAGGCACTTGATGAAGAGAGTAGTGTATATTTATATCATACCCGGCCCATCATGGGACTCAGTGCAATCATCATATCATCATATCATATCATCATGTATATCATATCGTACCCGACCCTCTAGTGAGGGACTCGGTGCTTAACCATGTCAGTGTCTCATCATATCATCGTATACATATATCGTTCCCGACCTAGGAATCAGTGAATAATCATATCATCATATCATATCATCGTATACATATATCATTCCCAGCTTGGGACTCGGTAAAGATGTAGTAAGGCTACGTCCGACGACATTCCTGGTCCATTATGGGAGTCGGTGCCATAATAAAGTTCATATCATCATATACCTTACTTGGCCCTCCAGTAAGGGACTCAGTAACATACCCAGCCCATTATGGGAATTTGTGAACAATGTTGTGAAATTGCGTACAATAACATATTCGGCCCGAGACTCGGTGGAAGATGCGTTACAGTCTACACGAGTAGAGTAGTAAGTAACAATACATAATTTAAATCATTATGTGAGACTCAATGAAGTAACCAATACATCACTTGAAGGTAAGGGTAGGAACTATCTGAAGTACCCTCTAGATGTCACTAAGGACTATCAAATGGAGCCTCAAGAATCATAGACATGTATCAACATGCTGCTAAACAACTTATGGGATCAAAGACATCTGTCATCGTAGAGTCCTTAGGGATAGGAGGTTATGTCTCCAATTACTATTCAACATATAGAAGGCTTGAGGGTAGTAGATTAACTACTTTAAGAGTTTTAACATCCAGAAGTGAATAAGAGTCATGAACCATGTTCAGAACTTACGAATAGAATTACCCTCAGAGTGCATATTACATTTCACTTATATCTAAGACATACCAAAAGAAAAGAAGGGATAGACTTTACATACTTACTACTTTCCTTCATATAGAAGACTTGAGATATAATAATTTAATTATTGTAAGAGTTCTAACATCAATAATTGGGTAAGAGGAATGAATCATACTCGGAGCTTTATGAAGGAAATTATCCCCAGATTTCATAAACAAACCACTTATGGCTAAGACATGCCAAGAGAAAAGAAGGATAGCTTTACATACCTCTTATAGATCAACCGTAACTAAGCTCGTCTTGTTACCTCTTTAACCTATTCAATATAAAAGTGAAACAATTATGAATAGACATTGACTCGTTCACACTTCTTGACTAGTGTATTAAGTAGTTAAGAATTTAACAGAAATCGGGCAACATCTCCCTTATAACTTGCCCTATCCGAATCTTCCAATTACCCTCCGATTAGCACAACCTCAATAACAACAACACTAGTCAAACTTTTATCCATTAGAATAGCTTCAAAACAGCCCCCTATACGGCTTCGACACCATTCAATAGTAACAGGTATAATTTCATATTTCCAGTCCATACGCTCACACCCATTCTATGTTTAAACCCTTACTAAAATGTGTGACAAGGGAAGCAACCCTTACCTTAACACACGGCATCCCAAACTTGCAAAAAATTGTAGGCGCATGGTGAACCTTCTTGCTGCCCCAACAATCAATTTACGTCATTAAACACCTTCACGTGATCGAAGAATACCTTTGATAATTAATTTACAAAGAAAAATAGGAAACCTTACCTTACTGCTATGCTTGGCCATAGCTCCCCTTTCCTTGCTCTCCAAATTCTCTAAATTTTCCTAAGTGTAAAAGATGACCAAAATGAGTCCTTAGTCATAACTTAGGGTTACATACTCTCTCTTTGAGAGAGACATGAGTCAGCCCCTAAGGGTGATACGTGTCCAACTCCTAAGCAGCCACCTCATCCATGCAGCCACCCAGTTGCTACCACATGGCATGGTGGGGCCAACCTTAGTAGGTGTATCATCTACTTACTCCAAGTAGGTACATCACCTACTTACTTCAAGTAGGTGCATCACCTATTTACCCTTCCGTAGGTCGTAATCCCATCTCACTTTAAGAACCTACATGATCCTTGCTACTTAAACTCGATATGTACACAAGTAGCTTAATTATGTAAGACATCCAAATTGGTAGCTTACGTAAGTAAGTCGAGTTCCACGACTTGTTATTTGGCCTCCAACTCCTTTCAAATCCTTCTAACCATCACTACTCATATTGAGCTAGTCTATGCCAAATATGGGGCTTCACACCCTTTCTTCCTTAGAGTTATTTGATAACGTCATGAATAACATAGATCAATGGTAACTTTAGAGAGCCTACATAACTTCAAAGAAGCTAAATAAATATTCCCACGTACCAAGAGTGTGGTGTATAACATCCTTTCCCCCTTTAGAACATCCGTCCTCGAATGTTAACTAATCTCATAGGGTCTTACAAGGATTTTAGGAATTCTCTATAATGGTTGTCGTCCATAGGCCTATTATTAGCCAATACAATGAATTTAGGAGTTTAGACTACCCATAGACATAGGGAATAAGTACGAATATTTATTTTACATATCTTTTTCTGCTTCCTAGGTCATCTCTTCTCTATTTTTATTTTGCCACAATACCTTAATAGAAGTCATTTCCTTAGTTAGCCTCCTTCTAATCCACCGATCCAAAATAGCGATAGGTTGCTCCTCATAGGATAACTCCTCCATCACATGGACCTCATCCACAGAAATATTCTAGGATGATTACCAATATATAATCATCGATACATGAAACAGTGGGTGTACTTCTTCCAAATCCGATGGTAGGTCCAATTCATAGGCAGTCTTACCTACCCCATTTATGATCTGATAAGGGCCTATGTACCTCAGGCCAAGTTTCCCTTTCTTGCCAAATCACATTACACCTTTCATCAGGGACGCTTTCCTAAATGCCTAATCTCCAACTTCAAACTCTAAATGTCGACATCGGTAATTGATGTAATCCCTAATAACATATAAAGGGTACCTTAGAGAATTACTTTCCTGGTCTTCAAATGACAGTTCACTTGACTTTTTCATTGAGTCTTAGGAGATGATTTAGTTACATATGGTTTCTCACTACTCTACTCGTGCATACAACAATCTTTCTTTCATCGAGTCCCATGCAAGGCTGGGCCTAATATCATGTATAACTTTACTACTTCTTTCACTTAGTCTTAGGCCAAATGCGATATGATATCGTGATGTGATGGGTGATGCCACGTACGAGGAGGGGATGCTATATATGATAATATGATGATATAACAATATAACGATATGATAACGATATGAGTATTCACCGCATCCCGTGCAGGATAAAATATGATGATTATGACACTAAGTCCCATAATGGGCCGGATATGGTATATGGTGATATAAGGAAGGAACACTGAGTCCCTCACTAGAGGGATGGGTATGGTATGTATATATATGACACGAGTACGCTATAGATGTACCCTACTCTCTTCACCGAGTCCCTCACTAAAGGTCCAAACACTGTAGGTAGGCATGCATATGCAAATATAATGATACATTTGTGAAATCGAACCCCATAATGTGCAGGATATGTTATTACACCCCGCACTTTGCTACCTTGGAATGCTTCTTAAGCTTCTTAAGTTTTTGGGAAGGCTCTTAAGTTTCTTAGAATTCGTCATGTAAGTCGGATAATCTATAATGCTATGAAATAATCCTAAGTAAAGGAGAAGGAGATACTTCATAAGAGAGAAGATTGGAAATAGGGTTATAAGAATCTGGAAGAAGTTGGAGGTTAAGTAGTGAGTCGTAGGACTCGACTTACTTATGAAATATATTACTTAGGACATTTTACATACTAATCTACTTGAGTACACGTCGAGCTTAAGTATCAAGGAATACATAGGCTCTTGAACTAAGATGAGATTATGAACTCACGAAAGAAAAATAAGGAAATGACGCACCTAATCGAAGCAAATAGGTGATACACCTACTTGGACAAGAAGGTGATGCACCTACTTAGGGTCAAGTAGGTGACACACCTACTTGAGGTAGACCCCACTATCACATGGCAGCATATGGGAGGCTGCATGGCGTGAGGTGGCACCCTAGGGGGCTGCCACATGTCACCCCTAGGGGATGCCATGTGTCACCTCCTAAGAAAGGGTATATATGTGTGTTAGGATGAGTAATCTCTCATTTTAGCATCTATTCCTTAGCCAAATTTTGATAGAAAATTAGAGGAGCTAGAGAGACTAGCTATGGGTTCCCTCAAATTTAAGGTAAGACCCTGATTCTCGCTCCATAAATTAATTATTTAAGATATGATATGGTGATATAGCAGTTTTTAACAACATAAATCTCATTTTGGGTTAGCAAGTAAGAGATACAAATAGTCCGTTAATTTTCAGGATGTTAAGAGAATTTCCGAGATAAGTTTTATCAAGTTTAGCAAGGTATGGCTTGGTTATATCCTCACACATTTTGATAAGGGTTTGGAAATGATATGAAGGTGTTAATAATATAAATTTATGGTTTGTAGAAGCACAAAATGGATAGCAAACAGCCACAAATGTTCAGTCACAATTAAGGAACTTCCAAGGTGGGTTTTGACAAGCTTTAGCCAATTTCGGGTAATGTAAGACCTTTCCCTCCAATTTGGGGTTTATGGTGTTGTTATTAAGTGTGTTACATGTTTTCTAAGTCTATGGAAATATGAAAATCCCATAAATATGTTTGACGTTCGAAACAAACTAAATTGGAGTCGCTATAATTAAATTGTAGTCGAAGCAAGGTGTTTTGCTTGTGGTATGCTACTACAGGTGTGTTGTGGTGTTTTTCAGGGCCTAAAAGTATTCTAAAATAGGTGTGGGGCTGCTGGGTTTATCCACACTACCCCTCATTTGGTACAATTAAAGGTTTTGTGAAATAAGGACTAGAAACCCTATTTTGGTATTATAATTTTCAGCAAGTGGTTTGGAGCATATGTAGTGTAATGTTGCCATGTTTTAGTTGTATATGAGTTGCACGTTGTTGTTTGTTGTCTTTAGTTATTAGGGATCTAATTTGAAATTCGGATAGGGCATGTTATAGGAGAGGTGCTGCCCGATTTCCGTTAACTCCTTAACTAACTAAGGAACTAGTCGAGGAGGCGAGCAAGGTGATGAGTTCTATGAATACTCGTATGAAACTTAAGACACTGAAATTCAAGGGTTGTTGATTCTCATATTTCTTTCATGTTAAATAGGTTCAAGAGACGACAAGGCGAACATGTTAAGAGTAATCCGTAAGAGGTATGTAAAGCTAACATTTCCTTTTTTTGGCATGTTTTTGGCATAAGTATGTAAATCTTATTCCTTCTCTTAGCATGTTTTCACATAAGTATGGAAAGCTAATGTTTCTTTTGGCATGGAAACCAATATATGAATTTTATATGGTTCCAAGGAAGTAATTATTCCTAGAGCCACTAGGATGGCCAATTTCTTGATTTCCCAAAAAACATTTTATTACGCTTTGATACGAATATATAATTCCAGAAATTCTATTTTGATGTAATCCATAGTGACTTTAAAAAGGTACTTGATATGATTCTTGTCTTGATTTTGAAAGATAGCTCATTTTAATTATTCCATTTGACTTATGTTGAGTAGAATTCAAAGGAAACTTTTTGCTATGCTTCAAAATATTAAACGACTTTTATTTTAATTAGTCCACTAAGCCCCATAATATATTTTGAAATATGGAAACGATTTCAGAAAGACTATTTTGACATAGAGCATCGTGACATCTGATAGATATGCAGTATGACTATCGCTCAACTTCTCTTATATGACTTGTCATCGGAGTTATGCTCTTGAGTCTCTGGAAATGTATTGTATTTTAAATTGCATATAGTTTCTCACTACTCCACTCGTCGATGCCTCAATCCTTTCTTTACTGAGCCTGGGCCAGGATTTGTTATCATGTGTATTACTCTGCATTATTCGCCATGCCCCGACGTGAGGGGGATGGTACGACCTATACATGGGGTTTGTGGAGTTATGATGTGCCATGTACACATATGATATGATATGACCATCTGATATGATATGATCTATTATGGAGATATTCCTTATTCTTGAGTTATGATGTGTTGTGGCGCTAGTGATGGGGCAACGACCACGATTTATTCACCGAGTCTCATAATAGGGCCGGATATGGTATATGTTTTCTACATACATTATCTATGGTTATGAAAAGGATTTTGATATTCTGGATACTTTGCTCATTTTTGCACATTTTGCTCTGGTAATGACTTTAATTATTATAGTCCATGCTTTACATATTCAGTATATTTTCCGTACTAACCCTCTTTCTTCGGGGGCTGCGTTACATGTCCGCAGGTACAGATGTTCAGTTTTATGATCCACTCACCTAGGACATCCACCCTGTTGCTTGGCAGTACTTCTTTGTCTAGAGCCCTATTTTTGCACTAAATTTTCTGTTGTATATTTATACGTAATGGTTAAGGGTATGGAGGGGCCCTGTCCCATCATATGATTATGCTATCATTTTGTAGAGGTTTGCAGACCTGTGTTATAGGATCTGTATATGTGTTTTAGGCTTGTGTTCAGTAACAACCTTAATGACGTTCATGTGCCACATCTATTTTCATATGCTCTTTATCGATTTATTTTGATTTCCTCATTTGTTTATTCAGCTAACATACCCAGTAGGGCTAAATAGAGCACCAATCATGACCTACGGAGTTGGGTCGTGACAGAAGTGGTATCAGAATAGTTTATCCGTGTAGTGTCTACAGACTGTTTCTAGTAGAATCTTATTTATCGGTATGTTGTGCACCAAATCTATAAATAGGAGGGTACAAGACATTTAAGATATTACCTTTATTTCATATCTAAGATCGTTCGATAGAGCCGAGTCATAGGGAATAAAATTCCTTATACTAACCTATGGTTTTAGTAGAAGGACAACATCAAAAGAAGAAGGTGACTGACGATATTGGAAGTTACAAAGCACGTAGGTAAGCAAAGGAATGAAAGATATATGTCAGGTGAGGTATTGAAGTACAATTGACATGTAAAGTTAAAAATGGAAAGGAAAAGTAGACAGGGCAGGGTAACAGGTCCAGTTTGAGTTGGGCATATGAGGTAAGTCCATAATTTTTACTACTGTTGATATTGGGCACCCTGTGTAGTTGCGGTATGATACGATATGAATATATATGTTGTCCCTGTGAGGAATTGTTGGTATTTCCTGTGTGCAGGTATTGAGATAGTAAGAAATATAGAGGAAACTCTGCCCAAATTTTCCTAAAAATAAAAGGACAAGGAGATACAAGGTTGTAGTATGCCTTGTCCATAATAAGAATAAGATTTGACTATGCTATGAGTAAGGTTGACCTTGAGAAATAAAGTGATGGTAATAATAGTGAGGAGGTCAATATGGGTATGGAAAAAGAATCTGGAAAAGACTGGTGAGACTAATGGATGATTTAGAGATGACACCTAGATATGGATAGAACGACATATAAAGGCACTAACTGAGTTGATACATCGGGATAAATTTGGCTATCAATGTACTGCTATATTATGGATATTACTCGAGTACTAGCGTTCAAGACTGGAGTTGATACTGTATATTGAGGATTCTAAGCACCTTATGATTGTATTAAGGTTTGGTATATGGGTAACCAAAATTATAGGTGATGTAAAGGAAAATATCGAAATAGCGTAACATACTAAATAGGTTTGAAAGGACTCATATGCATTTGGAAATTTAAAAATAAATAGACAATAACATGGATACACCCTAAAGGGGGGAAGTGGACAAGAGAAGTTCAAGCATAAGAGAAAATTAACTGACTCTATCAAATGTAAATGGGAACGCTTAAACTTCAAATGAGATCCCATAAGGGATGGATGCGATCATACCAGCACTAACGCACCAGATCCCATCAGAACTCCAAAGTTAAGTGTTCTTGGGTGAGAATAGTACTAGGATGGGTGACCCCCTGGAAAGTGAAAGAGGAAATAAAACACAAGTATCCGTACCTATTCCCTACGTCTACAAGTAATCCTAACCTTTAGAACTCTGATACTGATTGCTCGATGAAAGCATATGTTATTGCAACGGGATATAGGAACTTTCCATATAGTCGGTATAAGATCCAGAGGAAGGTTTTGGGTTACATTCGAGGACGAATGTTCTAAAGGGGGAAAGGATGTTACACCCCGTACTTTGGTACCTTGGAACGCTTTTTAAGCATCTTAAGTTTCTGGTAAGGCTCTTAAGTTTCTTAGAAGTCGTCACGTGAGTTAGATAATCTATAACGCTGTCAAATAATCCTAAGGAAAGAAGAAGGAGATACTCCATACAAGAAAAGATTGGAAATAGGGTTATAAAAATCTAGAAGAAGTTGGAGGTTAAGTAGTGAGTCATAGGACTCGACTTACTTATGAAAGCTATTACTTGGGAAACTTTACACACTAAGGTACTTGAGTACACTTCGAGCTTAAATAGCAAGGAATACATAGGCTATTGAAGTAAAATGAGATTACGAGCTCACGAAAGAGAAATTAGGAAAAGACGCGCCTACTCGAAGTAAGTAGGTGATGCACCTACTTGGACAAATAGGTGATGCACATACTTAGGGTCAAGTAGGTGACACACCTACTTAAGGTGGACCCCACTTCCACATGACAGAATATGGGAGGCTGCATGACATGAAGTAGCACCCTAGGGGATGCCACATGTCACCCCTAGGGGCTGACACATGTCACCTCCTAAGAAAGGATATATATAGGTGTTAGGATGAGTAATATCTCATTTCATCACCTATTCCTTAGCCAAATTTTTAGACAAAACTAGAGGAGTTTGATTTGATATGACCATCTGATATGATATGATCTATTATAGAGATATTCCCTACTCTGGAGTTATGATATGCTATGGTGCCAGTGATGGGGCGGTGACCACGATATATTCACATAGTCCCATAATGGGGCCAGATACGGCATATGTTTTCTGCACATATTATCTGTGGTTATGAAAATCATTTTGGTATTTGGATACTTTGCTCATTTTTGCACATTCTGCTCTAGTAATGACTTTACTTATTATAGTCCATGCTTTACATATTCAGTACATTTTCCGTATTGAGCCCCTTTCTTCGAGGAGTTGCATTACATGCCCGCAGGTATAGATGCTAGGGTTTGCTGATCCGCTCGCCTAAGACATCCACCCTGTTGCTTGGCAGTGCTCCTTTGTCTGGAGCCCTATTTTGGCACTAACATTTTTATTATATATTTATACATAATGATTAAGGGTATGATGGGGCCCTGTCCCATCATATGATTATTCTATCATTTTGTAGAGGTTTGTAGACTTGTGTTGTGGGTTATGGATATGTGTTTTGGGCTTGTGTTCAGTGACTGCCTTAACGGCCTTTGTGTGCCATATCTATTTTTGTACGCTTTCTAGCGATTTATTTTGATTTCCTCATTTGTTTTTTTTGCTAACATACTCAGTGGGGCTAAGGGTACGTATGGGTGCCCAAATCGGGCACCAATCATAACCTATAGAGTTGGGTCGTAACATATGTTATGATATATATAAACAATGAGGTTATGCCATGTACGATGGTATGGTGTCGTATATGATGACACGATGAAGTTATATATATGATTAAAAGAGATGATGATATGATATTATGATGAAAATGATTTTACTGCATAATATGCAGGCAAGAGAATGGGTTAATTGTTATACGTCTCCCCTACATCCCTGTTCCAACTATAATCTCGTTATGGTGTTTTATGCTTACATACTCGGTACATATTTTGTTCTGACCACCCTCTTTTTGGAGGGCTGTATTTTATGCCTGTAGGTACATACACGCGACTTGAGGATCAACCAGCTTAGGATTTCACCCCGCGGGTTTAAGAAAAGCTTCATCGTGTCAGAGCCCAACTTTTGGTACTGACCATTGATATATATATTTGTTTGTTCAGGGGTACGATGGGGGCCCTGTCCTGACTTATGTTGGTGTTTGTTTTTACTCTAAGAGGTCTGTAGACATGTATGTGGGTTGTATATGTATGTGTGAATAGTTGTGCCTATATGTTATGATAGCCTCATTGTCTTATATATATTTTCTTGCCTGTTGGTACGCTATGACTCAAATAGGAGATAAGTTTCCTTATAATTAGGAAGGGTACATGCGAGTGTCCAGTTCGGGCACCCATCATAGCCTATGAGGTTGGGTCGTGACAGTCATTGTTCAATTTATATTGAGGGTGATCTAGGGACATGTCTAAGCCCGCACCAAGTCTATTAGTAGAGGTATTTTGGACGATAATGTGTAATGATCTAAGATTGATGTTGGCTCTTATTCTGTGTCATTTTCCCTTAGTACCATTATCCCTTTTATTTTCGCTCGTTATTGAATGCCATTATTTATGAAAATCTAACTTAATGATAAAAGGCTTGGGTGAGGTATATCCTGGTATCTCATTCGCCATGTCTTATGTAGGCCCTAGGCTTGGGCCGTAACAGGGTGCTTGGGATTTATTTGGAACTCCATGCGTGCAAACACAATATGCTGTCCTACTAAATTTGGAAATATGGACACAAGAGAGCCGTCAAAATTCCCAAACAAACTCATCTTAATGAAATGTAGATCCCACACTCAAACTCCGATTTTAGATAATTTCCACAGTGGGGCTTGGGATTAGCCTGAAAGACTTGGGTTCTGCACGAAAGGTCCTTCTAGACCAAACTCGACATTTTGATGCTAATACAATCGTTAGAATTCCATTTTGAGGTTGTTTACTTGTAATTTTTACCAAAGTCAACTATTCGAGTTTTAGAAGCTGGAAAACATACAAACTTGCATAAAAATCAAATGAATGAAGAGGAGACTTAGCGGTAGTGACAAAAAGTCCTAAATGACTTGGGGTCACTATAGGAATGCTCTAAACATTGAAAAGAAGGAAATAACACACATACCACCTGGATGGTCATCACAACACCCTCTACTAAAGGAATTTCATTTGCGAAAGTATAGAGTCAAGAATTACTTGAAGTCACAAACTAGCAGGGAAACTGCTCTCGAATCTTATGCTCAGTCTCCTAGGTAGCCTCCTCAACTGGACAATGCCTCCAACGGACCTTAACCATATGAATGGATCAAGATAGAAACCATCTGCCATCTCTAGACAAATTAGCAACTATCTCATCCATAAAGGTTATGCAGTCATCCAACTTAACTGAATCATATCTGAGCACATGAGACTCATTGGGAACATACTGGTGAAACACAGAGAAATGGAAAACTGGATGAATGGTTGAAAAAAAGTAGTAGGGCCTACTCATTAGCAACATCACCAACTACCTGCAAAATCTTAAATGATTATGTATACTTGCGGATAAGCTTTCCCCGCCTCTTGAATCTCTTCATACCCTTCATTGGTGACACTTGAAAAAAGACTCGATCCCCAACTCCAAGTCTCTATGTCTAGCGCTTACATCTGCATAACTCTTATGCCTTTTATGAGCTACTCTAAGTTTATCCTGGATCACCTAGACTCTATCCAAGTCCTTCTGAAGTAAGTATATACCATCCATCCTAGGCTCTGAAGACTAAAACCAACCGACCAGAGAGAGACAATGCCTACCATATAAGGCCTTAAATAGGGATATTTGAATACTGAATTGGTAGCTGCTATTGTATGCACACTTTGCCAAGGACAAATATTGGTCCAACTGACCTCCAAAATCTAAAATACAACCACACAACATATCCTCTAATACTTAAATAGACTATTTGAATGCCCATTGATCTGCGACTTGAAAGTTTTCCCAAGATCAACACGAGTACCTAAATCCTCCTAAAAGGTCCTCTAAAAACTAAAAGTGAACTGAGAACCCCTATTTGAGATTACAGATATTGGTACCCTATGAAGAAAAACTACCTCCCGAATATAGATACGACCTAACCTTTCACAACTAAAGTATGTTTTAATGGAAATAAAGTGAGTCGACTTGGTCAGTTAGTCCATGATGACAACTTACAACACCTCTAGCAGTCTGAGGCAATCCTAACATGAAGTCTATGGTGAGATGCTACCACTTCCACTCTAGAATGAGTAATCTCTAAAGCTCTCCACCAGCCCTCAAGTGCTCGACCTTAACGTATTGACAACACATGCATTAGGACACATAGTCTATGATATCTCATCTCATGCTATTCCACCACTAGTGTTGTTTCAAATAAAGATACATCTTTACTATGCGCAGATGGATAAAATATCTAGAATCATAGGCCTTATGAAGGATCAACTGAATCAAACTCCTAATTCTCGAAGCATAAAAACAACCATCAAACCTCAAAATCCCATCAGAATCTAAGGTAGCCTTCCCAACGTTCCTCATAAAACTTTCTCTCGGAGAGCTACCAAGTCACCATCCTAAAACTGACAACCACAAATTTGATCCAAAAGTTATAACTACACTACAATGTAGGCCAAAACTCATCTAGAATTTGAAATATCCAACCGAATCATCCTATTGTCTAATGAATGAATGTCTAAAGACAAAGGTTGCTCTGAAACAAAAATGAAGGCTAGATTCCCCATATTCACCACCTTTCCTCTCAAGGAATCCGCACAATACATTTGCCTTGTCCAAATAGTAGAGAATAGAGAGTTCATAGTCCTTCAGAAGTTGAATCTACCGATGTGCCTCAAGTTGGGGTCCTTCTGGCTCATAATATACTTTAGACTCCTTTGGTCAGTCTAGACCTCAAATTAAACCCATACAATTAGTGCCACCAAATATTAAGTGCAAAAACTACCACCGTCAACTCTAAGTCATGTGTGGGGCAATTGCATTCATCAACCTTAGGTTGCCTCGACGTGTATGCAATTACTCAGCATCACTACAACAAAACATACTCCAAACTAATAGGGGAAATGGAACCAGCACATATCAGTACCGGTACCGGTCCACCCCAATCTAGGTCTGATTACATCTCAGTTCGGGTTTTATTCCATCTCAGTAAGGTTCTGTCCTTGTCTATTTTTTATTTCATCCCGGTCTTGTAAGTGTTGGTGGGGTAGGGGCACAGGGTCCTGGATAAAGAATAGGATAGAGGAAAAGGAGTTAAGCGGATCATCCCGGTCTGGTTAGTGCTGATACTGGTCTTTTTCTTATTTGGTAATTTCCGCTAGAAATTATTTTTTTAAAAAACATTATATCCATTTAAAGTCGTTGGGTGGGTCCCTCCAACGGATAATTCATCCCCTATCCCCCTTTATATTTTTATACCCTAAAATTTATAAAAATAATATTTAGGTCCTATTTTTTAACTATAAAAACCTCCCACCCCTTCACAATTATTTTACACACCTTCATAACTCTATTTTTTAACTATCATGTTGCGTGTGTTTTATTAGTATTTAGAAATCTCACTTTCTTTACTCTTTTATAGGATGGCTCGCACATGTGATAGGGCTAAAAATAGGGGTAAAGGATGACCCTGATGTCGTGCCAAGATGACAACTCCATCTCAGGGAAGAGAGAAGACTACAGAACTAAAGGTGGAGCCACAGGCAGCTCTAGTACACAATCAGTCGGTGAGGCCAAAGCTAGCCTGTCCATCCCCACGCCAGTTATAGCTCCGAACCTTCAAGCGGTGTTTTCCAAGATATTAACTACTATTTGGGGTACGTAATAGGCCCTATCTATAGCTGCTCCAGCACTATAGGATTAGCCTACACCAGCGGTACAAGTAGTTCAACCACTATCGGTACCTGCCACTTAGTTTGTTAATCTAAAGGGTGTCATGCCATTTTGGGAGCAGAAGATGATGGGGGTGTTTCTTGAAATATCACCATAGAGGGTTTTAGTGGTTGTGGGTGAGGATGCTCATAAGTTTGTACTTACTTGCCATGAGTGGCTGCAGACTTTGGTTTTAGTGGAATCGAGAGGGTCTAAATTCACAGCTAATCAGCTAGACGATCCTGCCTAGTAGTGGAGGTGTTCATAGCTAGAGACCAAGCCAGATAGGTCTCTACTAGTGTCTTGGACTGAGTATTCAAAGGCTTTCTTGGACTAGTTTATCCCTAGGAGCACTCGAGATTAGCTTCGAGATCAGTTCTTGTGGTTGGAGAAGGGCTTCATGATAGTATCAGAGTACGAGACCCAATTTCATGAGCTCTCCAGACATACTACCATAATCTCACCTACTAAGGAAGAGAGAGTTTGGTGCTTAATTAGAGGGTAGAGAATCTAGTTATGATTAAGACATAGTCTTTAGTCTCAACGGGCCCCTTATTTTTGGATATGGTGGTCCATGCCTGTGCAGCTCTATCGTGAGGCCCTAGAGGGCAGCAAAAAGAGAGCTAGGAAGGAGGATAGCCAGGGTAGGCCTTATTTTAGGCCCAAGGAGTAATATTACATATTCCGTTAGAGATTCCAACATGGTCATTTCAGTCACCTTTTCAAAGCCTTTCTCCATACGTCAGAGGGTGACCAGCACCATTAGGGTCACTTTAATGTCGGTCCGTGTTAGGGCAGAGGTGGTATTCAGATGGATTCTTTAGTCCTAGGTGGTTGGACTTCTAATGCTAGTCGATAACCATAGGGTTGATATGACTACGGAAAGTTAGATCATTGGTCTCGCGAGTGCCCTCACCATAGGTTAGCTACACTACCTCCACAAGTAGCTAGGCATGTACCAATAGAAACACCTCTAGTTAGAGGCAGAGGTATAGGCCAGGATCACAAGGGTGGTCATCAGGGTGCATGGAGAGGTCCCAAAGAGGTAGTACATGAGGCCGAGTTGATGTACGTGGTGGTGGAGCTTAGGCCCACTTTTACGCTGCTCCAGCTAGAGTAAAGGCTGAGGCCTCAGGCGATGTAATCATATGTACGGTTCTATTATGTCATCAGCCCCCATATGCTTTATTTGATCCAGGCTCCACTAATTCTTATATATTTGTATATTATGCCCCTTGACTGAGCATGAGTTCAGAGCCCTTAGCTGCGTAATTGTATGTTTTGACCCCAGTAGGTGATTTTCTAGTAGAGGATTATGTCTTTCGATCCTTTTTGGTGACTATTTAAGGGCGGGACACTAGGTCTATCTTTATTTTGCTTGATATGATAGATTTTAATTTGATTTTGGGCATGAATAGGTTATCTCCTCACTCTATGGTCTTGGATTGCTATGCCAAGACCATTACCTTAGATATTCCTAGTATCCCACCAACAGTGTGGTAGGACTTTTGCAGTCGCATGCTGGTTAGGGTAATCTCTTTTATTCGAGCTCGGAGGTTAGTGGCTGGGAAATGTTTAGCAATCTTGGCTTATGTTAGATATGTTAGTTGGGAGGGCTATATAGTTGATTTAGTACCTATAGGCTAAGAGTTTGCAGATATATTTCCTTCCGACCTGCCTTGTCTTTCTTTGGACTATGATATTGACTTCTCCATTGATTTAGATTTGGGTACTCATCCTATTTCCATCCCATAGTATAATATTTCCCCTATAGAGCTCAAGGAGATCAGTGTTCAACTTCAGAATCTCTTAGGTAAGGGATTGATTCGACCTAGCATATTGCCTTGGGGTGCCCTTGTCCTGTTCGGTAAGATAAAGGATGGTACTATGCGGATGTGTATTGTTTACAAGCAGTTGACCAAGGTGACGGTGAAGAACCATTACCCCATGCCTAGGATTGATGATCTATTTAACTAGCTTCAAGATGCCATTGTATTTTTTAAGATTGATTTAAGATCCAACTACCACCAGTTGAGGATCAGGACAACGGACATCCCTAAGACCATATTTAGGACTCATTACTGCCACTATAAGTTTCTAGTGATGTCTTTCGGGTTGACTAATGCCCCTATCGTGTTCATGGACTTGATGACTTATGTATTTAGGCAGTATTTGCACTCATTTGTTATAGGCTTCATTGATAAGATTTTGGTATACTAGCGGAGATGGGATGAGTATGAGAAGCATTTGAGGGTAGTGCTCCTAACTTTGAAAGATCAATGACTTTATGCTAAGGTTCTCAAAGTGTGAGTTTTGGCTTGAGTTTGTAGCATTCTTGGGGCACGTGGTGACAAAAAATGACATTATGATAGATCTGGCGAAGGTTGAGGTTATTCGTGATTTGGCTAAGCTCACCTTTATGGATGATATTCGTAGCTTCATCAGATTGGTATTGTACTATAGGCGCTTTGTTGAGGTATTTTCTACTATAGCAGCACCTCTAACTCGGTTGACTTGACAGGATGTTCCGTTTGTATTGTTAAACAAGTGTGAGATGTGCTTTTTGAGGCTCAAAGAGTTTTTTACCACTACTCCTATATTGACTCTTCTAGTTCAAATGTGGGATTCACCACTTAATGTGATGTATTCGACATTGGTTTGGGTTGTATACTAAGGCAGTAGGGTCGGGTTATTGCTTATGCATCGAAGCATCTTAAGCTGTATGAGCATAACTATCCCACATATGACTTAAAGCTGGAGGCGATAGATTTTGCACTTAACATTTGGAGGCACTACCTGTATGAGTTTGATGCAAGATCTACACTAATCACAAGAGCCTTTAGTATATTATGATTTAGAGGGATCAAAACTCGAGGCAACACCGTTGGATTAAGAACCTGGAGGACTATGACCTCTCTATTCTCTACCATCTGAGCAAGACGAACTTAGTAGTAGATGCCTTCAGTCAAAAGTTAGTGAGTATGGGTAGTCTAGCCTTTCTTTCTACTGTGGAGTGGCCTTTAGCTTTGGTAATCCAGTCTTTAGCTAACAGGATAATTCGATTTAACATTTCAGATCCCTGCTGTGTACTAGCTTATGTGGTAGCTCAATCCTCTTTATTGGATCGGATTTGCAACCATTAGTTTGAGGATGAGGATTTAGTTGCACTTTGAGATCAGGTTTTGTTAGATTACACCGGCCAAGATACTTTAGATCCAAATGGGGTTTTGGGGTTTGGTGGTCATCTTTGTGTTCTAAGAGTTGGGGGTTTGATTGAGTTGATCCTTAATAAGCCCCTTGATTCCAGATACTCTATCCATCCAGGCACCGCTAAGATATATCGTGACTTGAGGCAGCATTACTGGTGTAGAGGCATGTGGAGAGATATTACAGACAATAGGTTGTGGTATTTGAGTTATCAGCAGGTTAAGGCTGATTATTTGAGGCCTGGTAGTGAGCTATAGAAGTTACCCATTCCCGAGTGGGAGTGGGAGCATTGTTGCATCCAAATGCACAAGCAAGTGTACGCGGTCTCAAAAATAATATAGTAAATCTCTTTAAGAGTCTGATATCAAACCCACAGGAAAATGTAATTAGGTGTTAGTTAGTTTTTTAATAATTTAAATTATTCATGTGTATTTTCAAAGTGTTTAGTTTATTTATATCTATAAAAATAATTATACCAATACAATATGAGAAAATGATTGAACTATATTAGAGAAATTTTATCGATTTAAAGAAGAGTCCCAGGGTTGTAGCACTCATATATTTTGCAGTCTAACATCTTTTACTTTGGTATTCGATGGGTTTTTCGATTATTAATTTACAGGATTGATTTTACAATTATGATCTTTCGACCTCTAATTGCCTACTTTTGTTGACAGCTTAACTACTTCGTCGATTAAGGATAATCATAAACCAAAAAAAATGCATTAATCATATCATCCTGTTAGCAACCAAACATGATGTATAGATATGTGTCATAGTCATTCTATATACGAATTATTCTAGATAATTCTAGGACAAACATGCTTCCTATATTCTAGTGTGCTATCCCCTTTCCGTCTTCCAAGTTTCGGGTGGACAATAAATTTGTTCTAATGGTGGTCAAGCATTAAAACTATCTAAACAATAATATAAGAGTAATCATAAATAGAAACCCATTTTGAACCAAAGTAAACAAGATTTAAACCTTGATCTTGTGGCTACAACCCAAGAACAAAAGGATCTAGCCAGTCATAGTTTGGAACATAATTACATAAATCATTGCTAACATAAAAACTTGAATTCAAATAAAAGAAAAGAAGAAAAATATCACTAAAATTAGTTCTTCCTTCGTCTTCTTCAATCCTTTCCTCGACAATCTGATGTTCCTTTTTAATAAAGTATGTAAATGTTCTATTTCTAGTACCCAAAAAGTGGAATTAAAGTAGGCGCACTGAAGTCCGCAATGCGGACTTGGTTCATTTCAGTTCAAGTTTTAATTTCTTTTGTAGGCAAAAATTTGTGTTATCTAGAACTAGGTCCGTATCGCGGACTATACTGTTAAGTAAAATAAATTCCAAGTTTTGGAATTTAATCACTAAAGCTCAAGTATGCAACGCGGACTTATTTCTTTATAGTGCATTTTCTTCAAATTTTGTTCCTAACTTCTCCTTTGAGCTCCACTTTCAATCTGATCATTCTTTAAATGTCAATTCTTTCTCGATTAGCCCTAAAAGTTTCTAATCATGTTGGTTGATTACAACAATACTCAAATATTCAAAAATATGAACTAAACTCTAGGAAATCGCTCTCAACTTGACTAATGAATTATGGGTTTTATGTGCTATTTGGCACATAAATGTACCCAAGATCACCACCCCACACTTATAAATTTGTTATTCCTTGAACAAACTCCCAGACTTATTCCTAAAATAACAAATACATGATATATAAGGCAATTCTACCAAACAAAAGTAATTGCATAATTACCTTGCATTACAAATACATGTCTAATTTTGTTCAAGCAACTGACTAAATAAACACTACATAAACTCGAGAGTTGACTCTGTAGTGAAACAAACTCATATGGCCTGTTAAATTAAAATTCATGCAGAATTACCATCTCTTGATTAAACATGTGCTCTCATGAAGAAAGAATTTCCCATACTCTACAGTTACATTCCTTGTCCACAACAATAGGTATTTAGACAAAATTCGCTCACTCTCTCAAATAAAATCACAAGTTGCTCAAGATGAACCATAGGATTGCCCTTAGTGTATTAAGCAATTATATTAAGGCAGTTAGGACTTAAGGATCACTTAGGACTTTATCAAGTTGTAATATGGGCTAGGAGATGTGTAGGTAGAAATCTGGACATATATAGTGACTTGGTTCCCAAGAGCTTTCAGCACACTATACTATTTAATTCCTTTCAAGTACATCATAACCTTATTTTTACAACTATATTATTTTGTTAGCTTAACCTTTCACTTCATTTATCTGTGTAGAGAAATTCTTCTTTTCTTTACTAACTTTAACTATAATGTCGTTGACGTTCTTTTTATTTTCCACAAGCTTGTATTCCCTAACACAAAATTTTATTTCAATTAATTTCACCAATAATTTTATTCTTAGTAATCCAAGGTTGTTAACCTCCCATTTCTCTTATTTTTTTCTTTTCCAAAGTGCTTGGCTTCTTGGATCAAAATTATGATCTCAAAAAAAATGGGAATAGGTTTCAAACTAGGCTTCCAAAAAATCAAGTCAAATGCTCAAAAGGACTAACTATGGATTTACATTAAGGTGGGTACACAAGTTGTTTTAAAATGAGTTTACCGAAGAATTGCCTAGATCCTTTCCCTAAATTCTAAACTTCCTTTATTTTCTCTACTCGTACACAGGGACAGTTCCAGCAATCTAAACCAACCAAGATTATACAATTAACCTTACTCAAACTGTATATGTTTAATTTCAGAACGACAATTCTTCAGAAATTTCAACCACAATCACATGAATTCAACATTATTCAAAATCTAACACAGAGTCTTAGGTGTCTCAAGTTAGTCAATTTTTTTTATGTTTTTCAATCATTTCATATGCTACATGTGCAATCTGATAGTTTGACAAAATATTTTATATTCATACAAATATCTAAAAAGAATTTTTTATATATATACAGTTCAAAGGGACTATTCATGGCCAAAGAACCGAAAATAAATGCCATAAAACCCAGGGTCAGAAAATATTTTTAAACGACATCCACAATTAAAGAACATTTAAGATAAACCTAAAATACCAGTACTGACAAAAATAAATAAGTACCAATCCAGATAAATTACAACATAAGTCTAACAAAAATAACCACATTTAGCAACATAGATAAAACAAATATCAAACTTAACAAAAATAAATAGATATGATTTAATTAAAAAGAATTCACCCCACACTTAGAGTTGGGCACTATCCACAGGAGCACAGGGTAGTAGACTTCCCTGTCTACTCATCCATCTGTCCACCAGCATCCGGATCTTCCACCGTCAAGGGGTAAAACTCTGTGGCCTCCAAATCTGACTCCAAGTTTGAGTTGGTCCTCCTCCTATTCTCATCTGTGGGGATGTCGTCTTCAGTAGGCTCATAAAAATTAGGTACCATTAAGAGGACAACCATAGCATGCTCATTCAGCGGATATTGTCTCTCTACCTCACGAAGTTCCTCTTTAGTTAAAGCCCGCCCTCTGATGCGATGTCGAAGCATCTCCAAGATAAACATATGGGTTTTGATCATATCTTCATGCCTCGCATTCTCATGTGTAGTGAGGAGTAGGACATGAGTCTATTCAGGTCCCTTAATGTGTGTGACATAATAAGAATCTGAAGGAAGGGGGGCCATATAATCATGTTGTTCCTTGGGGACCCCGACCCTTTGGCATATCTCCATAATGAGTCCTCTGAATTGAAACCCCCTACCTTGATGGATGCTGCACTTCTAGATAGTGGATTTGATTACATCACCAACATTTATATTTATCCCTTTCATAAGGGCATAAACCAAGAAGACTCTTTCCCGCGTTAATTCAGTGTAGTGGAGTCTTGGAATAAGACTACGCATGACAATTTTCACGCACACACATGCTTCTTTGTTAAGTTGAGCATATGGGAATGTGTTGTGGTAGCCCAAACCTCATGGCATACCCACTTTGCTATTGACCTAGGCCCACATAATATATGCCGGATGTCCTGTATGATTGTTGAATATTCAAATATGTCAAGGCGGTGGTAGGCATATCTGGAGTTCCCAATATCTCATTTATGGCCATTGGATATAGAATAACATCAACCCCTCATATTGTGATGTAGTGAGTGCGCTAATCAGGTTGATAGTTTGTATAAAATTCTCGTACCACATACAAATTGCACGACTTTGGGTCAGCAAACAAGAAATGCATATGCAGTTCCTCTATTCTCTACATAATTTGGAGGGGTAGTCTCTAACAGATTTTTCTTCATCAATTGGCATATCGGAGAGATAGAAAGACTTAGTGGGTTGCTTGGGCTAGTTTTTCCTAGTTAGATGCACTACTTTTAAGCATCAACGAGATTGGCCTTGAGGCATTGGTGGGGAAAGTTGTATACAGGGTGCCCCTCACTCTCTTTTCCTGCTTCCATGGCCTGCTCGTTCCTTTACTGGCCTTCGACTGGGTGCCTTTTTTTCTGCAAATAAGCCCCTCAGAACATCATATAAGAACCTAAATATGGCCCCGTACTCCACACTTAAGCATTTTATTAGAACGAAAGTAATATTAAGGTACTCAGACTTTCCTTTATTTGAATACTATGCAAATGCATACTAACAAACCAACCCACACTTCAAATAATCAACATGGTGAGTCCAATACTACACGAATTCAAAATAGCCTCCCATAATCTAGCATATCCCTAAAAAATAAACATTCATAATTCAATACTACAAACCATTTCAACCCAAACTTCAGACACTACCACATTACCCCAATTGTACTCATATATAAACTCATGATTAACCCAACATAGTATTCAATTCAAGCAAAAATGTGCATACATGATCACCCCTACTACAAGCATGTTTTCAGCTCAAGATTTGGAATAATAAGAACTTCACCCCACACTCTTTCACAAATCAAAAAAACTTCAACACATTACTTTATGCATGTTTAATCAAGAATTCAACACACATCATTCATATCAATCTCAATATCCAAATTCTTCTAATCATCAAAATTAGGGTTAGATTTCAAGAACTTAACCCATAATCAGTTAACCACAATAAGCAATTCCTAAGTAATTTTACATACCCATAAGTATTTCAATTCAAGAGCAATGAAAATCAACTATATTGAGTCAAGAATTAAGGCCAAAGAACTTACTTATGCAAATTTTAACCATTCATATCATAAAAGTAGTTTAAAAACACATACTTTGTTGATGTGAAGTAGAGACTTAAAAGAAATTTTGTTGAATTTGGTGTGTGCATCGCAGATTTGACATAGAAGAGAGAAGTTTTGAGAGTAGAACAGAGAAACAAATGGTTCAAGTTGAAGGAAAAATGAAGGTGAAAGGATCTTTTTTGGTGTTTAAGACTGATTTAGTTAGGTACACCCATTAAAAATGGGTTAAACCATCTTTTTAAATGAAATATCTTGAAAAATGTTCCAGGCTCGTGATGCGGACTTATTGTGGACCATACCTTTTAGAGTGACAAAGTTCCGAACTTTAGTTTGTACTGAAATAAGCTAGGTTCGTGACGTGGAGATTACCCGCATCTTATTTGGAACTTATTTTCACCAAAAATTTGATTGAAAAAATACCTGGGAAAATTTGAACTGAGATGGAATATGTCCACGATGCGGACTTATCACGCACCAAACAATACAAGTTTTGTCCAAATTCTCTTTATATTTTCTTTTATTTTATACACTAAATTATACACTAAAACAAAATAAAATCCATTATAACCTCTAAGTAAAAATATTTTACTATACCTCGTGGGTTACCTCTCGCGTAGTGCCTGATTTAAAGTCATGAAAAGACTCAATTTTAGCTTCATTCATTCTCTAGATCAATTTTTTCTTCCTCACAATCAATATCTTGTCAAAAATAGTGATTAGCATGCTGGCCATTCACCACGAATGTGGTCGATTTGACGCAATTCCACAGTTCAGCTACTTGATGTACTAACATTCACACCACCTCAAATGGTCCAGTCCATTTTGATCTAGCCTTACCTAGAAAAAGATGCAAACATGAGTTAAAAAGCAAGACTTTTTGACCTGGTTCAAATGTTCGAGCGACTAAATGATTGGCGTGCCATTGTTTCATCCTCTCTTTATACAGCTTTACATTTTCATAAGCGTGGAGTCTAAATTCCTCGAATTCATGGAGTTGATCTATACTCTTTCTACCTGCCAATTCTGAGTCTAGGTTTATCTTTTTGATGGCCCAATATGCTTGGTGCTCCAGTTTTATTGGCAGGTGACATGCTTTTCTGAACACCATATGATATGATGAAGTGCCAATTGGTGTTTTAAGTGCAGTCCAGTGGGCTAGAATGATTCATCTTATTTGATATCCCAATCCTTCCTTGCAGCATTTACAATTTTCTGAAGGATTTTCTTTACCTCACAATTTGGTACCTCAACCTGTCCGCTAGTTTAGGGGTGATATGCCATGGAGACCTTGTGCCTGACACCAATTGTAGCTAACAGATTCTTTATCGTTTGATTTATGAAATGCCTACCTCCATCACTGATGATAGCCTGTGGAGTGCCAAACCTTGTGAAAATATACTTCTTGAGAAAATGACTTACCACTTTAGAGTCATTGGTTGGCAATACAATGGCCTCGGCCCATTTAGAAATATAATCAACTGCCACCAGTATATACTGATTTCCATATGGCGACGAAAAGGGACCCATAAAGTCAATTCCCCATATATCAAAGATCTCTACCTCCAAGATGTTTTTCAATGATATCTCATGACTTCTTGATATTTTTCCCAACCTTTGGCATTGATCACAGCTCTTCACAAATTCTATAGTATCTTTAAATAAATTAGGCCAAAAGAAACTTGACTACAGTACCTTATGGTCTGTTCATTCGCCTCCATGATATCCACCATAAGTAGATAAATAGAAACTATGTAGAATTTGTTGAACTTCATACTAAGGCATACATCTCCTTTTCATCTAATCAAAACCTTTTTTGAAAAAATAAGGTTCATCCCATACATAGAACTTTGCTTCATACATTAGCCTCTTCATTTGTTGGGAGTTTTCTTTGGGGGAAATACTCCACCCACAATGTAGTTTACAATATCTACATACCATGGGAGTACTTGTACCTCCATTGCCAAAATTTGCCATCTATAAACTCTCCCTTTATCGACTTTTGCTCACCTATATCGGATGAATCCTCTAATCTTGATAGGTGGCCTACTATTTAATTTTTGCATCGCCTTTTATCTTTGATTTCAATATCAAATTCTTGGAGTAGTAAGATCCATCTGATTAATCTAGGTTTCACATCCTTCTTGTTGAACAAATACTTAAGGGGTGCATGGTTAGTATAAATAATCACTTTCATACCTACCAGGTAAGAGCGGAATTTATAAAACGTATAAACCAATGCCAATATTTCCTTTTCTATGATCATGTAGTTGTCCTGAGAATAGTCAAGAGTCTTGTTGGCATAATAGATTGAGTAAAAAAAATTCTCCTTCCTTTGTCCCAGAACTACTCCCATAGTTGTGTCGCTTGCATCATAGATCAGCATAAAAGGTAGCTCCCAATTAGGAGCTATCAGGATGGGGCTTCAATCAACTTTTTCTTTAAGAGTTCAAAGGCCTACAAACATTTATCATCAAAAATAAATTTTATCTCCTTTTCTAACAAGGTGCACATGGGTCTAGCGATCTTTGAAATATCTTTGATGAATCGCCGGTAGAATCCGGCATGACCTAGAAAACTACGGATACCTTTTACTAAAACCGGTGATGGAAGCTTCTCAATCACTTCAATTTTAGCTTTGTCTACCTCTAAACCATCTTTTGAAACTTTGTGTCCCAACAAAATACCCTTCTTTACCAAGAAATGACGTTTCTCCCAGTTTAAGATGAGATTTGTTTCCTCACACCTTGCTAGTACTTTCTCTTGATATATCAAACAAAGATTAAAATACTCTCCAAAGATGAAAAAGTCATCCATAAAAATCTCTACAAACTCTTCTACTATATCATGAAATATAGCAATCATGTACCTCTGAAAAGTGTCGGGAGCAATGCAAAGACCAAATGGCATATGATTAAATACATATGTTCCATATGGACATATGAACATTGTATTTTCCTGGTCCTCCAGTGCAATGGTAATCTTATTGTAACCCGAGTAACCCGTCCAAGAAATAATAGTATTCTTGGCCTTCTAACCTGTCAAGCATTTGGTCAATAAAAGGTACAGGGTAGTGATGTTTTTTTGTGGCATCATTCAACTTTCTGTAGTCCATGCATATACGCCACCCAATTACTATTCTTGTGGGAATTAACTCATTCTTGTCATTATTCACCACATTCATTCCCCCTTTCTTTGTTACGCAATGAACTCGGCTTACCTACTTACTGTCAGAGATTGGGTATATTATGCCTGCATCTAGCCACTTAATTATCTCTTTCTTAACCACCTCTTTCATGATGGGGTTCAACCATCGTTGTGGTTGTGCACTAGCCTTATGTCTTTCTTCCATGAAAATCTTATGCATGCACAAAACAGGGTTGATACCATAAAGATCAGCCATTTACCATTCAATTGCCTTCTTGTGCCTTTTTAACACCTCAAGTACTATTGTGACCTGCATCTCAGACAAAGCAGAAAAAAGAATTATAGGTAAGGTATTATTCACTCTAAGAAAAGCATTCTTGAGATATGCTGGCAATT
This sequence comes from Solanum dulcamara, assembly GCF_947179165.1. Lineage (NCBI taxonomy): Eukaryota > Viridiplantae > Streptophyta > Magnoliopsida > Solanales > Solanaceae > Solanum > Solanum dulcamara. Next base: position 32,326,350 of record NC_077246.1, on the reverse strand, counting down.
GCTTCAACTCCAAGTTAGGAGCTTCTTCAATAGATGGCTTGGGTGAAGGAACCAATTCTCTATTCAAAGGTTACACATTCTTTTTCCACATGTTAACGTTTGGCATATCAAGCATACTAGCTAAATCTTTTGCTTTCATGTTCTCTTCAATATCTTGACCCATCATAACTCTTTCCAAAGGATCTTTTGCTAAAATACATTGAGCTAAGACCTCCTCATCGATGAAAGTTATAGAAGACAACTCTTCATAGACTACATGCAACTTCAGTGCCTGATATATATCGAACACCTTTACTTTGTCATATGCTCTCATAGTCAATCTACTTGTAACCACATCAATAAGTTCCCCGCTTGTTGCAAAGAATGGACTCCCCAAGATAAAAGGAACATTTGGGTCAGGCTCAAAATCTAATACAACAAAATCAACAGATGAGGGATCTCACTTGAACTAACACATCCTTAATAATACCATCAGGTCTAGGTACAGAATGATCAGCTAACTGTAGCAAAATGGTTGTTGCTTTGAGTTCTCCCAGACCTAATTTCTTAAGCATAGATCTAGACATCAAGTTTATACTATTACCTAAATCACAAAGACATCTTGCATTACTGTACTTACCAATAGTTACCTTTACCATGAAACTACCTAGATCTTTTTGTTTAGTTAGAACCTTAACATTTGTCAAGATTCTTGACTACACTTTTCAGTGAGTGCCACTATTTCAAATTTAGCTATCTTTCTCTTGTTGGCCATAATATCTTTGACAAACTTGACATATTTTAGAATGCCATGCAACACATCAATCAAAGGTAAGTTAATTTGTACCTGTTTAAGCATGTCTATGAATTTTTAAAAACATTCCTCCTTTTTCTTCTTTTTAAATATTTATGGGAATAAGGGAGGTGGTTTTATTTTTTGCTCTTGCACCATCTGTGGTCAGCTAGATTCAGTAGCTTCAGTCTCCACTTCTATACCTTTGCCTTCACTACCTTTTCTTTGTGGCTCTAGCTTAACTAATGCTCATCAACTTCGTGTGCTCACAAAATTTACCTGTTTGGGGTTTGGATAAGTGCTACGTGGTAAACCACCTTACGACCAAGAATTTTGAGCACTTGCTAGCTGTCCCACCTATTTCTCTAAATTTTGAGTAGTGATTTAGTATTTAAGAACATCTGCAACTAGCTTAGCTTGATCATTCATGAGTTTTTTAAGCATGTCTCCTACACTCATGTTTCCTACACTGCTTGATTGTTGGTTACTCTGCTCTTATTTGTTATAGTGCTGGACTTCTTTTTTGTGGTCTATATGTATCATGACCTTAATTGTTGTACTGCTGCCCGCTTCCTTGTGGTCTGAATTGTTATTTTCCTTGGTGTTGGTTTTGTTGATTTCTACCGCATGAGAAATTTGGATAGTTTCTCCAATTTGGATTCTAAGTATTTCCATAGTTCTGATTACCTCTACCCTTAGGTACATTACACACAAAATTCACTGACTCAGTAATAGCCCCACAATATTCTTCCATATGTTAACTAATACCACACACCTCACAACACATGTGTTGTTGCTGAACCATATTTATTGGAGCTTGCTGTTGTCCTTTTACTAAAGTTTTAAAATGCGTTGTCATCATATTTTGCATTGTTGCAATCTGTGTCGTCAATGTTGTTACTTTATCAACTTCCAACATGCCTTGTTGTTTTTGAACCACATGTCTAAAGTTTCCTCCATTCCACTCAGGATTTTCATAAGATATGCGATTAAGCAATGTGTAGAGTTCATCATTTGTTTTCTCTAGTGCTTGTCCACCTACTCTAGAGTTAAGAAGAATCCAACCATTCTATGAAGGTATGGAACAAAACCTCATTAGCTTGATGATGGTGAGGAAAATTAATGAGTAGAGATTTAAACCTATCACAAGATTGGTACAATTTTTTTCCAGATTTTTATTTAAAGCTTAAAATTTCAGGCCTCAACTTACATGTCTTCCCTAAAGGGAAGAACATGATAAGAAACTTGTGAGTCAAATCATTCCATGAACTAATGGAATTTGGTGGTTCCGACTTCAACCATCTCTTAGTTTCCCCCAACAAAGAAAAGGGAAATAATGTTAACCTCACATAGTTAGGAGATACCCCATTAGGCATATAAGCATCGCTAATCTCCAAGAAGTTGTGGATTTGGACTTGGGGATATTTATGAGGAAAACCTGTAAACTGCTCATTAGAGTGCAACAACTGTACCATGTTTTTTTTGAGTTCAAATCTTTCTCCAGCGGGGGATTTATGAATGTTGGAGGTGACATTTGTTATGAGTGGGACTGTCACATCATGTACTGTCTTGGTTGCCATCTCCACATGGATATCTATAAGCACTTCGTTAGTATCACCAAAATTTACTTGTGGTATGGGGTATAAAGTAGTTTCTCTCCTTCTTTGCTGATGCTAAAATCTTTCAAGCTTTGCTAGCGGCTTGATAATGTTCTCACTTCTATCCAGTGTGCCTTTGTGTGTATTCATGTCCGAAATAATAGCTAAGATCAAGTTGTAGCCAACACAAATAATAAAGAACTTCGAAAAGAAAACTATTTCATAATTAAACAATGTTCCCCGGCAACGGCGCCAAAAACTTGGTGCGTCCAAATGCATACGTAAGTGTACGCAGTCAAAAAAGTAATATAGTGAACTTATTTAAGAGCCGGATATTGAACTCACACAAAAATGTAATTAGGCGTTAGTTAGCTTTTCAATGATTCAAATTATAAATGCATTTTTTCAAAGGGTTGAGTTTATTTATATCTATAAAAATAATTATACCAATACGATATGAGAAAATGATTGAACTATATTAGAGAAATTCTATCGATTTAAAGAAGAGTCCCAGGGTTGTAGCACTCATACATTTCTAGTCTAACATCCTTTACTTTGGTATCCAATGGGTTTTTCGATTATTGATTTATAGGGTTGATTTTACAATTATAATCTTCCAACCTCTAATTGCCTACTTTTGTTGACAGCTTAACTACATCATTGAGTGGGGATAAGCATGAATCAACAAAAATGTATTAATCATATCATCCTATTTACCAACCAAACATGATGTATAGATATTTTTCACAGTCATTCTATACATGAATTATTCTAGACAATTCTTGGACAAACATGTTTCCTATATTCTAGAGTTTGATCCCCTTTCCGTTTTCCAAGTTTCGGGTGGAAAACAATTTTTTTCTAATGGTAATCAACTATGAAAACAATCAAAATAAGAATATAAGAGTAATCACATACCAAAACCTATTTTCAACCAAAGCATACACGATTTAAACCTTCATCTTGTGGCTACAACCCAAGAACAAAGAGATCTAGCCACTTATAGTTTGTAACATCATTATATAAATCATTACTAACATAAAAAATTGAATTCAAATAAAAGAAAAGAAGAAAATATCACAAAAAGTAGTTCTTCCTTCGTCTTCTTCCATCCTTTCCCAACAATCTGATCTACTTTTTTAATGAACTATGTAAAGATGCTATTTATAGCACCAAAAATTCAGAATTAAAGTAGGAACACTGATGTCCACTATGCGGACTTGGTTTATTTTAGTGCAATTTTTCATTTCCTATGTCATAAAAAATTGTGTTATCTAGAACAAGTGCATCGCAGACTTGGCATGCACCATACTATTAAGTCGAATAAATTCTATATTTGGGAATTTAATTATTGAAGCTCAAGTCCGCGACGTGGACTTACTGCTTTATAATGCATTTATTCAAATTTTGTTCACAACTTCTACTTTGAGCTCCACGTTCAATCTGATCATGCTTTAAATGTCCATTCTTTCTCAATTAGACCTAAAAGTGCCTAATCATGTTGGTTGGTTACAACAATACGTAAGTATTAAAAAATATGAACTAAACTCTAGTAATTTGCTCTCAACTTGACTAATGAATTATGGAATTTATGTGCTACTTTGCACATAAACGTACCCATGATCAAGCGTATAAGCTTGGATTTCATTGTGGTATTTCCTTATACTTCCCATGGTCTTGGTAGTAATTAGGTCATCATGGATTAATTGACCAAGTCAGAACACTTCCTCTATATTCATACTTTCTACAGTGCCGAGAGGTTGGCCCGTATCTACATTCGAGCAGTTGTTCCTCTTCAAGGTGTGCCTTCCAGAGGTTGTTCCTCTTCAAGTGTGCCTCTTTCTATCATCTCAAACTGGGTCTCGCAGTTCACATCCAGCTTTTGGAGGACTTTTCAAGAGGAGTTGGGTACCCTTGTTGACCTTAGCACAACTTTTCACTTGCAGACGGATGGCCTGTTAGAGCGTACTATTTAGGTTCTTCAGGATATGTTGGGGCCTATTTAATCGATTTTAGGGGTCAGTGGGACACGTTTTTTCCCTTGGCAGAGTTTGGTACAACCACAACTAACACTCCAATATTCAGATATCCCCATTCAAGGCCTTATATGGTAGGCGTTGTCACACTCCGATTGGTTGGTTTGAGCCTATAGAGCCCAGGCTGTATGGTACAAAATCGATGCAGGAGGCCTTAGATAATATGAGGGTGATATAGGATAGGCTCAGGATAACTCATAGTAGACACTAGAGCTATGTGTGTCATAGGCGTCAATCATTGAGATTTGTTGTTGGTAACAGATTAATCCTCCATGTATTTCCTATGAAAGGCGTGATGAGAAGTGGTGGGGCAAGCTTATCCCCATATATATTGGACCTTTTGAGATATTGAGGATAGTTGGAGAGGTTGTATATCCGTTAGATTTTCCTTCGGTCTTTTCAGCTATTCATTCAATTTTTCATGTTTCGATGATTCACCTTTATGTTCCATGCGAGTATCATGTACTCCAGTATGATGCGGTTCAGTTGGATGATCGTTTGAGTTATATTGAGGAACTAGTTGCCATTTTCGCCAAATATGTCAGATAGGTGCGATCTAGAGCCATTCCTATGATTAAGGTTTGATAGAGGCATCATCCAGTAGATGAGGCTACCTAAGAGACCAAGCAGGACATACGGGGACATATCCCGACTTATTGTAGCCTTTAGATACTTCTAGACTCTTACTTTTGTAGATGAAAGTTCTTTTAGTAGTTGATGTTGTAACTACCCTTTCTGTCATTTTTGAAATAAATTATTCATTTCATCATCTAGAGCATTCCTCTAGCGATCCTAAGTCATTTATGTCTTGCTGACACTAATTGTTCGATCACCTGGTCGTTCGTTTGGGTTTTAGACCCATTTCCCTATTTTGGAGCTTTTATAATTTGAAAATGTGATTTAGATCATTACTTCAGGTAAACAACCTTAAAAAAATATGATATTTTCATCAGCTCTAGAATGGCTAAAGTAGGCTTGTCTCATGGTCGGCATGAGTATCGAGGCATTCACTATGAGTTTAGGGTGATTTGACGTTTTAGCCTTTAAAATTTGGCCGAAAGTTGACTTTGGTCAAATTCTTAGAGAAAATGCTCAGATTGTAATTCTATCAACACAAATAGCTCTGAAATATCAAGTTTGGTTTATAACAACCTTTCAAGTGATTCTCGAGACTTTCGGTCTCATTTCGAGCTTCATTGTGGATTTTGACTTAAAACGACGCTTGGGTGTGGGACCTACTTTTTGTCAAGATTTCCTTAGATGGAAATTTTGAGTGCCCCATTGAGTCTAGAATGTTGAATTTAGTAGGGAAGCATAGTTCATTTACGTGCACAGGGTTTTGAATTAATTTTGAGCACCCCATCAGAGACTTTAAAAATGATAATAATATGTTGGTGCATTGGTGCACCGTACCTGGTGCACCTTCGCCCTATAAGACAATCTTTCTCATTAGTTATCTTCTAATTTCAAAGTTGTATTTCTTGAGCAATTTAAGCTTGAATTTAGCGATTCAAAGGTTTATCTTGCATGTTTTTCATGAGATCATCGTGGTGTAGTCAGAATTGGTTGAAAACTAATCGTTTGTGGTAAATTAAGTCATTTTGCTGCTTCCATTGTTGATTTTTTAGTTTACATTTTTGTAGAATTTTGAGACTTGATTTCCTGGGCATTTTAGGTTTGAATCTAGCAATTCTAGAGGTTAATCTGTGTGGTTTTCTGGGGAGAACATTTTGTCGCAATTTGAATTCGTACTTGAAGCTTCGTTAGAGGTAAGAATCATGAATTAGCTGCTGTCGTAGCTTATTTTCGAGCTCTATTTATGGAGAATTTTAGAGGATGATTTCTTGCTCATTTTAGGTCTAAATTTGGTGATTCGACAGCCTAGACTACGGGTTTTTTGTGAGGATAGTTGTAGTGTGGTTGTTTTCAGTTTTTGGGCCTTCATTTCTAGTAATTTCTTGAATATACCAGTTTCTCTTTTGTTGTCCTTTTTAGCTTATTTGGTATTTTTGTTGCATGTTCGGGTTGGGGCTATTTCGAGCCTCGAATTGTGTTCCTTTTTGGAACATAACTTCGGGGTAGCATTTAATACCTTTTCACGGAGTCAATTCCATAATCTAAGGATCGGGTCCCACATTCCTATTTTTGACTCCAAAATTAGACCCATCTCCTAATTTTGTAATTTTATTGTCAAAACGATCATGTTAATATTGTGATTCTATTGCTGATAGATTGGCAATATTCTAAGGTCGTTCGGAAGGGAAAGCTTCAGTTCCTTGAGTTGGAGAGCACCTGGTCGACCTATTGGTAGGTTACAGTTTCCCCCTCTTTAGACTGAGCATTTATAGACATTTTATACTTTATATGTGTTTGGGGGTCATTGCATGTCGAGCATGCTAAATTCCTAGAATTCATGTCGTAGGCTCTATTTCTGGGGAATTTGGGCTAGTTTAGCATGTCTCTTGTCAAGTGTTGATCATCCATACCTTGTGGTGTTTGTCGTGCCTTTGGTTTATGTATTTGGAAGCATGTATGTCCTTAGTCTAAGCTTAAACTAGTGATTGTCGTAGACTTGTGTGGTTTTGGTGCCATTAGGCATTGGAACTTCTCCGAAGTCACTTTGAATGGTTTAGCTCCCTATAGATTGATTGTCACTCTCTGGAAGGGTACCCTAGGTGTGGCCGACACTCAGAGAATATTGCTAGTCCCAAGAGAATCACTTGTCATGTTCACATATTCGTTAAATCAACACTCCATCATCAGAAGACTTAACTTATCAAGAAAATAACTCAACATGATAATCAAATAGATAACTTATAGAATAAAGCCAAAGGCCAACGATCTATCTAATCCAATCAATAGGACTAGTATGAATGAAACTAGCCAAAAGAAAATATCCAATCAAGACATTAACAATCTAGTCTATGAAGCCTCTATCAACTGTCTGAGTGGTGCCATTGATAGTTTCATGTCTATCTTAATCAAAATTAAAGTAAAAGTCTAAGATCTAAACCTAGATGATAAAACAGTGGTTTCCTCTGAAAGTAGAGAGGATTCAGCAATAAGCTAGATTATGGAAAAGATACTCAATGGTGCACCTATTGATAATTACTAATGCCTGTCCCTACATCATTAAAAGATGCAAGCCCAAATGGACGTCAGAATGAAAAATGTACGAGTATATAATATAGAAGAGTAAAACATACGTAAGATAGAATAACATCGATTCAAGTAACTCAATTAAGAGTAAGGCACTCAAACAGGAAGTCATAAGTTTAAAGCAAGAGTAAGGTTTAGACGGAGACCAATCATATAAAATCCAATCCAATCCAATCCAATCAAAGTACTATCAAGACCTATATAGGTGTTTCTCTTAGCTGACAAATATCACTTATGAGCTAGTGATAGTACAACAAGATGATGTTGTTTCCACGTACGTTCAATACTTTTCTAGGGTAAACAATGAGTCAACCAATCACACATCCAACAATCATTCAAGTCCTATCATGTCAGGACAATAAAGTAGGGAAACATCTAACTTAATGGTTCAATCCTCTTCTAAGTTTGGTACGTAGTTATTGAGTTTGAGTTTTTACTTGCTCTTACCGAAATTGGTGCTCTATACTAGTCCAAAGATTCAATGTTGATGAAACAATCAATCCAAATCAAACCAATCAATAAGTCTCATATGGACTCTTATGTGTTCATTAGTTCTATCCAATCAATTCTTTCAAGTAATAAATTATCCTATCATTCCCAATCATTTATTTAAAAGTAGTTTGGACAATCATTTATGACAACATTTAGTTGAGACAATTCAATTGGGTCCAATTATGAATATATAAAGAAATTCATCAAGACTATCATCATGCTCACATCCCAATCACAATCATGCATTCATAAGTTCAAGTCTCTGGACTCAATCCTTAGGCACATACATCCAATATTAGTCAAAGTACTATTAGGATTAATGAAATAAGTATTTTAAATATTTTTTTCAAGAAACAAGTTCATGGAAAACAACAATTATGCAATATTATGTAAAATATGTTAAATTTAAGGAAATTCTCAAGAAACACAATCATGGGGACTCAAAAAATAAACCTATTACTATTATAGGGCACGTGGAAGAATAAGGTCCATGCTTTAGTTTAGCCTTACATACCTGGAACAAAGGTTGGACAATCAAACTGTGAAGATTTGGCTTGAATCCTTTGAACCCTAGTCTTCTCTTTTCTTCTTAACCCTAGTTCTCAAGTTAAGTTAGCGTAAATAATAGAAGAAATATTCTTAGGACTAGTTATGGGGTTGAAAATGAACTCAATACATTGTGGATTAACTATAGGTGGGGTGTGGAAAAAACCATAATGCCCCTCCCTAAAACTGAAATTATAAGAAAAGAAATACACATAAACAACTTTTCAGGAATGTGTTCTATGAAGACAAGGTAAATTGCGTTAAGCAAATGCATTTTATGAAGAAAGGATAAATTAAACTATGCTGGGTAGAACCACAACGCAGGCCTATAGCGCACTCTTCTAGTTAAGTAATATTTTCCATAAAAAAATATTTTTTGATCTGGTTGGCCTACAATTCAATCGAGACTACTTTCCCACATCATATTTCCCCTTGATTGATATTCCAGCCTCAGATTGGCCAAACAACTTAGGGATTGTACGTTACGCGAGTGTGGTATCCTCTAGGGGTATTTTTGTAATTTTTAGGGTATAACAATATTTCCCCCATGGGATCATTCATCCTAGAATGATAGGTAAACCAAGGATGGAATCGAGGCATGAATAATAGTCAAGACTCAATCAATCAACCAAACAAATGCACTAAACAATCAACTATTAAAACTCAAGGATGGACATAGCAATTCAAATCAATAATAGGGACATTACCTTGAGCATTTTCATCGATGGGCACAAATAAATGTAGATATTTGGCTTTTATCTCTTCCTCATCTTCCTATATGACCTCTTCAACAAACTAATTTTGCCATAGAACTTTGACGGATGCAACCTCTTGGGTTCTTAAATTGCGAACCTAACGATCAAGGATCTGGATTGGAATATCTTCATAAGTCAAACTCTCTTTCACCCCAATTTTATGAGTTAGAATAACAAGAGAATGGTCTCTCAAACACTTCTTAAGCAAAGAGATATGAAACAAGGGATGAATAGCTGCTAACTCTATTGATAACTCCAATTCATAGGCTACATTACCAACCGTCTTCATAATCTAATAAGGACTAATGTAGAAGGGACTAAGATTCACTTTCTTGCCAAATCTCATTGCCCCTTTCTTGGGTGAAATCTTCAAGTATACCCAATCATGCACTTCGAACTTTAAATATTTCCTTCTAATATTAGTGTACGATTTCTGGTGAATTTGAGTAGTCCTCAACCTCTCTTGGATGATTTTAACCTTCTCCATGGCCTGGTGAACTAAGTATGGTCCAATCAACTCGGCTTCACTGACTTTAAACAATGAATTGGTGATCTAGATATATTCCCATATAAAGCTTCATAAGGAGCTATTTGGATACTCGAATGGAAGTTATTATTATCCACAAACTAAATAAGAGGTAAATGATCATCCAAACAACATTTGAAGTTTATAACCCAGCTCTCAACATATCCTCCAAAGTATGAATTGTATGTTTTGCCTGGCTGTCTATCTTCGAATGGAAAGAAGTGCTAAGGTTTACTTTTAAATCCAAACCTTTTTGGAATGACTTTTAAAACTGAGCAGTGAATTGAGCTCCTTTATTCGAGATGATAGACAAGGGAACCCCATGACGTATGATGATTGCTCGAAGGTATAATCTATTATAGTCCTCTATGGTGTCTATAGTCTTAATCGGTAAAAAAAATAGCTAATTTGGTCATCCTATCCACGATCACCCAAATAGATTCATGCTGCCTGCAAGATTGCGGTAAACCTGTAATGAAGTCCATATTTATCATCTCTGATTTCCATTTTGGGATCTCAATGTTTTGAGACACTACATAAGTCCTTTGATGCTCAACTTTAAACAAATGAAAATTTCGGAACTTAAAAACAAATTCAACAATATCTCTCTTCATTCTACTACACTAATAGACTTCTCTCAAGAATTGATATATCTACATAGAACCAAGATGAATAGAGTATCTGGAACATGATTTTTAGCCATAATATTTTCTCAGAAATCATCTGCATTCGGGACATAAAATCTATTCTTCTACCTCAACACACCATCTTCCCTATTGGAAAAAGCCATCACCTACTGTTTGTAAATAGCTTCCTTCAACTAAAGTCGATAGGATCTTGGTCTTGCATTTCTTTCACCTTTGTCACTAGAGATGATGCAGACCCATCTTGAACGTTAAATCCACCTTCATTAGACTCCTCAAGATGGACTCCTAATTGGGCTAATCTATGCACTTCTTTAGCCAATTCTTTCTTTCCTTCCTCAACATAGGAAGTGCTACCTGTAGACAACCTGCTAAAAGCATTAGCAACAACATTAGCTTTACCTGGGTGATACAAAATGCTCATATCATAATCCTTGAGCAACTCTAGATATCTCATCTACCTCAGGTTAAGTTCTTTCTAACCAAAGATGTATTGCAAGCTCTTATAATTAGTGAACACATCACATGCACTCCATACAAATAGTGGCGCCAAAGGTTAAGAGCAAAAACTATAGATACTAGCTCAAGGTCATACGTTGGGTAATTTCTCTCAAGAATCTTAAGCTGTTTAGAAGCATAAGTTATCACTTTTCCCATCTACATCAACACACAACCCAAACCAACTCTAGAAGCATAAAAATAGATTACAAAATCCTATGTCCCATCAGACAAATTCAAAATAAGAGAGGTGGTTAGTTTGGTCTTCAATTTCTGAAAACTCTTCTCACATGCATTGGATAATTGGAAATTAGTCTTATTTTGGTCAGCTTAGTCAATTGGGATGATATGGATGAGAATCCCTCTACAACTATTATTTCAATTCTTTAGACTCAGTAGGGGACATTCTATAACGTAAAATACAGATATGATGAGTATTGAGAATAACATCAATCTCAAAGTCAATTAAGAATAACATCAATCCCAAAGTCAATCTCTTTTTCGGAGTGACTCCAGGAAGGTCCTCAAGACAAACTTATGGAAACTTATTAACAGTTGGGACTGGCTAAAGAGAGGGAGACTCTTAACTGTCATTTTTAACTCGCACGATGTGATAAATACACCCTTTTGAGATTAACTTCTTGGCCCTATGGTGGGAAATAAATTTACCTTTAAGCACAATAGGACTACCTTTCCATTCTAAGACAGGCTCATTTGGGAATTGAAATTTAACAGTTTGAGTCCTACAATCAATAGAGGCAAGACAAGCATAAATCCAATATATGCCCAGAATCACATCAAAATCAACCATGTCTAATGCAACTAAGTCAGCCGTGGTATCCTTATGATAGATTGACATAGTACAATCCCTATAGACTCTCTCAACCAAAATGGACTAACCAATAGGAGTAGATATGCTAAAATGTTCAAAAAGACACTTAGGAATCTTGTCAAATCTACCAGCCATATAAGGAGATACAAATGATAAAGTGGAACCTAAATCCATCAAAATATAACAATCAAGAGTACAGACTTGAATAATACTCATCACAATGTCACGTGAGTACTCCTGATCTTGGCGACTACCCATAGCATATAAACGGTTTATACCCCCGCATATGCCAAAAGTAGCACCCCTCTAATTCCCTCTAACTAGTAGTGTCGATGAAGTAGATTGGGCTTTGTTGGACCATATAAGACATTCTCTCTAATAATGACCCACTTGGCCACATTCTTGAGTTGGTAGGCTGCCAACTAAACTCTATTAACATTAGCCACATACATCACCTAAAACACTTACTATAACTCCTCAACGTAGTTCTCTGGGTCCCTATTGGGTGTATCCCATGTGAACTCGGGTAGGTTCATTCTCAGAAACAAACCCTAGATATATTTGGAGCATTCTAATGTATGGATGGCCTAATGAAGCTCAACATTAGTGATATCATCCTGTGGGGGCTACGTTGTAGGCACAGGTCCTCCTTGTCCCTCTGGCACTTGCTGCTCAGTCTAATGAATGTTCTATTTGGCAGAGCATCCTCTGCCCCTAACTAGTCCACAACTCTTCTTAGAGGCATGATCTGAAACTAAAATGCAAACACACGAATTAGAAGAGATTTCTTAGAGTTTTAAACTCTATCGCACGAACTCTAAATATGAATAAGTGAAATAATTCCTAATGTCCTATAGACTCCTAATTATAAGTGTGGTGCACAACACACCCTTAAGCAAGACTGTACTAGATATGACTTCGTAGAATTCCTTAGACTCTTTCACTTTGTACTCTGATACCAACTTTGTCATGCCCCAAGAGGGTACCCTAGGCATGGCCGGCACTCAGAGATTATTGTTAGTCCCAAGTGAACCACTTGTCCTATTCACATATTCATTTAATCAATACTCTATCAGCGGAAGACTTAACTCATCAATCAAATAACTCAACATGATAATCAAATAGATAACTTATAGAATAAGGCCAAATGCCAATAATCTATCTAATCTAATTAGCAAGACTAGTACAAATGAAACTAGCCAAAAGACAATATTTGATCAACACATCAACAATCTAATCTATAAAGCCTCTATCAATTGCCTAAGTGGTGCTAATGATAGCTTTATGGCTACCTTGATAAAAATAAAAGTAAAACTCTAAAATCTAAATCTAGATGATAAAAGAGTGGTATCCTCCAAAAGCAGGAAGGACCCACCAATCAGTTGGAATGGAGAAAAGATCTTCAATTGTGCCCCTATTGATGATAACTAATACATGTTCCTTCATAATTAAAGGATGCAAGCCAAAATGGACATCAGTATGTGGAATGTATGAGTATATAATATGATAGAGTGAAATATGCATAAGATAAAATAATATTATTACACCCCACACTCTTGAGCTCAGAATGTCTCTTAAGTTCCTTAGACATTATCATGTGAGATGGATAAGCTACGCCACTATCAAATGACTTTAAGGAAAGGCAAATGTGATATCCCATAGTAGAGAAGGTTGGAAATAAATTCATAAGAATCTGGAAGGAATTGGAGGCCAAGTAATGAGTCGTAGGACTCGATTTACCTACGTAAGCTACTAACTTAGAAGTCTTACATACTCAAGCTATTTGAGTATATACCAAGCTTACGTAGCACGGATTATATAGGCTATTAAAATAGGATGAGATTATGAGCTCACGAGGAAGAGGAGAGGATGACACGTGGCAGCCAATGGAGGAGCGACACATGGAAGAACCTCAAGAAAGCAAGTGATGCACCTACTTAGGGTCAAGTAGGTGATGCAACAGCTTGAGGTTGGACCCCACTACCACGTGGTAGCCCCTAAAAGGCTGCATAGATGCGGTTGTCCAATCACGGCTGGACATGTGTCACCCTAAAGGGCTGACACATGTCACCTCCAAGGTAGCCCATATATATACATTTTACATAACTCTTAAGTTCATTTCTATCCAGAAAACTTCAGCAGCAACAAAAAAAAGAACCCTAAGTCTAGAGAGAAAAAGAGGACGGCTTGGAGAAAAAAATAGGTAAGTCCCAATTTCATTCCGTAAATTAGTTATTAAGAATATACCATGATGATATGGAGGTATTATAAGTATAAAATCATGCTTGGTGCAGCCAAAACGGATAGCAAACAGTCCACGCAACTTCCAGCATGCTAAAGAGGTTTCCGAGGTACAATTTTGGCTAGTTTTGGTCAATTTCGGATAAGGTAAGGTTTCTCCTTTAAATTTGGACTTTATGGGATTTTTATCAAGTGTATTATGTACCTTTTATACTACTGTAATTATAAAAAAAGTTGTGGATATGCTCAGTGAAAGAAACAATAAAAATTGAAGTCGTCGTAGTTAAATTGTAGTCGAAATGAGACATTGTGTGTGTAGAGGCTGATGATGGTTGTGTGATGTGGGTTTCAGGGTCTAAATGTGTCCTAAAAGATGTGGGGGAGATTCTGGTGGAATCCACACGATCCCCGCTTCGTACGGTTAAAGTGTTTGCAAATTGGAAACTAGAAACCCTATTTTGGTTGTGTAACTTCGAGCGAGTTGTTTGTAGTTTATGTTGTATATTGTTGATATGAATTGCTTAAACATATGCTGCAGGTTTTTTTTGTTGGTGAGCTGTAGGTATGAGGAGTTTAATTGGAAATTCAGATAGGGCACATTATAGGGGAGATACTGTCCGATTTCCGTTAATGCCTTAACTAGTTAAGGAACTAGTCAAGAAGGCGAGTGAGGAAATGAATGTTGTGAATACTCGTAGGTAATATAAGATGCTGGAAAAGTATAAGGTGGTTGATTTTCGTACTGCTTCCATGTTAAATAGGTTTGGAGGACGACGACGTGAACGCGATTAATAGAAGTTCGTAAAAGGTATGTAAAGTTACCCTTTCTTCTCTTTTGGCATGTCTTAGATGTAAGTATTATGTATGTGAAATTGGGAGTTATTCCATTCATAAAGGTCCGAGTACAGTTCATAATTCTTATCCACTTCATGATGGTGGAACTCCTGTAATAGTCAAGTTATTTCCTTTTTAAGGTTTTTTTTATATGATAAAAGGTAATGTATGGAAAGCTTATTCTTTCTCTTCTTTTGGCATGTTTTCAAGTTAAGTAGTGAATGATATGAGCTTGAGGGTAAATATACTCATAAATGCCAAGCGTAATTCATGACCCTTATTTACTTCTTAATGAAAGAACTCTCATAGTAATTGAACCAGGACCTCTCAAGCCTTCCATACGTTAGGAAGTGAGGAGTATGTAAAGTCTATCTTTCTTTTCTGTTGGCATATCTCAGTCCTAAGTGGATTGTGTATGTAATGTGGGAATAATTCCATTCATAGAACCCTGAGTATGGTTCACCAATCCTATTCACTTCTCGATATTAGAACTCCTGCGATAGTTGAGTTATGGACTTGTAAGTGTTCTACCTGACAAAAAGTAGTACACATGAATGTATATGCATTATTATATTGGATGTGTAAACTTTTATACCTAGAGAATCTTTGACACGTATTATGATATTTGGGAGATGGTTGTTACGTTACTAGGTTTTATGTGCATGTATGTGCATTATTATATGTATAGGGACCGGGCCTTACTTTCCTCGGTACTAACGTGTTTTATGTATAGGGATCGAGCGGTACGTTCCTCGGCATAAACATGTTATATGTATAGGGATTGAGCCATATATTCCTCGGCACTAACGTGTTATATGTATAGGGATCGGGCTGTACGCTCATCATTACTAATGTATTATATATATGGATCGGGCCGAACGCTCCTCGGCACTAACATGTTATATGTGTAAGGATCGGGCCGGACGTTCCTCAGCACTAACCTATCATATCTATATGGATGGGGCTATACGTCCCACAACACTAATAGTATGCATATGCCTACGATGATAAAATGATGCATTTATAACGTCGAGTCCCCAAGCGGGCTGGATACAGTATGTGATAATGATATACATGACCTTACTTTGTCAGGTCCAGGTATAGTACTCTGTTAAATTTTATACTTGTCCCCTGCACCCCCACGGTAACTGTAATTTCCTTATGATATTTTATCCCCTACTTCTGTTTCAGATATACTTTTGGATATGTTATGCTATGTTGTACATACTCAATACATATGTCGTACGGACCCCATTTCCTCGGGGGGCAGCATTTATGCCAGCAGGTATAGGTACATAGTTTGGAGATCCGCCAGCATAGGAGTCCCACTCAACGGTCCAGAGGTGCTCCATTATGCTGGAGCCTAATTTTGGGTAGTAAACCTTGATATATATATTCCTTTTGTTCACGGGTACAGCGGGGACCTTGTCCCACCGTATGTTACTGTTCTTACTCTTAGAGGTATGTAGATATGTACATGGGTGGTATGGATGGTATGTGTATGTATGTACAGTTATTCTTATATGACTTATGATTTGGGCGTTCCCAAAGTCGTAACAACTGTGTCGACTAGCTTGTGTATTTATTACGGAATGACCTTATATATTATGACAGCCTTGTCGGCTACACTACGAGTCGAGCAGGACATGGATTTACTTATAGTTGGCAGGGGTACATGTGCGTGTCCAATTCGGGCACCCGTCGTGGCTTACAGGAATTGGTCATGACAGAAGTGGTATCAGAGCAGTTCATCCTTGGAATGTCCATAGACCATGTCTAGTAGAGGCTTGTTTAGCAGTGTGTTGTGCACCACATCTATAAACAGGAGGCTACAGGATATTTAGGATGTTACTTTCTTTCAGATCTAAGATCGTGCAATAGAGCCGAGTCATAGGGAATAAAATTCATCATACTAACCTGTGATTTCAACAGGAGGACAACATCGATAGAAGAAGTGACTAACGATGTTGGAAGTTACAAGGCACGCAGGTAAGCAAAGTCACAAAGGACATATGTCAGGTAAGGTGTTGCAATATGATTGACTTATAAAGTTGAAAAATGAAAGGAAAAGTATACAAGAAAGTGCAATAGGTGCAGTTCTAGTGGACATATGAGGTAAGTCCATTTTCACACTGCTAATTGTGGGTGCCCTGTGTGGCTGCGATATTAGATGATATGACTATATATGTTTGCCCTATATGGCTGCTATATGATATGATCTGAATATATATACATGCATGCCTTGTGAGGCATTGTTGGCATTTTTTGCGTGCAGGTGTGAAGATAGTAAGAAATACAGAGGAAACTCTGCCCAAATTCTCCTAGAAATAAGAAAAGAATGAGATACAGGGCTATAGTATGTCTTAAAAAGTTGTGCCCACAACAATAATGAGATTTGATTAAACTACGAGTATGGCTGACCTCGAGAAATGAATTAATGGTTGAATTAATGTCAATAGAAACTTGGGGGTCGATACTGGTATGGTAGGATGAAGTTGGAAAAGACTTATAATCCAAAGAAGATGATTTCGAGAAGACTGACAGAGCTGGATAGAACAATATATTAAGGCACCGACGGAATTGATATACAGGGATAAACTATGACGAGTTATGGTTAAAAGAAGTAACAGTATGATTAAGACAAGAGTACAAGGGAAAAGAATTGTGATGGATATAAAGTAGTAATAAGACAGCTTGTGAGACATTAAGGATAAGACTAACTAAGAAGGGTAAGTAGCCCATAGTAAGGAAATAACTAAAAGGTATGGCGTGTTCCATGTGAATGGAATGTAAAGATAGGTGTGAAATGGAAAAACAAGCTATGGATCAAATAAGGAAGATTTATCAAGTTCTGTAAGGAAAGGTTTGAATAAAAGGTATGTGACGACGAAAAGGATAGCTAGTGCAAGGAAATAAAGAGTAATATGGAATTCCTTGCGCACAACCAAAAATGGATATGAGCTGGAGGAATAATAAAGAAGTTCTAATATAGGCACTTAAGATAGATGTGATTAATTAAGTATGAGTATCGAATAAAATAGGAAATAGACAGTTACGAATTGAAGGTATAGTACGATGAAAATGAGATAAGACAAGGCCACTACAACAATGAAATTGCTATGGTTTTAAGCAGGATTAGAAGCGAGCGTTAAGAACACCACAAAGAGGAAAGTTCAGGAGGCATAAAAAAGTATTATGTATACGTGACTCCACCTTGATGATTAGTGAGATCCTGCAAGGAGAGGAAATGTCGATTTGCAGAACAACAGCTGCATTACGAGGTTATTTAAAGAATAAGTTGTATCCACTGGAATAAGGCTACTATAATGATGGAGCTTGAGACACGAATCATCAAAGTATAAGTTCTCCCGAGTAGAGAATTTGAACAAATTATGAGCACGATCTAATCACTGATAGGGATGATTTAACACAAGATGTAGATATGGTGCAGCACGTTAAATATGTTGGAGTAGAATCATTCGCATGTGAATAGCTAAAAATAAACGGAGGATGACATGGGTACACCTAAAAGGGGGGAAGTGGACAAGAGAAGTACAAGCGTAAGAGAAAATCAACTGATGTTATCGTATGTAAATGGGAACGCTTAAACTTCAAACAAGACCCCATAAGAGATGGACGCGATCATACCCGCACTAATGCATCGGATCCCGTCAAAACTTCGAAGTTAAGCGTGCTTGGGTAAGAGTAGTATTGCTATGGGTGACCCCCTGGGAAGTGACAAAGGAAACGAAACAAATAGGACAAAAAGAGATTGTAAGTGTGTATTAGTAGAATAACACATATAGAACAGAGTAAGCCAAAAGCAGAAAAGATTATGACTAAATTGGAACACACCTCATGCCAATGGCACAAGAATAATTGTGTAGCCTACGAGCACTGGCATCTTAAGAGTAAGATTAATTGATTATTTGATAAAAAGAAGTCAATAATAGCAATGTGATTGCCATATTCAGAATCTTTTAAAGAAAAGTATAAGATAGTTCAACGCAGAACTATTAAGATATAATTGGTATTAAGGACAAAAGCCATAGTGGAGCCATGACCTCGACTAAAGAAGGTAAAAGACTAATATAGCGACACTAAGGCATTTTCTGAATTGCTCTAAGTACCTACACACATTGGTAAGGATTACAATATAATGCATGGTAATAAAACTGGAAAGAATATTTGAGTAAAAGCAAGTGGAATATAGCTGGAGTTTACAAGTTGGTGTAAGAGAAATTGTGAAATAGCTGGACCAAGATCAAGTATCAGAAGTCGAATGACTAATTACAGGAGATAGAAATTCTATCTTGGAAATGAACAGGCCTAAATGTGATCCACTAAATTATTGATAAAGTGAAGCTTATTCAGGGATAAGCTATCGATTAGCAGCCTAAAGTCGGCAGGAAGAGGATACATTAGTCCTTCTCAAGTCATTCGTAGGATAGATAAAGATGCCTATGAGTTGGACCTACCATCTAATTTGAAATAATACATTCAGTTTTCATAGATCAATGCTCTGCAAATATATAAGAGATCTTTCCAGAATATTCTTCGTGGGTGAGGTCCATATGAAAGGAAAGTTATCCTATTAGGGTCAACCTATCACCAACTTGCATCGACAGAGTAAAAGGTTGCGAACTAAGGATGTAGCTTATGTGAAGGTGCTGTGGTCGAATAAGAATCGTGAAGAAATGACCTGGAAAGCTGAAAAGGACACGAAACACAGGTATCCATACCTATCCCCGATGTCTACAGGTAACCCCCACTCCTGGAACTCTTATATTAATTACTTGAATGAAAATGTATGCTATCGTAATAGAAAGGAATCTCCCTACAGTTTGTATAAAGTCTTAAGGGAAGTTTTATTCAACATTGAGGGACGAATGTTCTAAAAAGGGGAAGGATGTTACACCCCACACTCTTGAGCTCGAAATGTCTCTTAGGTTCCTTAGACATTATCATGTGATCCGGATAAGCTAAGACACTATCAAATGACTTTAAGGAAAGGCAAATGTGATACCCCATAGTAGAGAAGGTTGGAAATAAATTCATAAGAATCCGGAAAGAATTGGAGGCCAAGTAATGAGTCGTAGGACTAAATTTACCTACATAAGCTACTAACTTAGAAGTCTTACATACTCAAGCTATTTGAGTACATACCAAGCTTACATAGCACGGATTACATAGGCTCTTAAAATAGGACGAGATTACGAACCCATGAGGAAGAGGAGAAGACAACACATGGCAGCTAATGGAGGAGTGAAATGTAGAATCACCTCAAAAAAGTAGGAGATACACTTACTTAGGGTCAAGTAGGTGATGCAACAGCTTAGGGATGGACCCCACTGCCACATAGCAGCCTCTAATAGGCTGCATAGATGCAGTGGTCCAATGACGACTAGACATGTGTAACCCTAAGGAGATGACACGTGTCACCTCCAAGGAAGCCCATATATATACATTTTACATGACTTTAAAGGTCACTTCGATCCAGAAAACTTCAGCAGCAAGAAAAAAAAAGAACCCTAAGTCTAGAGAGAAAAAGAGGACTGCTTGGAGAAAAAAATAGGTAAGTCCCAATTTTGTTCCATAAACTAGTTATCCAGAATATACCACGATGATATGGAGGTATTATAAGTATAAAATCATGGCTTGGTGCAGCCAAATCGGATAGAAAATAGTCCACGCAACTTCTAGCATGCTAAAGAGGTTTCCGATATGCAATTTTGGCTAATTTTGGCCAATTTTGGGTAAGGTAAGGTTTATCCTTTAAATTTGGACTTTATGAGGTTTTTATGAAGTGTATTATGTACATTTTATACTACTGGAATTGTAAAAAAGTCGTGGAGATGCTCAGGGAAAGAAACAATTAAAATTGAAGTCGTCGTAGTTAAATTATAGTTAAAATAAAGCGTTGTGTGTGTGGAGGCTTCTGCTGGTTGTTTTATGTGGGTTGCAGGGTCTAAATGTTTCCTAAAACATATGGGGGAGATTCTGGTATCATCCATACGATCCCCGCTTCGTACGGTTAAAGGTTTTGCATATTGTTGATATGAATTGCTTAAACATATGCTGCAGGTTTTTGTTTATGTTTGGCTATAGGTATGAGGAGTATAATTGGAAATTCGGATAGGGCACATTATAGGAGAGATACTGTCTGATTTCCGTTAACGCCTTAACTAGTTAAGAAACTAGTCGAGAAGGCAAGTGAGGAAATGAATGCTGTGAATACTTGTAGGTATTATAAGATGCTAGAAAATTCTAAGGTGGTTGATTTTCATATTGCTTCCATGTTAAATAGGTTTGGAGGACGACGATGTGAACGCGATTAATAGAAGTTCGTAAAAGGTATATGAAGCTACCCTTTCTTCTCTTTTGGCATGTCTTAGATGTAAGTATTATGTATGTGAAATTGGGAGTTAGTCCATTCATAAAGTTTCAAGTACAGTTCATAATTATTATCCACTTCATGATGGTGGAACTCCTGTAATAGTCAAGTTATTTCCTTTTTAAGGTGTTTTTATATGATAAAAGGTGATGTATGGAAAGCTTATTCTTTCTCTTCTTTTGGCATGTTTTTAAGTTAAGTATTGAATGATATGAGCTTGAGGGTAAATCTACTCATAAATTCCATGCGTAATTCACGACCCTTATTTACTACTTAATGAAATCACTCTTACAGTAATTGAACTAGGACCTCTAAAGCCTTCCATACGTTAGGAAGTGAGGAGTACATAAAGTCTATGTTTCTTTTTTTGTTGGTATATCTCAGTCCTAAATGGATTGTGTATGTAACATGGAAATAATTCTATTCATAGAACCCTGTGTATGATTCGTCAATCTTATTCACTTCTCGATATTAAAACTCCTGCGATAGTTGAGTTATGGACTTGTAAGTGTTCTACCTGACAAAAAGTAGTACACATGAAACCTATGTCTCATTTCTTTTGAAATAGTAGGATGTAAGTGAAGCGATATATGGTATGAGTTAGAGGTGATCCCATTTATAGGTTTTGGGTATAAATCATGACTTGTACTCACTTCTTGAGGTTAGGATTCTTAAAGTGGTGAAACTCTTATTCCTAAACCCTTTTATTGGCTGAGTAATGATTGGATGTGTAAACTCTTATACCTAGAGAATCTTTGACATGTCTTATGATGATATTCGGGAGATAGTTGTTACGTTACTAGGTTTTATGTGCAGGTATATGCATTATTATATATATAGGGACCGGGCCATACGTTCCTCGGCACTAACGTGTTATATGTATAGGGATCGGGCCATACGTTCCTCAGCATTAACCTATTATATGTAAAGGGATCGAGCCATACGTTCCTTGGCACTAACATGTTATATGTATAGGGATCGGGACGTATGTTCCTCGTCACTAACGTATTATATATATGGATCAGGTCGAATGCTCCTCGACATTAACATATTATATGTATAGGGATCGGGCCGGACGTTCCTCGACACTAACCTATCATATCTATATGGATCGGGCTATACGTCCCACAGCACTAATAGTATGCATATGCCTACGATGATAAAATGATGCATTTGTAACGTCGAGTCCCCAAGCGGGCTGGATACAGTATGTGATAATGATAGACATGACCTTACTTTGTCAGGTCCAGGTATAGTACTCTGTTAAATTTTATAGTTGTCCCCTGCACCCCCATGGTAACTGTAATTTCCTTATGATATTTTATCCCCTACTTCTGTTTCAGATATACTTTTGGATATGTTATGTTATGTTTTACATACTCAATACATATGTCGTACTGACCCCCTTTCCTCGGGGGGCAGTATTTATGCCAGCAGGTACAGGTACATAGTTTGGAGATCCGCCAGCATAGGAGTCCCACTTAACGGTCCAGAGGTGCTCCATTATGCTGGAGCCTAATTTTGGGTAGTAAACCTTGATATATATATTCCTTTTGTTCACAGGTACAGCAGGGACCTTGTCCCACCGTATGTTACTGTTCTTACTCTTAGAGGTATGTAGATATATACATGGGTGGTATGGATGGTATGTGTATGTATGTACAGTTATGCTTATATGACTTATGATTTGGGCGTTCCCAAAGTCGTAACAACTGTGTCGGCTAGCATATGTATGTATTACGAAATGACCCTATATGTTATGACAACCTTGTTGTCTACACTACGAGTCAAGCACGACACGGATTTACTTATAGTTGTCAGGGGTATATCTGCGTGTCAAATTTGGGCACCCGTCGTGGCTTACGGGGTTTGGTCATGACAAATATTAACTCAAGTAACTTAATCAAGAGTAAGGAACTATGTCTAAAGAAAGAGTATGATTTAGACATAGACCAATCATATACAATCCAATCAAAGTACTATCAAGACTAATAGGTAGACAGTTTAGAGATCCGCCAGCATGGGAGTCCCACTCAGCGGTCCAGAGGTGCTCCATTGTGCTGGAGCCTAATCTTCGGTAGTAAACCTTGATGTATATATTCCTTTTATTTATGGGTACGGCGGGGGCCCTGTACCGCCGTATTTTACTAGTCTTTCTCTTAGAGGTATGTGGATATGTACGTGGGTGGTATGGATCGTATATGTATGTATGTACAGTTATGCTCATATGACTTATGATTTGGGCATTCCCAAAGTCGTAACAGTCGTGTCGGCTAGCATATGTATGTATTACGAAACAACCCTATATGTTATGACAACCTTGTTGGCTACACTACGAGTCAAGCACGACACGGATTTACTTATAGTTGTCAGGGGTACATCTGCGTGTCAAATTTGGGCACCCGTCGTGGCTTACGGGGTTTGGTCATGACAAATATTAACTCAAGTAACTTAATCAAGAGTAAGGAACTATGTCTAAAGAAAGAGTATGATTTATACATAGACCAATCATATACAATCCAATCAAAGTACTATCAAGACTAATATGGGAGTTTCTCTTATCCGACAACCATCACTTATGAGCCAGTAATAGTACAACAAGCCGACGTTGTTTCCACGTCCGTTTAATACTTTGCCAAGGCAAAGAAAGAGTAAACCAATCACAGATCCAACAATAAATCAAGTCCTATCATGTCAGGATAACAAAATAGGGAAATATCTAACTTAACAGATCAATCCTTTACTATGTTTGGCTACGTAGTTATTGAGTTCGAGTTGTTACTTACTCTTACGCAATTTGGTTCTTGATACTCATTCCAAAACTCAATTATCATAAGAAAATCAATGCCAATCAAGCCAATTAATAAGTCTCATATGGACTCTTATTAGTTCATCAGTTCTATCCTGTTAATCCTTTTAACCAATCAATTGTCCAATTATTCTCAATCATTTATTTAAGAGTAGTTTGGACAATCATTTATGAAAACATTCAGTTGAGACCATTCAATTGGGTTCAATTGTGAAAATATAAAGGACTATCAAGTTTCATCAATACTATCATCATGCTCACATTCCAATCACAATCATGCATGGACAAGTTCATGGCTCTAGACTCAATCCTTAAGAAAATACATCCAATATTAGTCAAAATTTATGAAATAAGTAGTTTAAATAATTTGTTCAAGAAATAAGTTCGTGAAAAATATCAATTATACAATATTATATAAAATATGTTAAATTTCAGGAAATTCTCAAGAAATACAATCATAGTGAATAGGGAAGAATAAGTCTCATGCTTTTGTTTAGCCTTATATACCGGGAATACAGGTTGAACAATCAAATTGTGATGATTTGGCTTGAATCCTTTGAACTCTAGCCTTCTCTTTTCTTCTTAGCCCTAGTACTCAAGTTAATTTAATGTAATTTATAGAATAAATACATTTAGGACTAGTTATGGGATCAAAAGAACCTTAATATGTCATGGGTTAAGTATAAGAAGGGTGGGAAAAAGATCATAATGCCCCTCACTAAAATTGAAACCGTAAGAAACAAATACATATAAATCTCATTCTAGGAATTCGCTTTATGAAGAAAGGTTAATCGCATTCAACAATTGCATTTTTCGAAGAAAGGATAAAATTAACTATGCTGGGGAAGGTCTGCAATGCAGATCTGTCGTACACTCTTCTAGTTAAGCAATTTTTTCCATACACAATTATCTTTTGATCTGTTTGGCCTGAAATTCAACTGAGACCACTTCCCTAGTTGATTTTCCCCATGATAGATATTCTAGCCTCAGATTTATCAAAAAAGTTAAGGATGGTACTTTATGCGAGTGTGCTATCCTCTAGGGGTATTTTGGTAATTTTTGATTTATAACACTGATATTGTAGGCTTGACTTTGATAGTCTGAGCCTTAGTTAGATACTAACACAGCTTTGTAACCTTATCTCTATAATATCCTATCATTTTATCTGTTTTTGTATCGCCTAGTTCTTGGTTGTAGAAGTCTATTCATCGATCCTATTTTGATATGGATCGGGCTGGAGTTATTTATTATTCGCACTTAGAATAGGGGTACTACACGTGACACTCGGTTGACCGTTGATCCTAATTCTGACTGATTCGCCTCGGTTCATAGTTCCAGTCTCCAATTTACTCCACCGGGCGGGGTTCAAGTCCTTGCCTAGGTATTAATGCCTCAATTCATATCCCTGGCCTTACTTAATCGTGGCTCAATTCCACCGCCGCTATAAGCCTTGGTTCAATTCTAAAGCTACTATTACCTTAGTTCATGTCCTCGATCTCTTTTGCACGTTGTTAAAATCCACGATTATCCAATCCTGGATTCAAGCCCTTGGTTAATTTTAAATCTCAGTTTAAGTCCCCGATCCACTTATGATTCTTTGGTTCAAGTACTTAACTATGTTTAGGTTTGGTTAAAGATTGAAACATACAAAATGATTCAGTTTAAGTCTGCAAGAAGTTGTGGCATTTTAGTAACTTCACCGAATTCTCTCGTTTTACTTTACTATCTTCGCTCCTGTCAGGCTTATGGGAGTCTGTTCATATTGTCACTTTTAGACTTGTGCATGAGCGTACTGTTGGGTTTATGGGAGCCCGGAAGATTAAACTAGTTATCTATTTTCTCCATGTGTGTGAGTATGTTTGTGTACATACCTAGTTTATTTTTTGTTTTTGTCTTTAGTTGTATTAGTGTCTGCATTTCAGTTTGCGTTTTCTTTCCTTGCTTAGTCAGCCTATGATGCCTAGTGGGAACCTATTTTTTGGTACTCATACTATAATCTTCATTTATTTTCGTGATGCAAGTTCTAGTACTAGCTATTAACGTTGATCTTAAGCCAATTGCAGTATTGATCAAAGACGAGGGTGAGCACACAACGTTCTGGATTTAGCTGTTTCCCTCTGCATATATATATATATATATATATATATATATATATGTTGTCTATCTTTTACTCTTTGAGATAGTTTTATTTATGTGGTCCACTTTTGGGACTTGTACTCATTTTGTAGTAGCTTTGTATATGTGACTTCCAGATTCTAGGATGAATATTTTGGTTTTTATATATTTTGATTTGCTTCTGTCGTTCATTTGTGTTCCTATTATTTCTTTACTATTTTTAACATAAAATTTAGGTCTTCTATCATAACATCCATTACTTACACTTTTGGGATATGGGTCGGCTTGACTATTGGAGGGTCATTGTAGGTGCCATCATGACCTTAGAAATCTGGTTGTGACAAAACAACAGGTACCCAGTCGGCATCATAGGCCGACTAAACTTACAATTTATACGCAATATTAAAACAAGGAATTTAATAGAACAGAGGTCAAGGAGATGACATCAAATAGAAATGCACACCAGCATAACAAAGAACCATAATGAAGTAAGTAGGCAACTAACTAGAACCTAGCTTGCCCCCATAAACATAGAAGGTACACTGGTGCATAAGTTTAAAATAAAAGCCAAACGGACCCTATAACCCTGACGAGTGCACAAAATAGATAAAACTATTAAGAGTAGAGAGTGCATAGGCCGGACCTTGAACCACTGATAGCCTCCCTTACTAACCAATAGAGTCATCCAATAGACAAAGAATATGTAGCTAAGACCTTGAATACTTGGTAGCCCCCAAAATAATCAATATGATCTAGTCTATAGGTATTAATTGCATAGAGGATAAAAGTGCCCAAATTACGGACTATGGCTATAGATCAGTGACTAAATATTGAATCTAGGTCATAGAGCTATCGAAATAACCATTCCAACTCATCATCATAGAACCACTTTGAATGACGTCCATACCAAGATAATCAATAACATACTCCAACCCCGATCCCAGTCTAATTCAAAATAGTCAAATGAAGCCCGATCTATCAATTATGAACCAATAGGCAGTAAAAAAGGGGAGATATGGACAAAAGGCCATCATAGATAAGTTACCTCCTAACTAAGGCTTATTTTATCGGACCCGAGCTTGCTACATAAGCCTTAAGGTTGCTAAGCCATTTGAAGCAACAGTGGAGAGATTCTAAGGCCTACAGACTCTAAAATACGCAAGTTTAAGGCAAGAACTAGTATACACCTAGACTAAGGCCCAAGATGCTCTCAATATCCACAAAAAATAAGTACAATACATGCCATAAGGTAAGGATAATAGAAAAAGAAAACATGACAATGATCCCAAAATACCCAAAATAAGCCTAAAACATGAATTCTATGTAAGTAAGCATGATAAACTAGCCACCCAACCCAAATTCCAACTAATCAACATATATTTACATTCTCTAGCTCAATCTAAGGGAAGAGAAGCAATAGCCTATCTTAAAATAGACTGTGTGCTCCATATTCACAACTCCTAAGATTTTTCCTTTAGTATGGCCTCAAACGCTGCCACACTATCAAAAATAGGATCACAACATCAAGACGGTCGTTTAGACACAAAAAATACATAAAATATAGATGGACTATATTGGAGTGAAAACTGGAAATGTGTGGCTCGCACCAAAATTTTTAGATTTGACTCCGTCAAAAAGTTTTAATTATCTAGAATTTGTATCCCAAAACAAAATACAATTTGGGGTTTGGAACAACCCAAAACAACAACATGCATAAAATTTATCACTAAAGCACAATTAAAATGGGAAGGCAATCTCTTCGGGGTTAAATATACCTCAAATCGATGATACTTAACACTCTCCAAATACTTTAATGTGTAACCCCGAGAACCTTGATTACTCTAGGCTTTGAATCACCAAATTTGGATTCTCAGAGCTATCAAAATTAAATAATGAAATAATGGGACATAACTCATGCATGCCTTTTAACTTAAAAGACTATCCCAATTTACTCTCCTCAAATGTGTAGGAAGGGCCATGAATGTGGAGGGTCGATCCCTAGATCTCCACAAATGCAGTTCCTAGCCTGTTAATATGGTGGGTAAACTTACTGACTTCTACAAATATGGCCTAGTATCCATGAATATTATAGTCTACCCAACAGGGCCTCCGCGAACGCAGCTAAGACCTCGTGAATATAGAGACCAGACCCTTTGGCCTCCGCAAATATGAAGGGAAAAATGTGCTTGTACCAGCTTATGCACATTAGGTGGTTTTTTGCCTATCCCAAAATCTTTAACAGGGTGTGTTAGACCCCAAAAGTTGGAGAGTCCTAATATGAGGAACAAAGAATGAAATTTTAAAGAAATTTAGAAAGCTGGCACTAGGTAGTGATCATGGAAGGCTATCACAGGCTGTGGTATGCACCACGCCTCATGGTGAGCCACCATGGTGGAGGTTCTTAAACCCAACCTTTAGAAAATGGACCACAATGAGGGACCACAGAACATGGTGAGCAGCACGGACCATAGTGTCCTCTGTGGTAACCCCTCCACTAAGGCCTAAGAAAACTTTCCAATGCAAGGACCACAGATGACCACCATGGGCCGTGGAGCTCTTCATGGACTGTGGTGTGTTTTTTGATGGTCACTCCTGTAGGTATTGCACCATGACCATGTTTCACGGGATGTGATACCCTCCATAGACCATAAAGGTCTCTGTGAAGGAAGTCCTAAGACTTTCCCTGAAAACTCTAAAATCTTTTCCCAAGTCATTTACCATGGGTCGTGGTGAGCACCACGGATCATGATGGGTTCTCCATGAAGCCCAGTCTGGCCAATTTTAAAAGAGGTATTTTGGTACTTTCCTATATTTTATAACCAAATTGTGATTGCTTTAGGGACTAAATTTACTTTATCTAAGGAACCTAAGATATTCCAATCCGTCATTCTCACACTTAGTCTCAAACAGAAAATTATCTCCCCTCAAGTTCTCCCAAGGGTTTCATCTTTAAGGCCTAGGGTTTTATTTAAGGTTCTTCCAGTATCTATTATTTCCAAGCTTCCATTAGTGTTTTATTCTCCAAGGTATATGGGTATCATTCATGGGTTCTTCCATCCATACAACCCAAATACTTTCTAAACTCAATAGTTCAATTTCAAATGGTGAAATCTTATGGGTTTTTATTTGATGATTTCAAATGCGTGGATTATTATCTATTTGAAGTTTATTTACCTATATTGGCTTATATTGACTCTTAATTTCATGAAATGGTTGTTTTATCAGAGGTCCTTATATGAAAGCATGAAAAGGAGTTTTAAAGTATATTGGTGGATTGTTTTAAAGATGTATTAAATTAATGCATTACATTACTCTCATGCATTCTATGGTGGATTTGATTGATTCAAAAGTTTCTTTGATAGAATCCACCTAGTTTCATTATGTACAATGAAGTTGAATTGAAAGCTTTGACTCCAAAATGAATGTTATGAAAGCAAATGTATATGATTAAAAGGAGTCTTATAAAATGAAAGAATGATGAAATGATTATAAAATAATGTATTCCATTTGTGAAAGGCCAATTTTCACTTGTGTGAATCAAATGAAAGGTTTTAATGAGCTATTCTATCGAATAATGTTTTGATGATCTAAGCTATGGAAATGATTATGTTCTTATGTTATATGAACTATTCTGTGGAATTAACTTATCACCAAATGGGACATTGAGGTGGGATTCAGTAAGGGGATCCTAGTAGTAACCCTTTGTCTCATTAACTATGTACCAACATAAGAGACCTTTTAGGCATAGGCTAGTTGATCCACAAATAGCCCTAAATGTTAAAGAAATGAATGAAGTTGACAGAGTTTTTTATGTTGACCTAATTCAATTGCCGGTAATGTATAGAGATCAATCTTTGAGATGTAACTCGCCCTTTGTTATTGGTCAAACAAATCATCTATCCTCAGAATTTGATACTTGTTCTTTATGTTGACCTATTCAGTTGCAGTAATGTATACACATTCAGAGTAACCCATCTTTCTTCCAAACAAATAACACGAGAGCACCCCATAGTGCTATACATGGCCTTATAAAACTTTTATCCAACAAATCCTTCAATTGTTATTTCAACTACTTAAGTTCCACCAGAGCCATATGGTAAGAAGGAATAGAAATAGGTTGAGTATCGGGAAGGAGATCTATGCCAAAGTCAATTTCCCTTTTGGAAGAAACACCGGGTAAGTCATCGGGAAGCTCATTAACTATAGGGACCAACTCAAGAGTAGGATTTTCGGAATCAACATCCCTAACTCAAAAAACATGATAAATGCACTCTTTGGAAATTAGTTTTTAGGCCTTAAGATTTTAGACGAATTGACCCTTAACCACTAAATCATTACCTTTCCATTCAAGAATAGTCTCACTAGGAAAGTGAAAGTTTACCCTCTGGGTTCTACAATTAGTAGATGCATAAATGGCATAGAACCAATCCATATAAATAATGATGTTGAAATCAATCATATAAAGTTCAATAAGATCACAGGGAATAACTTTGTGCAAGACCGGCATAAGAAAATTTCTATAAACTCTCTGGTCTAACATTGAATCACCAATAAGAGTATAAACCAAAAAAAGTTCAAATAACACTTTAGGGCACATATCAAACCTCAGAGAAAGGTAACGAGTAACAAAAAATAAGTTGGCACCTAGATCAAGCAATGCCTAGAAATCAAAATTAAAGACTCGTAACATACCCTGACCACATTGGGAGTCTCATCCAGAACTTACCTAGCATAAATAGCATAGAATCGGTTGTTGCGTTGGCCATCCTTAGATTGAGCTTGGTCCCTTGTTTCACTTGGCCTCCTTGTGTACGACCTTATCTACCTTTGTTGGAAACATGAGGGCATTCGGATTACTTATGGACCATGTTGTCACATCCATAACAAGCACACGTTCTAAACAAGCAATTCCTCCATGACTCTTTCCATACTTTTCACACTTAGAAAAAGAAGGGCTACTACCATTCACACCTCCTCCTCATTGAACTTTAGGCTATGACTTCTTATATTTAGCAAACTTCCTCCTTGAATCTTGGCCTTGTAAAGAGTTGCCACTACTACCACCACCGGTCCTAGCATTCGAGAACCCACCTTCATACCATGCCCTCTACAAATCCCTCATTCTAATCTCCTTGAGTTTTTCTCCTTTAATTTATTTGGCGAAAGTCATGAGCCAAGATATGTCAATATACTTAATAAGCATAGTGGTACAACATTCCTTAGGATCCAAGTCGGACACCTCGATATGAATTGGCTTATTCGGGCACGTGGATCGGTAACTAATAAAGGAGCATACTTAGATAGCTTGGTAAAGTTGAGGGCATAGTCCCTCATTTCCATGTTTCCTTGTCAAAGTTTTATGAACTCCAACACTTTGTCTTCCCTTAGTTCAAGAGGTAAAAAAGGATCAAGGAAAGCAATTTTGAAAGCTTCCTATTCAATAGGACCTTGGTCTACTATCTCCAACTTCCATTGAGTCTACCAAACTTGAGCAACACCCTTGAGTTGGTAAGCTGCCAACTCCTCTTTCTCGTCTGAAGTCACCCCCATGATACTCACTATTTTACAGACCTCATTAATGAACTCTTGGTTGTCCTCATCAAATTTTAGGACATGGAAATAGGGAGGTTCATTCATGAAAAATACCTTACTCTTGAGACCAAAGTAGGAATATTAGGAGAAGCCGCATCCCCTTGGTTGGCCACTACTTGGTCTAGCATGGTAAAAGCAGTCTGGAACTCTGGATGTCTCACTTGATCACGCAAAGGACCATTGCCTTGAGGGGCTGTAGGATCTTAGGCTTCGTTAGCATTGTTCCCAATTGTCAAATATGGTCTTCTTGGAGGCATTTTTCTAAAAATAGCAAAGGACAACCATTAGGGAAATGAAGTGTTAGAACACATTCTATCGCACGACATAGATGATGAAAAAAAGGTGAGGATTCCTAAAATATCTTATAGCCTCCTATTCATAGATGTGCCATTCTTCAAATCCATGAATAAGTCTCTATGTGACATGAAATGTTTTACACCCTAGCACATCTTAAACCTTCTCCTCTGATACCAAGTTTATCATAACCCGACCTAAGGCCTAGTCATAATATGCGATCGAAATCATAAAGGGCTCCAACAAAGCCTCTTTATTTATCATAAAGCATCCATAAGGTAAAATAATGCGGAACATAGTATAAAAGACAGAGTCTATATAGAACATAAAGGGGATATACTATAAGTACATACGGCTCTATATATTTTATCCAACACATGCCTCTATTTATGAAAAATGGGTGGGGGTTAAGACATGTCCCTAGATCACCCTTAAACTGTAACATAACAAAGTCTTTTGAAGTAACAAACAATAACTCATAACTAGTTCTTGATAGATAAGGACTCACCACAACTCCATCTATGGGAAAGCTCAATTAGCCATGTGTATGGATATGATCCTCAAACTCAACCCTTATATTATTAGACAATGTAGGCAACAATATATGTTAGTATGTTGAAGGTTCTATGTATGTGGGGATGACATGAAACATAACTCATAAGATGCAATGATCAAAGAATATATATAAAAAAGAGGATCGGTAAAGACATGAGAACAACATAATGATCAAAGCATTTAAAGGACATAGTTGAAAATCATAAAATAACATAATGAGCATATACATAGGTGTGATAGGAACCATAACCGATAATAAGACCATGCTAGCTATAACATAATATCTCGTTGTCTCCCCATACAATGAAGAAAAAGAGGAATCTACTTGCCAAATAGACACTAACCGGCTAGGCGGGTCATGTAAATACACTAAATATGGATGCACTAGCTAAGCCATACAGGCAAAGCGATGGTGGCATATAGTTTAAGGAACAACAAGTTGCTACTGAGGCTTTTGGTAGGGCCCCCACCTCAAGTCCACTAAGTGCTAAGTCAAATCCCACGAAATACATAACATAGTATCATACGTAGCATATATCATAGCTTATTCATAAACATAATATTTCATAGAATAGATTATGTCATATCATAAATTGCAATGTGATTATTTTTCTTTCATTATTACAAATCATACTTGGATAATTCTTATCATAAGATTCCTAGGTCACTACATAGGGCCCTAAGTCACATTTCTTCATAACTTGCATGAAATTAATAATTGAAATCCATAATTACGATTCATACTTGAATTAAGAAAAAAAATTGAATACATATAGAATACTTCGAAATCATTGAACTTCATAGTCATGCTTTATGTAATTCATCATAGAAAATATCTTCATGCATGAGCATTCATAATTCAAGTTAAAATAATATAATTTACATATAAATATACTTATAATGATGATTAGTAATGACTAAAAATGTAATTGAAATAACCCGACACAATTCATCGAAATTAGAGTTTAAAAGTAATGAGATTTTATGAGATTTTTGAAGAAAATCTTTGAATCCATAGGTGGAAGTGATCCATAGATCAATCCACAAATACCTTGGTTGAAATTGGACTTTAATTTAAGAAAAAAGGCTTGATCACGAAGAAACCCTAACCAAAGAATGATGAACTCTTGAGGAACTTCTGGAGAGAAGTCTAGAATTTGTTTGCATAATGAGGGAATAAAAAGAGTTTAGGAGTATTTAGGACATAATACTCAATTAATCTCTTCCTTAAAAATGTCCATATATATTATTAGAATATAGGAAAAATACCAAACTACCCCTTATTAGATTCGGCTATCAACCCTACGAGCTGACTCCTATGAGTCATAGGATTTGTGATGATTCATCATTACGACAAGTCCTACAGGTGCTAAAAAATCCTAAAAATCAAGCCTCTAAAGTTACTTCTAACGACTAGTCGTTACAATTACGAGTTTTCAAATTGACAAATCATGCAGGTCTAACAATCTGCAAATTTAGAGGGTCTCTAAAGTTTCTATATGACTCATTTTGATGAGTGGTCTCATCCTCTATGACTCATCATGTTGATTCTTTGATTATATTCTAAGGTTCGAATAGTTTCAGTGTGTAAGGCCTTCACTAAGACTCCTTTCTTCGAGTTGTAGACTCTTTCATGAGTCGTCATACGACTTGTAGACTCTCATACTTATATTAGCCAATTCCCAACTTTTTCTTTATCTTCACGAGTTGGGTTTATGACTCGTATTAACATAAATGAGTCTTAGACTGACTCGTACGACTAGGTCATTCTAATTCTTTTGAAAAAAAATTGTTCGTTTGAGTTTTCATCTTATGGGGTCTTACAAACAATATATTGGGGCTAGCATCAAATCTCATGGCCACATAAGGAGTAACAAAAGACAAATTTACACCCAAATCAAATAAGGCATAAACTTAATACTGAAAGACCCGTAACATACCAATAACAACATCTGGGATCTCCTCCATATCTTGCCTACCATGAAGAGCATAAGACCGATTATTGCATTGACCACCTTTTGGTTGAGCTTGGGTAACTTATGGAACTTGGCCTCCATGGGCAACTTGTCTTTAAGGACGACAATCTTTAACCCTTTACTAATTAGCATGATGACCCATCTTAGCATATCGATAGTACGCATTCAAACCCGCTAGACACTCTCCCTTGGGATTCTTTCCACATTTGTTGTATGTGGGGGTAACTTAGTTAATAGGATCACCTTCTTGAGGCTTAGGGTTGGGTACCCTATATTTGTCAAACCTTGGAGTAGTAATATTTTAGTATCCCTGATCGGAGTACCTTTGGCAAAAATGAAGACACCCACCACTTCAACACCCAACATAAGAGGAATCACCACCATCGGTCCTTGCCCTTTTTGACTCCCTAGTTTTCTCTATTAGCTTCACACCTTATATTTGCTCCGCATATATAATGAGTCTAGAGATGTCCATTTCTTAAATAAAAATGTACATCTTACACTCCTTAGAAACCGCATCTGACAGAACCGACATAAATATGCTCATACGAGCTCTTGGGTCGGCAACCATGAATGAAGAATATTTTGACAAATGGGTAGACATGAGGGCATACTCCCTCACACTTATTCGACCATGCTTAAGATTGATGAAATCTTTTATTTTGGCCTCCCTCAACTCCAACGGGAAAAAGTGATCAAGAAACACTCCTTTAAATTCATCCCAAGTCATGGGATCTTCCTCTCCAGGCCACTCACTTTTCCACTAGTCAAACCAAATATGAGCAACACCCTTCAATTGGTAAGTAGCCAAATCTGCCCTCTCTACCAGGCTAATCCCCATAATCTCCATAATCTTTTGAATGCTATTAATAAACTCTTATGGATCCTCTTCCACTTTAGAAACTCAAAACTCTTGCGAATTCATCCTCATGAAGTCACGAACCCTTATCACTGCCATAACCTCACTTGGGTTTATAGGAGTAAGCACCTCATGATTGGATTATGTCTTCACGCCTTAAATAATTACTTGAAAGGCTGCTTGAAACTCGACATTATTCACTTGGCCATCAAAGGGCTCATTAAGAGCTTGTTTCCCATCCTCAACCACATTCCTTCGAGAGGGGTGTCTTCGTAGAGATTTTAGTAAAATTGCGAAGAATAGTCTTTAGAGGGACATAATTAGAGTATTGTTCTACAGCACGACATAGATTATGAAAGAATTGAGATTCTCCTAATATATTTCATAGATTCCTATTTATACATGTTGTGTGCTTCACATCGATGAACAAGAATCTACTTAACATGATATGTTAGACATCCAACCAACAATTCAAACTGTGGACCCTAGCTTTTCTCCTTCTCTACAATCCTTGATCTCAAAATATTCTAAGTGTTAACAAGAGAAAATACACATTTTGTATTGATAAGAGGCTTATAATAGACTATTGGGTTCCTCTCATAGGAACTGGGGTCCAAATTTTGACTCTACTAGAATTTGAGTAATGTGTCTATGACCAATTTCTATGGGTTGTAGACCATAGGATATATCATAAAGGAAACTCATAGGTCTCAACTGAAGGACTTACGCTTGGGGGGTACAAACCATACTATGATCTATAGAACTTGTTGCGAGTAATACAACCCTCTCGTATAAATGTGTGAACATTCTAGTAGCTACTAAAATATGGCACTTGGTTCTACAATTGACCCTACCAGTCGTAGTTTGGTTGGTGGATTGTAAGAACTCATACAGGTTGTTATTATAAATCAATATTTTAGTTGGTATGAGTGGAATTTATGACCCTCGCCTAAGGCTCGCAGAAACTTCTAAGGGTCATGGGTCCCACTCGTGGGTTCACTAGTAGTGACTTTTCTCAATTTTTATTAGGGTTCTCAGAATTGATCTAGGTTAAAATAATATGAGATGTTACACACTCCTTATAGAATAGCTCCAGAGGAACGTAAGGAGTTGAAGGATCCGTTAAAGGACTTGTTGAATAAGGGCTTCATTACACCACATATCTCTCTATGGGGTGTTGTGGTTCTCTTTATTCGAACGAAGGATGGTTCTCTTGTAATGTGTATTGAGTATCGACAGTTCAACAAGGTCACCATCAATAATAAGTATCCTATCCTAAGGATTGATGACTTTTTAAATCAAATTAAAGGTGCAATTTATTTATCAAATATTGATCTTCGATAGAATTATCATCAGAAACAAGTGAGAGAATATGACATTCTAAAGACATCTTTTAAAACTCGGTATGGTCACTTTGAATTTTTTGTTATGTCTTTTGTAATAATAAATGCTCTTGAAGCTTTTATGGATTTGATAAACAGGGTGTTTAAATGATAGTTCACTGATGATATTTTGATACATTCTTAGAGTGAGATTGAGCATGCCGATCATTTGAGGATTATCTTACAAGTTTTCAAAGATCATAAGTTTTTTTCTAAGTGTAGAAAGTATGAGCTTTGAGTGATATTGGTGGCATTCCTTGGCCATATTAGTCACGACCCAACCCCATAGGCCGTGATGGGTGACCGAAATAGGCACTCACGTATATCCCTGCTATCTGTAAGTAAATATGTCCCCTGTTTAAGTTATAGCATATCAACAAGCAGGATAATATATAAGCCGGTGAGGGTTATCATAGGCACTACTATACATACACGCATATACAACCCATACACAACCCACATACATGTCCACAGACCTCTAAGAGTATGAACAATAACATAAGGCAGGATAGGGCTCCCGCCGTACCCGTGATCAAATAAATATATACATCAAGGGTTAATATCTAAACAAGGCTCCTGCACAATGGAGCGCTTCTGAACTGCTGAGTGAAAATCCTACACTAAAGGATCCCCAAGGGGGGTATTTGTACCTGCGGGCATGAACATAGCCCCCTCAAGAAAGAGGGGGGGGGGGGGTCAGTACGACATATGTACTGAGTATGTAAAGCATAGATATTATAAGGAAATTAAAGTTGGCGTAAGGATGCAGGGGGCAAGTATAACATTTTACCATTTACCGTACTTGCATCATATAAAAGAAAGTCATACATATTACCATTACTTACTGTGCTCGGCCCATTAGGGGACTCGTTGTATCATCTACTTCATTCTGTCATCATAAGCACATATATATTATTAGCATTGTGGCACATATAGCCCAATCCATGTATATAGTAAGTACATGTCGAGGAACGTACGACCCGATTCACACATCGTCTAATAATGTCGAGGAAGGATGGCTCAATCCACATATCATATAGTAATGCCAAGGAATGTTCGGTCTGATCCATATATCATATAATAATGCCGAGAAACAATCGGTATGATTTATATACCATATAATAATAATTATATTATAGCCGGCCAGGTACTCTGTGAAAGATGTATTACAGTATACACGAATAAAGTAGTAAGTAACCCTATACAATCTAAATAATTATCAAAGACTCGATAATGTAATAAGATTAAGCTATCATCCGAGGACCAAAATAGTAGTGTAGACATCCTGAGTGCCTTATAAATGCCATTGAGGCCTATATCACTTAGGACCTCGGGGACCCTAGACATGTACTAAAGTAATATTAACAGTTCATAGAATCAGGGATACCCATCGTCACATAGTCCTTAGGACTAGGAGCTTG
Source organism: Solanum dulcamara (assembly GCF_947179165.1). NCBI lineage: Eukaryota > Viridiplantae > Streptophyta > Magnoliopsida > Solanales > Solanaceae > Solanum > Solanum dulcamara. The sequence goes on along the minus strand of NC_077246.1, from coordinate 32,288,020 downwards.
TGCATCCAGTACTTCTAGATCTATGGAGTTCAAGGAAAGTAGTTCAACTTACTACAAGAGTTTGACATTCAGAAGTGAATAAGAGATAGGTATTACATTTAGGACTTAAAAGTGGAGTTATCCCAGAGCTCATACTAAATTTTACTTACAATTAGGACATGCCAAAGAAAGATAAAGAATAAGCTTTACCTAGACTCTATTTTTCCTCAAGGAGTCATCATTTACATATATCGTACTCGGCCTGTCATGGGCTCGGTATCATAACCTTATTATTGAATTACCTTACCATCATAGTACCACACTTATGTCAAAGACATATCAAGAGGAAAGAAGAGTAACTCTACGTACTTATGCAACAACATTCTAAGAGAAAGGAGATAACTTCATATACTTACTACTCTCTATCATATAGAAGCCTTGAGAGGAAATAACTCAACTAGTATAGGAATTCTACCATAGAGAAGTGAATAAAACTTATGAGTCATACTTGGGGTTCTATGTTATACCCCATACTTTTGTACTTTGGAAGGTTCCTATGGTACGTAAGCTTCTTAAGATTTTTAAGTTTCTTGAAAGGTTCGTAAGCTTCTTTGAAGTTACCGTGTGAGCCGGATAATCTATAATGCTACCAAACAACTCTAAGGAAGAATGTGACACCCCATAGTAGGGAAGATTGGGAATAGGGCTATAAGAATCCGAAAGAAGTTGGAAGCCAAGTAATGAGTCGTAGGACCTTACTTACTTACCTAAGCTATCAACATAAAAATCTTACGCACTTAAAGGACTTGAGTACATACCAAGCTTACGTGGCAAGGATTACATAGGTTCGTAAAGCAAGCCGACATTACGAACCCATGATAAGAAAAAGAGAGAGACATGTGGCAACAAGAGAAAGTGCCACATGGCAGCAGCTGGAGGTGCCACATGGAAGCAACTGCAGCAAGGGGGTGGGCCCCACTAGCTATGTGGCAGCCCATGAGGGGTGGTGCAGTGTATTGACCCAACAAGGGCTTGACAAGTGTCACCACTTCTGGGTTGACACATGTCACCCCTTAAAGTAGCCTATATATGTATGTTTATGACTTTTTATTTTCATCTTTATCTTATAATTCATCTTTATCAAAAGAAAATTCTAGAAAGAAGAATAGAAGAGAGAACTTGAAGCTAGAGAGAGAGAACTTGAAGCTAGAGAGAGAGAGCTACGGTTTTGGAAGGAAACAAAGAGGTATGTTCTCCGATTTCGTTCCAAAAATTAGTTATCTACAGTATATCATGATGGTATGAAGGTGTTATAAATGTAAATTTATGATTTAGAGCATTCTCAAACAGACAACAAGCAGCCACAAAGTTTTAATCACGCTAAAGGAACTTCTGAGGTAAGTTTTGGCGAGTTTGGCGAGTTTCAGGAAAGGTAAGGTTTTTTCTTTCAAATTGGAGTTTATAATGATGTTATTAGGTATATTAAATATCTTAAATAAGGTTGGAAGTGGAAAAATTCCATAAGGATGCTTGACGTTGGAAACAAACTAAATTGAAGTCGTTATAGTTAAGTCGAAGTCGAGTAGTGTGTTGTGATTGTGGTGCTGCGGTTGCAGATGGTTTGATGGCGTGTAGCAGGGTTGGAAATTATTCTAAAAGGGTTGTAGCTACTGCTGGTTACAGCCACACGATCCTTTATTCCATATTGTTAAAGGTTTTATGAAATAAAGGTTAAAAACTCTATTTTGGTATCGTAGTCTTGAGCTAGTTGTTTTGACCAAATCCTACTTAAGAAGTAATCTTGTTCAAGCATAGCTCCAAAAAAGGGTATTTCATAAAAAAGATTCATCTCACCAATCATGGAAGATATAGATCTATTTGACATCACCAATAAGATCAATAGTCCTCCATTTGTCATCACCCATGACATCAGAATCCTCTATTAATTTTTTATATTTTTCTTTATTATTATTTCAATTATTGTTAGATCGCTCCTTCATACCTATAAATACCCATCTTTTTCATTATTTTGTTCATCATGTTTTCTCAAGCAACCATTCTCTATATACATTTTTTTACTCATTCTCAAAATATAGTTTTAGTTCTTAGTAGTGTAGAAATACTATTTCGGTGATTCATATACTCTAGGTAGTATACAAAACACTCTAGCGAGGATAAAAGGATAGGATTCAAGAGTGTTCAATAAGTCCTTCGATTCAGAGTATTTCTTCCACTCTCATGCCTAAAGTATTTTGATTATATGATAAGTTATGTTTATTTTGTTTAAGATTTCCTCTAAGGTATATAGGTGTTTATCCATGGGTTCTTCCATCCATGGAGTCCAAAATAATTTCAACTAAAGCTCTGAATTTCAAATAAAATTTTCTTATCGATAATTCTTATTTCTACTTAATAGCATGAATCATGGTTAAATTAGTGATTATTTCTCTATTTTGATGCAAAATGATTTCATATGTATGAATTGATGGTTTGCAAGTATTTTCTCTATTTGGATCTTTAAAGGTTCTTGAAATTCATGGTGGGCTGCTTAAACAATGATTTGTAATTGATGGATTCCAAAGTATTTATGCGTAATTTCATTTACATTCATGTTTGAAAGTTGAAGTGATTTTAACCCACCTAGTTTTACTATGTTTTCAATGAAGTTTGAATTAAAAGCTTTAACTCCAAATGAATGTTTATGAAATCAATGTCTATCATCAAAAAGGAGTCTTATGATGAAATGACATGAATGATGGATTCTCTATGCAATAATGACAATTCTTACATATTAGAATTACAAAAGGTTTTATTGAGCTATTCTACCGAATATGATGTTTCAAATTCTCAAGCTATTTGCTATGACTATTTTAAAGTATTAAACTATTCCATGGGATTGACTTAGCACCAAATGCGTCATTAAGGTGGAATTCGGTAAGAGAATCCTTATAGCAACCCTTGTCTCATTAACTATGTGCCAAATCCTTTAATGTTGATTCTCAAAGCTCCACATCATGAGAAGGTAGTGACCCATAGGGAATTGTAAAATATTATCACATTGTTGACTCAAGTCATAGAAAACCAAAATTACCAAGGCATTGTTCCTCCTTCTTATATGCCTACTTCAGCTTCTAGGATTCGAGACTTCTAGAGAATGAATCCGCTCGAGTTTACCGAATTGTGTCTATTATGTGTGTACCTCCAAATGAGAAGGCCGAGCTAGTATCCTATCAACTAAAATGTGTGGTAATGGTTTGGTATGAACAATAGGTTGTTTAGAGGGGTGAAGATATGGAGCCAATAGAGTGGGAAGAGTCCAATGGTGCCTTCTAAGATCTCTTCTTTCACTTGGAGCTAAGGGAGGTAAAGATCCAAGAGTTCATCAATCCTTGCTAAGGGGGCATGTGTGTGAGGTAATATGCTCTCAAGTTCAATAAATTGTCTAAGTATGGTCCTTTCATGGTCTCCAACCCAAGGGCAAGGATGAGCAGGTTTATTTCCGGTATTTCTAGTTTTGTATCCAAAGAGTGCAAGACGGCCATATTAGTTAAAGAGATAGAAATCTTCTGACTTATGACATATGCAGAATAAAATTGAGGAGGTGGCTAATGCAGCAACCGCCTTTATGCTTTGCATGGGAGATAAAGGGTTGAGGAAGCACCTAATGTTATTACTGGCACGTTAAAGGTATTTCCTTTAGATGTGTATGCATTATTAGATCTAGGTGCAAATTTGTTGTTTGTTACTACATTCCTTGCTAATAGGTTTGACGTGTTACCCGAATGTTAGTAGAGTCTTATTTGGTGTCTACTCCTATTGGTGAGTTAGTTGTTGCTAGAAAAGTCTATACGGGTTGCCCCGTGTTTATCTTGCATAAATTTATTCCTTGTGATCTCACAGAGCTTGACATGATATATTTTGATGTTATACGTGGGACAAATTGGTTGCATGCATCTCATGCATCAATAGATTATAGGATTCGTAGAGTCAAGTTCCAATTCCCAAATGAATCTATTCTTGAATAGAAGGGTCATGATTCAGTAGTGAAGGGTAGGTTCATTTTGTGTATTATAGCCTGAAAGTTGATTGCTAAGGGTTGTATCTACCATATTGTGAGGGTTAGGAATATTGACTCCCAAGGTCCTTCTCTTGAGTCGGTTCTCATAGTCAATGAGTTTCTCGATGTCTTTTTTATGACCTTTCTAGTGTCCCTCCCAAAAGGGAGGTTGATTTTGGCATTGATCTTCTCCCCGATACTTAACCTATCTCTATTTCTCCTTACCTAATGGCTCCGATAGAATTAAAGGAGTTAAAAAAAATTAAGAGACTTGTTGGAGAAAGGATTCATAAGGCCACCCCATATTGTTCGTAAGGAAGTTTTCATTTCTCCAAGAACTTCACGAACACTATCAATATCTGAGTGAGGAGTCATAATTAATTGGGGGTGATGAGGTGGACAATTCCTTACTCCAGCTCATTTCATCCTTACTCCATATTCGGATGCAGATTAAGGGGGAAAGACTTTGATTGGTAAAGGGGCCTCCTCTGCCTACGGCCTCTTTGAATGTACATAGACTATCGTCAATTGAACAAGGCGAGCATTAAGAATAAATATCCAATTTCTAGGATAGATGATCTATTTGACCAATTACAAGGGACAAGTCATTTCTCCAAGATTGATCTCCGGTCCGACTACCATCAAGTGAGGGTGAGGGAGTGTGAAATCTCCAAGACGACTTTTGAAACACGGTATGGTCACTTTGAGTTTGTAGTGATGTCATTTGGATTGAAGAACGCACCGGAGGTGTTTATGGATCTAATAAACAAGGTGTTCAAACCCTACCTTGATACTTTTTTGTGGTCTTCTTTGATTACACCTTGATCTACTCTCGGGGTGAGAAAGAGCGTAAGGATAATTTGAGAGTTGTTCTTAAAACCATGAGGGATAGGCAATGGTTTGCAAAATTTAGAAGTGTGAATTTTGGTTGAAATAGGTGGAATTTCTTCGACACATAGTGTTCGGTGATGGGATCAAGGTTGATCCTAAGAAAATGGAGGCGGTCAAGAATTGGCCTAGACTATTGTCTCCTTCGGATATTAGAAGCTTTTTGGGTCTAACCGGTTATGATAGAAGGTTTTTTGAAGGGTTTTGGTCTATCTCATTTCTATGATGAAATTGTCTCAAAAGAAAGCAAAGTTCCTATGGACCGATTAGTGTGAGAAGAGTTTCTAAACTTTGAATGATCGACTTATCTCCACTCCTATTTTGACTTTATTGGAAACCTTATAAGGGTTTGTGGTATATTATGATGCTTCACGGGTTGGTCTGGGTTGTGTCTTAATACAAAACGGCAAGGTTATAGCTTATGCTTCTAGGCAATTAAAGGTACATGAGCGTAACTACCCTACCCATTATCTTGAATTAGCGGCTGTTGTATTTGATCCAAATATTTGGCGACACTATCTCTATGGGGTACATGTGGATGTGTTCACTGATAAAAAAATTCTCCAATACGTGTTCACTCAAAAGGACCTTAATCTAAGGCAAATGAAGTGGCTAGAACTCCTTAAGGACTGCGATATGAGTGTGCAGTATCATCCGAGAAAAGCCAATGTGGTTTCTGATGCACTTAGTAGAGTGTCTATGGGAAGTGTGGTTTATGTTGATAAAGGGAAGAGGGAAATAGTAAAGAATATTCACTGGTTGGCTAGATTAAGAGTGAAGTTGAGCAGTTCCGATGATAAGGTATGGTTGTTTATAACGGGTCCTAATCATCTTTGGTGGAGGATGTTAAGTTGAAACAAGATCTTGAGACAATAATAGTAGAGTTAAAGAGGTTGGTAAAAGAAAAAAAGTAGAGGTCTTTTTCATAAGGGGGATATGGGGTACTTCACTGTCACGACCCAAACCCATTGGCCGCGACTGGGGTCCGACCTAGACCCCCCGTATACCTAACTATCAGTTGTGGTCAAATTGAACTGTAACTAAAATAATATCATGTAACAGAGCCCCATTAGGCGATAACATTTTCATAAACCTGTAGCCCTTTTCATTTGTGTGATAACATGAAAGGGAATTCAAGCCGACAAGGCCGCCATAACATAATAACATATACCATACATCATGTAGACCGAGCTGAGTCAAACTGATATATACAACCCACATAAACATGTCTGCAGACCTCTAAAAGTATTAACGACAATATATGGTAGTGCAGGGCCCCCGTCGTACCCCTGAATGGATAAAATAATTTTATATATTAGTGGACCGTATCAAAAAATAGGCTCCAATACAATAGAGCCTCTTCTAGCTGAGCTGTATAGAATCCTAAGCAAACGGACTCCCAAAACCTGTATTTTTACCTGCGGGCATAAAATGCAGCCCCCCAAGAAAAGGAGGTCAGTACGACATATGTATTGAGTATGTAAAATGTAACATAATACAACTGGAAGTATATCCGAAATAAAGAAGCAGGGGAACACATTATCAAATTAGAAGCCTGTTCCTGTACTCTATGAATTACAAAAATATGCATGTTCAAATTATATCATATAGCCTGCCCTATCAGTGGTCCGGTGGATACACCTGTAAGATCATCATAACCTAGTGCCATCACCACCTTATTACAACACATCATCATATATATACATATGTATCCCAGCCTTCTAGTGAGGGGCTTGGTGGACAATGTAGTGAATTATGCATGATTACTATTCCTGGCCTGGGACTCGGTGAAAGAAGTGCTACAGTATACACGAGTAGAGTAGTGAACAACTATATGCAGTTTAAATCATTATTGGAAACTCAATAGAATAAGAAAGTTAAGCTTTTGACTGAGGACTTGAGTAGTGGTGTAGTCATCTCGAGTGTCCTCTAAATGCCACTATGGGCTTCCTTAAAAGTAATCTCGGGGACCCTAGACATGTATTAACATAGGGCCAAATCATTTATGGAATGAAAAACACTTAGTCTCGAATAGTCCTTAAGAGTTGGAGCCTGTATATTTGGTACCTTTTTAACATACAGAAGTTTCCAGGGAAATAGTTCAACTACTATCCGAGTTTGATATTCAAAAGTAAATAGGAGATGTTAAGAATGGATTTACTCTGGATCTCACATCATATTTGACATACAACTAAGACATGCCAGGAAAGAAAGAGAGTAAACTCTATGTAGTATGTACTTTCCTTCAGGTGGTCATTATATACATATCTCATACCCGGCCTATTCTGGAGCTTGGTGAACAACTATGGCATCATAATCTCATTTTCATACCAAGTAAATATCAAGAGAAAGGAAAGATAGTTTCCCATACACTACTCTTTAGCAAGTAGAAGCCTTAATAGGCAATGCTCAATTCTTGTAGGGGTGTCAACACCTAACTGTAGTTAGGGATTATGAGGCATACCTGGAGTTCTGGGAATGGAATTATCCCCACATTCCACATACAATGCACTTAAGTCTAAGACTTGCCAAAAGGAAAGAAAGATAGCTATATGTACTTATACCAAAACATGCAAAGAGAAAGCTTTACATACCTCATACGAGTTACTCTTTGTCATGTTCGCCTCATCGTCCTTTGAACCTATTCAAAATGGATGTAATAGGAATATCAACCACTCTGAACTTTCCAGCACCTTCAATTTCACCTTAGTATTTATGGAATCTATTTCCTTGTTTGTTTTCTCGACTAGTCTTTTAATTAGTTAAGGCATTAACGAAAATTGGGAAATATCTCCCCTATAACGTGCCATATCCAAAATTCAAATCAAACCCCTAATAACTACACCAAACCAACAAAAACAACCTTCAACATATATACAAGAAATTAACACCAACATTACACAATACAAACCCCAAACAACTCACTCAGAACTATCACAACATGAATTCTAGACAGCTTACCGTCTTGCATTGTCACTTCATTTTGAAGGGGTAATTGAGGTAAAAAGGATTTATGTCCTCCATAAAAGTTATATACATGTGTCTTAGTGTCACATACAAATTTGAATCACCCTTATATCAATTCCATATAAAATGATATGCCCAAAATACCAACAGCAGTCCGTGTAAGATTTCCAAAACCGAAATCTGGGCAGTACCTCCTCTATACTTTATCACCCTTTTTCGAGATGATAAAAGCAAAATTGGATTTTAAAGGCTAAATTAAAGTAATATACCTATGAAATAAATTTCCAAAACATATTGATTCATTCGAAACTAAGATGTACACAAGAAGTTATACAATTATTACTAACAACAGTCCCTTCCAAAAACGGGTTTGTTAACCAGTTCTTAACATTTTCTCATCAACTTTCTCCTATTTCTGTCCAAGTGTAAACTGAAACCATGGTTACGTTGTCACGACCCAACCCTGTAGGCCACGACTAGGGTCCGACCTGGACCCCCCGTATACCTACCTATCAGTTATAGTCATATTGAACTATGAACAAGGTGATACTACTCATAAAAAACCCCAATGAGTTAAAACTTTTTCGTGTACGTATGGCCTCCTTTACTCGAATCATAACACATAAAGGCATGCAAGACGACAAGGATGCTGTAACATAAAAATACTCACAAAATGCCATATAGGCACAATCAAAATAAAGTCACAAACATCCCACATCTATATGTCTACAGACCTCTAGCAATAGTAATAGCAACATATGGTGGGACAGGGCCCCCGCCGTACCCCTGAATGTACAAACATATATATTAAGGGACCAGCATCAAAATTTAGGCTCCAGAATAGTGAAGCACTTCCGACACAACTGAGAGGAAATCGTAAGCTGATGGATCTCCGTAATGAACATCAGTACCTACGGGCATGAAACGAAGCCCCCCCGAGAAAAGGGGGGTCAGTACGATATATGTACTGAGTATGTAAAGCATAACACATCGTAACTGAGACCATAACTGAAATAGGGATGCAGGGGACAAGTATAACAGTTAACAAATTACTGTACCTGCACTTTAGGACATGTAATTCTATACATCATCATATACTATGCTCGGCCCTCTAGTGAACTCGGTGCAATAATCATATTCTCATATTCATATATCATCATATCAATCATATTCTCATTTTCACATATCATCGTATCATCATGCATTTCATTTCATCATATCATCGTATACGGTATCATATCATCATATACGGTATCATATCCTCGTACACGGTATAACCTTATCACGCATGTCATCGTATTACACCTAGTTCACTGTGGGGCTCGGGGTCACAATGTATCACTTTAATCTCATATGCATGCCTACATAAAGTATCCGTCCCTTTAGTGAGGGACTCGGTGAATGGAGTGGTGTATGTCTATAGTGTACCATCATAATATACATACATACTCGGCCCTCTAAGGAGGGACTCGGTGTTCCTTCCTTATTTCACCACATATACTATCATATTACAGCCGGCCCGGGACATGGTGAATAATCGTATCGTCATAACATATAACATATATCATACCTTACATACGGTATAATCTCCTCATGCATGAAACTATACACATCCGGACCAAGACATGGTGAAAGAAGTAGTAACACTGTACACGATAACGTTCCCGGCCCATCGTGGGACTCGAGGAAGGATGGGTTACAGTATACACGAGTAGAGTAGTGAGAAACCATATGCAACTAAGTCATTATCTGAGACTCGATGAAACAGTCAAGTGAACCGTCACCTGAAGACTGGGGAGTAATTATCCGAGGTATCCCTTTAGATGTCATTAGGGCTTACATCAGTTGGGGCTTCAGGGATCACAAACATGCATCAGAATAATGCCATACAATTTATACAATCAGAAATATAGTCTATGCAATCAGAAACACAATTTATCTAGTCAAAGACTCAACTCATGCAATCAATGGCATTTATCATTTCAGAGCCTCTAAAAAGAGGATCTGGTACATCTACTTACTATTCATTGTATAGCAGGCTCGAGAATAGTAGTTTGACTCCTTTCAGACTCATAATGTTCAGGAGTAACTACAAGTCACGAGTTACAATTAGAGCTCATAAATGGAATTACCTCTAAACCTATATCATATACCATTTCACTTAAACTTAATCCATTCCAAAAGAAAGAAGAAATAGGCTTTACATATACTAGTTTTCATCACATAGAAGACTAAAAGGCAATGAGTCAGCTATTGCAGATGTTCTAATATCAAGAAGTAAACAAGAGTCTCGACTCATACTCAGGGATTTACGAATGGATTGAATCCCAAATATCATATACATATCATTTATAACTTATATCTAAGACATGCCAAAATAAAAGAAGAATAGCTCTACATATTTATTCCAAAAACACACCAAAAGAAAGCTTCACATACCTCGTATGGACTTCTCCTAATCATGTCGACGTCGCTGTCCTCGAAACCTATTTAACATTGAAGTAATGCAAGTATTAACAATATTGGAATTTTCAACAACTTATACTACCCAAGAGTATTCATAACATTCATCCCTTCGCTCGCCTTCTCCACTAGTTCCTTAACTAGTTAAGGCGTTAACGGAAATCGGACAGCACCTCTCCTATAATGTGCCCTATCCGAATTCCCAACCATGTACTTAGCACCTTCAGACAACAAACAATAAAACCAGAAGCCCATACATATATATATTATGAAAACATTACACAATATAAACCACCAACAATTCACTCGAAACTAAGATACCAAAACTAGAATTTTTAATCTTTCTTTCGCGAATCCTTTAATTGCAAAGCAGAGGGTCATGTTTCTTCAACCAGAATCTACCCAACCTCATTTAGAGAACTTTCATACCCTGTAACATGCCATAACATAACTAGAAGCATCCCCCACGCGCACAACACCTTATTTCGACAACAATTTAACTATTGTGATTCCAAATTCGTTTATTTCGAATGCCGATTATTTCAAATATTTTCCCCAACTTCCATCAGCCCCTAAGGTGTTTAATACACCCTAATTTATCATAATAAACTTCAAGTTAGAGGGTAAGAACTTACCTTTCCCGAAATTGGCTAGAACTCGCCGAAATCGCGCCTCGGAATTTGTTTAACGTGCTGAATCGTCGTGGCAGCTTGCTGTCCATTTTTTGGCTGCACCAAACACTAATTTTATACTAATAATACTTCCATATCACCGTTGTATATGCTAAATAATTAATTTATGGAGCAAAATCGGGACTTACCTATTTTTTCTCCAAGTCGTCGCTACTTTCTCTCTAAGCTAGGGTTTGCTTTTTTTTTCTTTGCTTGCTGCAGATTGTTTTGGATAGGGAATGAAGTTATGCGTCATTTACATGAATATAAGGGCTTCCTTGGAGGCGACACGTGTCAGTCTCTTAGGGTGACACATGTTAAGCCATGATTGGCCACCGTGTCATGCTGCCAATTAGGGGATGCCACGTGGCAGCAGGGTCCACCTCCCCCAAGCATCTGCATCACCTACTAGACCCTAAGTAGGTTCATCACCTGATTGCTTGAGGTGATGCCACGTGTCCCTCCTCCATTGTTTGCCACGCATCGTCTTTTTCCCTTCCTCGCGGGTTCGTAATCTCGTCTCACTTTAAGAGCCCATGTAATCCGCACTACATAAGCTTGATATATCCTTAAGAAAATTAAGTGTATAAGACTCTTAACTTAGTGTCTTAGGTAGGCAAATTAATTCCTACAACTCATTTCTTAGCCTCCAACTCATTTCGGATTCTTATGACTCTATCTCCAACCTCCCTTCTCGCGAGGTATCACAATCTTCTTTCCTTAGAGTTGTTTGATAGTGTCGTGGCTTATACGGCTCACATGATAGTGTTTAAGGAACTTAAGAAGATGTTCCAAGCTCAAGAGTGCGGGGTGTAACATCCTTCCCCCCTTTAGAACATTCGTCCCCGAATGTTGAATAAAACTTCCCTTAAAACTTTATATGGATCATAGGGAGATTCCTTTCTACTGGAATAACATACATTTTTATCCAAGTAATTAATATACGAGTTCTAGGACTGGGGCTATCTGTAGAGATCGGGAATAGGTATGGACACTTATGTTTCATGTCCTTTTCAACCTCCCAGTTTATGTCTTCACGATTCTTATTCTACCACAGTACCTTGATGAAAGCTATGTCCTTAGTTCGCAACCCGTTTAATCTGTTGATCCCGGATGGAGATAGGTTGCCCCTCGTAGGATAACTCCCTGTTACATGGACCTCCTCTACGGGAAATATTCTGGGAGCGTCGTTCACATTTTTGTGGAGCATTGATCTGTGAAAATTGAATGTATTGTTTCAAATTGGATGGTAGGTCCTACTCATAGGCAGCTTTATCTATTCTAAAAATGCCCTGCGAAATATCAATATATCCCCTTCTTGCCGACTTTAGGATGCTAATCGATATCTTGTCCCGAAATAAGCTTTACTTTATCAATAATTTAGTGGATCACATCTGGGACTGTCCCTTAATCGAAGGGTGAAATGTCATACTAAAATTCATCTGGGTTCCTCAATCCCTTCCAGAATGATTTCCAGCGGTTAGCTGTAAGTTGAACTTTTCTATCTGAGATAATAGATGTGGGAACTCCGTGAAATCTTATTGTTTCCCTACTATGTCATTTCGCATAACCCTCAGCTGAATATGCCTTCCTAACTGGAGGGGAATAGGTTGATTCTGTCAGCCCATCTACCATAGCCCGTATGAACTCCCAGTTCCTTAGAATGCGAGGTCATCTCGTACTATAATACATATTAATTGCTTTCCACCTCCGAGTCGGGGTTTCCATTCCCTGAGATAGGCTATCAGACTGTTGATGCTTCTTTTAAATTAAGCTATTGTACAACTCCTCTTAACCCACTTTATAATACCTTAGGTATGCTATATTTCTCTTTTACTCAGATCTTTTCTCCAGTTTTCTTACCATACATCATATTGTAATCATTACATAAATGTGTGTACGGACTTAGAGCAGTCCAGAAAATTCCTTAGCGTCGCTATACTAGTGGCTTACCTCCTTTAGTCGAGGTCAGGGCTCCACTATGGCTCTTGTCCTTAATACCAATTATATCTAAATAGTTCTGCCTCAAACCATCTTACACTTTTCCTGAATAGATTCTAAATATGGCAATCACATTGCTATTACTGACTTTATTTTATCGAGTAATCATTTGACCTCGCTCTTAGTATGCTAATATTCATAAGCTGCACAACTATTCTTGTGCCATTTTCACGAGGTGCGTTGTATTTCAGTCATAATCTTTTCTGCTCTTGGCTTACTCTGTTCTATATGTGTCATTGTACTAACACGCTTTTATAATCTCTTTTTGTCATACTTGTTTCGTTTCTTTTTTCACTTCCCCGGGGGTCACCCATCCGAGTGCTACTCTTACCCAAGCATGCTTAACTTCGGAGTTTTGATGAAATCCAGTGCTTTAGTGCGGGTATGATCACGCCAATCCCTTATGGGGTCTCATTTGAAGTTTAAGCGTTCCCACTTACATACGATAGCGTCAGATGATTTCCTCTTATGCTTGTACTTATCTTGTCCACTTCCCCCCTTTTAGGGTGTACCTATGTCATCCTTCATTTATTTTCAGCTACTCACACGCGAATGATTCTATTCCAATATATTTAACATGCTGCACCATATCTAAATGTTATGTTAAATCTTCCATACATTAGGTTGCCTTTATAGGAAACCTAGCATAACCGTAGGGTGCTTTAGTATTCGCAATATATCGTATAAAATCTCATCATTGTTTTTAGAACCACCTTTCAAGACATACTATAGCCCTATACCTCATTCTCCTTTTATTTCTAGGAAAATTTGGGCAGAGTTTCCTCTGTATTTTTTACTTCTCAACACCTGCACGCAAAAAATACCAACAATGCCTCACAGGGCACACATATATTTATATTCATATTGTATAATATCTCAGCCACACAGGGCACACATATATATTCATATCATCTCATATTGCATCCGCATAGGGCGCCCACAATTAACAGTATGGAAATGGATGTACCTGTTATGTCCACTCGAGCTGCACCTATTACACTTTTCTGTATAATTTTCCTTTCATTTTCCAACTTTATATATAAATTGTATTGCACCACCTTACCTGACATAGATCCTTTGTGCCTTTGCTTACCTGCGTCCTTTGTAACTTTCAATATCGTCAGTTACTTACTTCTATCGGCGTTGTCCTCCTGCTAAAATCGTAGGTTAGTATAAGAAATTTCATTTACTATGGCTCGGCTCTATTGCACGATCTTAGATATAAAAGAAAGTAACATCCTAAATGTCCTGTAGCCTCCTGTCTATAGATGTGGTGCACAACACACCGATAAACAAGACTCTACTAGACACGGTCTATAGACACTCCAAGGACGAACTGCTCTGATACCACGTCTGTCATGACCCAACCCTGTAGGCCACGACTGGGGTCCGACCTGGACCCCCCGTATACCTACCTATCAGTTATAGTCATATTGAACTATGAACAAGGTGATACTACTCATAAAAAAAACCCAATGAGTTAAAACTTTTTCGTATACGTATGGCCTCCTTCACTCGTCTCATAACACATAAAGGCATGCAAGCCGACAAGGCTATTGTAACATAAAAATACTCACAAAATGCCGTATAGGCACAATCGAAACGAACTCACAAACATCCCACATCCAGATGTCTATAGAACTCTAAGAATAGTAACAACAACATATGGCGGGGCAGGGCCCCTGTCGTACCCCTGAATGTACAAATATATACATTAAGAGACCAACATCAAAATTTAGGCTCCAGAACAGGGAAGCACTTCCGACACAGCTGAGAGGAACTCCTAAGCTGACGGATCTCCAGAATGAACATTGGTACCTGCGGGCATGAAACACAGCCCCCTCGAGAAAAGGCAGGTCAATACGATATATATATTGAGTATGTAAAGCATAACACATTGTAACTGAGACCATCACTGAAATAGGGATGCAGGAGACAAGTATAACAATTAACAAATTACTGTACCTGCATTTTAGGACACATAATTTGATACATCAGCATATATTGTCCCCGGCCCTCTATTGAACTCGGTGCTATATTCATATTCTCATATTCACATATCATCGTATCAATCATATTCTCATATTCACATATCATCATATCATCATGCATTTCATTTCATCATATCATCGTATACAGTATCATATCATCATATACGATATTATATCCTCGTACACGATATAACCTTATCACGCATGTCATCGTATTACACCCGGTTCACTGCGGGGCTTGGGGTCACAATGTATCACTTTAATCTCATATGCATGCCTACATAAGGTATCCGGACCTTTAGTGAGGGACTCGGTGAATGGAGTGGTGTATGTCTATAGCGTACCATCATAATATACATATGTACTCGGCCCTCTAAGGAGGGACTCAGTGTTACTTCCTTATTTCACCACATATACTATCATATTACAGCCGGCCCGGGACTCGGTGAATAATCGTATCGTCATAACATATAACATATATCACACCTCACGTACGGCATCATCTCCTCGTGCGTGGAACTATACACATCCGGCCCGGAAAACGGTGAAAGAAGTAGTAACACTGTGCACGATAACGTTCCCGGCCTATCGTAGGACTCGAGGAAGGATGGGTTATAGTATGCATGAGTAGAGTAGTGAGAAACCATATGCAACTAAGTCATTATCAGATACTCGATAAAACAGTCAAGTGAACCGTCACCTGAAGACTAGGGGAGTAATTATCCGAGGTATCCCTTTAGATGTCATTAGGGCTTACATTAGTTGGGGCTTCAGGGATCACAAACATGCATCAGAATAATGCCACACAATTTATGCAATTAGAAATATAGTCTATGCAATCAGAAACACAATTTATCTAGTCAAAGACTCAACTCATACAATCAATGGCCTTTATCATTTCGGAGCCTCTAAAAAGAAGATCTGGTACCTCTACTTACTATTCATTATATAGCAGGCTCGAGAATAGTAGTTTGACTCCTTTCAGACTCATAATGTTCAGGAGTAACTACAAGTCACGAGTAACAATTAGAGCTCATAAATGGAATTACCTCTAAACCTATATCATATACCATTTCACTTAAACTTAATCCATTCCAAAGGAAATAAGAAATAGGCTTTACATGTACTAGTTTTCATCACATAGAAGACTAAAAGGCAATGAGTCAGCTATTGCAGAAGTTCTATTATCAAGAAGTAAACAAGAGTCTCGACTCATACTCAGGGATTTACGAATGGATTGAATCCCCAATATTATATACATATCATTTATAACTTATATCTAAGACATGCCAAAAGAAAAGAAGAATAGCTCTACATATTTATTCCAAAAACACACCAAAAGAAAGCTTCACATACCTCGTATGGACTTCTCTTAATCATGTCGATGTCGCTGTCCTCGAAACCTATTTAACATGGAAGTAATTCAAGTATTAACAACCTTGGTCTTTTCAACAACTTATACTACTCAAGAGTTTTCATAACATTCATTCCTTCGCTCGCCTTCTCCACTAGTTCCATAACTAGTTAAGGCGTTAATGGAAATCGGATAGCACCTCCCCTATAATGTGCCCTATTCGAATTCCCAACCATGTCCTTAGAAGCTGCATCCAACCAAAAATACAACCAGCAGCCCATACATATACATATTACGACAACATTACACAATATAAACCCCCAACAATTCACTCGAAACTAAGATACCAAAACTAGAGTTTTTAATCTTTCTTTCGCGATTTATTTAATTGCAAAGCGGAGGGTCATGTGGCTGAAACCAGAATCTCCCAAAAATCATTTAGAGAACTTGTAGAACCTTCAACATGCCACAACACAACCAGCAGCAGCCCCCACGTGCACAACACCTTATATCGACAACAATTTAACTATAGCGATTCCAAATTCGTTTATTTCGAACGCCGAACTTTTCAAACCTTTTTACCAAATTCCATAAGTCCCTAAGGTGTCTAATACACTCTAATTTAAAATCATAAACTTCAAGTTAGAGGGGAAGAACTTACCTTTCCCGAAATTGGCTCGAACTCACCGAAATTGCGCCTCGGAATTTTTTTAACGTGCTTAATCATCGTGGCAGCGTGCTGTCAATTCTTTGGCTGAAGAAAACTCTAATTTTATACTAATAATACTTCCATATCACCGTGGTATATGCTAAATAATTAATTTACGGAGCGAAATCGGGACTTACCTATTTTTTCTCCAAGTCGTCGCTACTTTCTCTCTAAGCTAGGTTTTTTTTTTTTTTTTTTTGCTTGCTGCAGATTTTTTTGGATAGGGAATGAAGTTATGAGTCATTTACATGTATATAAGTTCTACCTTGGAGGAGATACGTCTCAGTCCCTTAGGGTGACACATGTCAAGCCATGATTGGCCACCGTGTCATGCTACCAATTAGGGGCTACCACGTGGCAGCGGGGTCCACCTCCCCAAGCAGCTGCATCACCTACTTGAACCTAAGTAGGTGCGTCACCTGCTTGCTTGAGGTGCTGCCACGTGTCTCTCCTCCATTGGCTGCCACGCGTCGTCTTTTTCCCTTCCTCGCGGGTTCGTAATCTCGTCTCACTTTAAGAGCCCATATAATCCACACTACGTAAGCTTGATATATCCTTAAGAAACTAAAGTGTATAAGACTCTTAATTTAGTGGCTTACGTAGGTAAATCAAGTCCTACGACTCATTTCTTAGCCTCCAACTCTTTCCGGATTCTTATGACTCTATCTCCAACCTGCCTTCTCGCGAGGTATCACAATCTTCTTTCCTTAGAGTTGTTTGATAGTGTCGTGGCTTATCTCTCTCACATGATAGTGTCTAAGGAAGTTAAGAAGACGTTCCGAGCTCAAGTGTGCGGGGTGTAACATACGTAGGCATCTTAATACATATGTATACACCCCAACATGGTTGCAAAACATTTTAGATAATTAATTCATGGAGGAAAATTGAAGAACTCACCTTAAATTTGGCCAAAGTCGTAGCTAATCCTTTTCTTGCTTCATGTTTCTTCTCTCTTCTCTTTGGTTTCCTTTTTGCTGAAAAGGAATGACTTAAGAGTTATTAACATAGCTTTATGTTCTGTTTTGGGAGGTGACACGTGTCATCCCCATAGGGGGACCTTATTGGGCCAATGTAACCATGTAACTAGTTAGGGGATGCCACGTGTCCTTGGCAGGGCCCACCCCCAAGTAGATGGGTAACCTACTTGCATCCCAAGTAGGTGGGTCACCTCCTTGATTGAGGTGCTTCCACGTGTCGCCTTCCTAGGCTGCCATGTATCATCTTCTCCTTTTCTCCGTGGGTTCGTAATGTCGTCTTATTTTAAGAACCTGTGTAATCCATGCTACGTAAGATTGGTATGTCTTTAAGTAACTCAAGTGTATAAGACTTCTAAATTAGTAGCTTACGTAGGTAAATCGAGTCCTACGACTCATGTTTTGGCCTCTAATTCCTTTTGGCTTTCTTATGACTCTATTTCCAACCTTCCCTCTGATGGGGTATCACACTCTTCTTTCCTTGGAGTCATTTTATTGGTTTGTAGATTATCCGGCTCACATGCTCACTTCTAAGAAGCTTAAGAACAATTTTGAGCTCAAGAGTGTGGGGTGTAACATCCTTCCCCCCTTTAGAACATTTGTCCCCGAATGTTAAATAAAACTTCCCTCAAGACTTTATACCGATTGTAGGAAGATTGTTTTCTATTGTGATCACACATATTTTCATCCAAGTAATTAGTATACGAGTTTTGAGGAGTTGGGGTTACCTTTAGACATTAGGAATGGGTACGAATACTTGTGTTTTATGTCCTCTTCAATTTCTCAGATCATCCCCTTTTATAGTTTTGGTTTTGCCACAGTATCTTGACGGTAGGTACATCTTTAGTCTACAATCTTCCAGTTTGCGGATCTAAGATGGCGATAGGTTGTTCCTCGCAGGATTCCATTTCCTGGACATCATCTATGGAACATACCCTATGTGGCTCGTCAGTACCCTTGTGAAGCATCCTTATCTGATGGATTGGGCGTATAGTTTCCAAATAAGGTGGTAAGCTCAACTCACCAGCCACGTTTCCCACCTTACGAGCAACTTGATACCATATAATATATTTTGGGTTAAGTTTCCTTTTTTGGGTGACCCTGTTATGAACATCCAATCATCAATTTGAACTCTGTATGTCGATGTCGATTATCTATATATCATTTCTTCTGACTCTGGGCTTCTAGTCAATAGCTTACTTAATCATGTCGAGGCCTTTTTAGCTTAGTCTTTCTAACATCGACCCATCCAATAGGGGACTTACACGTCTTGCTCTAACAGTCTGGTATGGGCCCATTGGGATACTAGAGTAGTAATTATTATTGTAGGCAACTTGATAAGTGATAGATAATCATCCCAGCTACTTTCGAAGTTAACAACACCAGCTTATGACATATCGTATAGCATTTAAATAGTATGTTTTAGCTTGGTCATCATGTTCAAGGATCAAGTAGTGTACGAAGACTTATTTGTCTTCCTAATTTTTTCACGGACTAATCCTCGGTAGTTAATTGAACTTGGGCTCCTTCATCTGGGATAATAGCTATGGGGACTCCATCAGGTCCTACTACACTTTTACCCTATAATTTTACATCTTCTCGGCTGAGTAGGTAGCCTTTGATCGAAGGAGCAGGGGCTAATATGGTTAATCCACCCGTAATATTCCCTCAAGAGTCATCTGGTGCTGGAGTGCGAGGTAAGTCTTGTAGCCCTGGTCATATTGTGGGATTTTCGACCTCGCGTATTACCTTTTGTCTTCCGTAAATTACATCAACTGGTACCCTTACCTTTTGGGTTTTGCTTTTCAATCCTTAGAGTTGGCTGCCAAGTGGTGTTGAAATTCCCTCGCCCACTAGCCCATATAGTCATTCGGTCATTTGCCTATCATTAAATGGTACTATGTCAAAGAACTGTGGCATTCAAGTGCGCCATCAGTTAGTAATTAATTAATCTTGCTGGTTTCCTTAAGCCCTTATTACAATTGCCTTAACGTATCTTATAATACTCTAGGTACATAATATCATATCACTCCCCCGTCACTAGTTTAGATTCTTCTATCTCGCATGATCATACCACCAATAACGCATTAAGTTTCATCACAATTTTGAAGTTAAGCATGCTGGGGAAAGAGAAGTACTGGGATGGGTGACCTCCTTGGGAAGTCTTCATGTCGTATTTCATGGCAATCTTTGCAATAATGTGCGGGACACTCAACTTAGCCTAAAACTTATCATAGCAGTGTCTCACTAGTCTTTATGTGTTGCCTTGCCCTTTTCTCTGTTATCTTGCAACCAGCATAGGGGTAGATCTTTAGTTCCACTACGACCATGTCCCTTTTTGGTCATTTTGGTTTAAATCCTTCTATTGTATTCACCCCTTTTTGTACGCACCTATTCATTAGGGTTGGCTACTGAGTAGCGCTAAAGTTCGTTCATGTAGTGCCTTTTGAGCCACTTTGAGTTCTGTCTATCATTAGCTGGCATAGTTTTAAAGGATTTTGACCCTGTCTATCATTAGCTGGCGTAGTGTCCCTTGAGTTAGTCGATATCCTTTCATTGGTATATTCTTTTTCTTTTATACGTACCCACCTTCTAGAGTTATACCGTTCAGGGTCTCATCAAAACTTCTTAACCCTGTCTTACATGCCATTCTAACTTCTATCCTATTACTGGTGGCTTCCACGTCTTTCTAGCTTTGTTCAGCAAGGGATCTTATTGAAGTTTAACCATTAATCTCAAGCATGTTGTCATACCAATTGCCTCCATATTACCCATGTAGTTCTCTCACTTGCTTTCCCCCTTTAGAGGGTACTTATACATTTATCCGCTTATACCTTGCTCTATGTCTCTATGCCCAGTTTTAAATTCATCAAATCTCCTTCCACAATATACTTGGTACTGTATCATGTCCCCATCTGTCTGCATTTTTTTTTCCAACCTGATTATCCATGTATGGAACCTTGGCTAAATTACAAAGCATCGAGAACCCTTTTCATACATAGTGCGACACCTCATCTAGTAATCTGTACTTGAGTAATGAGACCCATGGAACAACTCATCCGAGGCCACATTCTACTTGTCTTTATAAAAAATTAATATACACTTGTAGCCGTTCTAAATTTTCTTTTAACTAGGCAACATTTGTGTTTCGGCATGCATTGTCCCATGTTCTCTTGAAGTGCTGGCTTTCCCAACCTATATCCTTTGTTTCTTGAGATGAATGGAAGCTGCGCATTTTATTCCTTGGGGTGAATGTAGGTTACACCAATTATTCCTTAAGTTTGCCATCCTCGTCCCTTTAGGGGTTCCACTATTTTTAGGGCGACGTTGTGTACCCTCATCATTCCTTTATATCTTAAGCTCCATACTCTTGTTGCTTACTCAACGCAAGCTTTTAACTTAGTTAGCCTCTACCAAGTGCTCCTTATTAGCGGTCTCACTTTGTCCACGAACTGATATACTATACCTCTAAACTCATACTCATATTCAGCTCATAACATCTCTTTGAGGTACTTTTATTAGAATTTCTTTCTCCAATTAGTCGGTGGGAAACTAATAAAATGTTATTATAGAACACTTTTCAACCACCATTAAAAGAAAACTAGAGTCCTTTAAACATCACAATACTTCTTAATGTTTGACTTCCCTGGTTACCTTCCAAGTTAATCCTCAAGATATGAACAATTTATTCAATTTTTAACTATGAGTTGGAGCTTGGTACTTTTCAAGAAAAGTGAACTCAATTGCTTGACATTTTATCCTTTACCTGGAGTTTTTATTTCCTTTCTTACAACAAAAATACGGTTGGAGATACCGTGATCTCAACTTTCCTGCTCAGATAGGCTTTTGTTTCTCTGAAATAAAACTCTCACAGTAGGAATGGTGCCCCTTGGCGATGACATGAAGAGTACCTCCTACAGCTTTAATTAAACACAATAGGGGTACTTGGTATCTACTTCCAGGACATTTTATAAAGCTATGTTTCATTCCTTTTTCTTGTCCTGGGAAAATTTTGGCAGAGTTTCCTCTATATTTCTTACTTATCCCAAACCTGCACGCAGAAAATGCTAACAATGCCTTACAGGGCCAACACATATATATATTTATATTATATCATAGCCACACAGGGCTTTCAATATCATCTCATATCGTTGCCATACAGGGCTTTCAACATTAACAATAGCATGAAAGTAATGTTCTTACCTCATATGTCCAACTTTAAACTACATCTGTTGCACTTTCTATCTGCTTTCCTTTCAGGTTTCAACTTTATATTTAAATCATGTCTCAATACCTTACCCAACAAATATCTTTTGGGCCTTTACTTTACTTACCTGCGTGCTTTGTAACTTCTTATGTCATCAATTACTTCCTTCTATTGGTGTTGTTCTTCTGTTAAGATCCAAGGTTAGTATAAGAAATTTTCTTATGACTCGAATCTATAGCATGATCTCAGATATAAAAGAAAGCTAACAACCTAAATGTTCTGTTTATAGATATGGCGCACAACATAGCGATACACAAGATTCTACTAGACACGGTCTGCAGATAATCCAAGGACAAACCGCTTTGATATCACTTCTGTCACGACCTAACCCCGTAGGCCGCAATTGGGGTCCAACCTTGAACCCCCATACACCTAACTATCAGCTGTGGTCAAATTGAACTGTAAATAAAACAATATCATGTAACAGAGCCCCATTGGGGGATAACATTTTCATAAACCTGTAGCCCTTTTCGTTTGTGTAATAACATGAAAGGGCATGCAAGCCGACAAGGCCGCCATAACATAATAACATATACCATACATCATGTAGACCCAGCTGAATCAAACTGATATACACAACCTACATATACATGTCTGCAGACCTCTAAAAAAATTAACGACAACATATGGCGGGACAAGGCCCCTGTCGTACCCCTGAATGGATAAAACAATTTTATATATTAGCGGACAATATCAAAAACTAAGCTCCGATATAATGGAGCCTCTTCTAGCTGAGCTACATGGAATTCTAAGTTGATAGACTCCCAAAACCTATATTTATACCTACGGGCATGAAACACAACCCCTGAGAAAATAGGGTCAGTACAACATAGTACTGAGTATGTAAAACGTAACATAATACAATGGGAAGTATATCCAAAATAAAGAAGCAGGGGAACACATTTTCAAATTAGAAGCCTGTACCTGTACTCTGTGAATTATAAAAACATGCATGTTCAAATTATATCATATAGCTGGCCCTATCAAGGGTCCGGTGGATACACCTGTAAGATCGTCACAACCCAGTACAATCACCACCTTATTACAACACATCATCATATATATATACATACATATCCCGGCCCTCTAGTGAGGGGCTCAGTGGATAATATAGTGAATTATGCATCATTATTATTCCCGACTTGGGACTCGGTTAAAGAAGTGCTACAGTATACACGAGTAGAGTAGTGAGCAACTATATGCAGTTTAAATCATTATTGGAGACTCAATAGAATAAGAAAGTTAAGCTTTTGCCTGAGGACCCGAGTAGTGGTGTAGTCATCTTGAGTGTCCTCTAAATGCCACTCTGGGCTACCTTAAAAGTAGTCTCGGGGACCCTAGACATGTATTAACATAGGGCCAAATCATTTATGGAATGAAAAATACTTAGTCTCGTATAGTCCTTAAGACTTGGAGCCTGTATATTTGCTACCTTTTTAACATACAAAAGTTTCCAGGGAAATAGTTCAACTACTATGCGAGTTCTATATTCAAAAGTAAATAGGAGATATTAAGAATGGAGTTACTCTGGAGCTCACATCATATTTGACTTACAACTAGGACATGCCAGAAAAGAAAGAGAGTAAACTATATATAGTCTGTACTTTCATTCAGGTGGTCATTATATACATATCTCATACCCGGCCCATCCTGGGGCTCGGTGAAAAACTATGGCATCATAATCTCATTTTCATACCAAGTATATATCAAGAGAAAAGAAAGATAGTTTCCCATACACTACTCTTTAGCACGTAGAAGCCTTAACAGGCAATGCTCAATTCTTGTAGGGGTGTCAACACCTAACTGGAGTTCTGGGAATGGAATTATCCCCACATTCCACATACAATGCACTTAAGTCTAAGACTGTCCAAAAGGAAAGAAAGATAGTTATACGTACTTATACGAAAACATGCCAAGAGAAAGCTTTACATACCTCGTACGAGTTACTCTTTATCTTGTTCACCTCGTCGCCTTTGAACCTATTCAACATGGAAGTAATACGAATATCAATCACTCTGAACTTTCTAGTACCTTCAGTTGCACCTTAGTATTTATGGAATCTATTTCCTTATTAGTTTCCTTGACTAGTCCTTTAATTAGTTAAGGCATTAACGAAAATTGGGCAGCACCTCCCCTATAATGTGCCCTATCCAAATTTCCAATCACACCCCTAATAACTACAGCCAACCAACAACAACAACCTACAACATATATACAAGCAATTCACACCATCATTACACAATACAAACCCCAAATAACTCATTCAAAACTATCACAACGTGAATTCTGAACAGCTTACTGTCTTGCATTTTTGCTTCACTTGGAAGGGGTAATTGAGGTAAAAAGGATTTATGTCCTCTATGAAAGTTATATACATGTGTCTTAGGGTCTCATACAATTTTGAATCACCCCTATATCAATTCTGTACAAAACGATATGCCCAAAATACCAATAGCAGTCCATGTAAGATTTCTAAAACTGAAATCTGGGCAGTACCTCCTCTATACTTCATCACCCTTTTTCGAGAAGATAAAAGCAAAAAGGGATTTTAAAAGCTAAATTAAAGTTATAGAACTATGAAATACATTTCCAAAATATATTGAATCATTGGAAACGAAGTTGTACAAAAGAATTTATACCAATATTACTAACAATAGTCCCTTCCAAAAATGGGTTTGTTAACCAGTTCTGAATATTTTTTCCTTCAACTTTCTCCTATTTCTTTCCAAGTGTAAACTAAAACCATGGTTCCATAGGCATCCTAATACACATGTATACACCCCCACGTGGTTGAAAAACATTGTAGATAATTAATTCATGGAGGAAAGTTGAAGAACTTACCTTAAATTTGGCCAAAGTCATAGCTAATCCTTTTCTTGCTTCACGTTTCTTCTCTCTTATCTTTGGTTTCCTTTTTGCTGAAAATGAACGACTTAAGAGTCATTAACATACCTTTATGTGCTGTTTTGGGAGGTGACATGTGTCATCCCCATAGGGGGACACATGTCCACACCTTATTGAGCCAACGTAACCATGCAACTAGTTAGGGGCTGCCATGTATCCTTGGCGGTGCCCACCCCTAAGTAGGTGGGTCACCTACTTGACCCCAAGTAGGTGGGTCACCTGATTGCTTGAGGTGCTGCCATGTGTCACCTTTCTAGGCTGCAATGTGTCATCTTCTCCTCTTCTCTGTGGGTTCGTAATCTCGTCTTATTTTAAGAACCCATGTAATTCATGCTATGTAAGCTTGGTATGTCTTTAAGTAAGTCAAGTGTATAAGACTTCTAAATTAGTAGCTTACGTAGGTAAATCGAGTCCTACGACTCATTTCTTGGCCTTCAATTCCTTTCGGCTTTCTTATGACCCTATTTCCAACCTTCCCTCTGACGGGGTATCGCACTCTTCTTTCCTTGAAGTTATTTGATGGTGTTGTAGATTATCCGGATCACATGCTCACTTCTAAGAAGTTTAAGAACTATTTTGAGATCAAGAGTGTGGGGTGTAACATTCACTATCAAGGCCGATTATGTGTCCTAGATGTAGATGGCCTACGGGGTATGATTTTGAAGGAGGATCATAATTCTTTATACTCTATTCATCCCAGTTCAACAAAAATGTACCAAGACTTAAAGGATTTTTATTAGTAGGGTGGCATAAAGAAGGACATAGTAAGGTTTGTGGTCAAATGTCTGAGTTGCCAACAAGTTAAGGACGAACATCAAAAGTAGGGTGGCATAGGACGAGACATTGAAATCCCCACTTGGAAGTAGGAAGATGTGAACATGGATTTTGTAGTGGTTTTTTCTCATACTTAGAAATGTCATGATTTGATTTTGGTGATTGTCGATAGAATAACTAAGTCATTTAACTTTCTACCGGTCAAGACTTCTTATAGTGTCAAGGATTATGCTAAGTTTTACATTTGGGAATTGGTAAGGTTGCATGGTGTACCATTGTCAATTATTTCTGATTGTGGTACCCAATTCACTTCTCACTTTAGGAGATCTTTTCAAAGGGGTCTTGATACCAAAGCAAAGTTAAGAGCCACGTTCCATCCCAAAACTTATAGGCAAGCCAAACAAAAATTCAAACGCTGGAGGATATTTTAAGAGTGTATGTATTAGAGTTCAAAGGAAGGTGGGATAACTATCTACTGCTCATTGAGTTTGCCTACAACCATGCCTACCACTCAAGTATTGAGATGGAATCGTTTGAGGCTTTATATGAAAGACGTTGTAGGTATGTAGTTTGTTGATTTGAGGTAGGGGAGATGATCTTATTGGGTACAATTTGGTGCTTGCTGCTTTGGAAAATGTGAGAGTCATTAGAGAAATATTGAAGATGGCTCACAGTCGCCAAAAGTCCTATTCTGATACTAGGAGAACGGATCTTGAGTTTCGTGTAGGTGATTGGGTGTACTTGAAGTTTCACGCATGAAGGGTGTAGTTCGGATTGGCAACAAGGGGAAATTGAGCCCTGCTTATAAAGGGCCTTATAGAATTTTGCGACATGTTGGCAAGGTTACTTATGAATTAGAATTGCCTTTTGAAATGTCCATGGTTCATCTGGTGTTTGATGTGTCCATGTTGAGGAAATGTATGGGTGATCCTAGTTCCATTGTTCCTATGAAAGTAGTGAATATTGAAGAAAACTTGACCTATGAAGAGGTTTCGATCAATATTTTGGACCGGCAAGTCAAGAGGTTGAGGAACAAGGAAGTTGCATCCGTCAAAGTCCTATGGAGAAATCAATAATTTGAAAGCAATACATGGGAAGTAGAAGTGGATATGATAAAAAGTTACCCTCATCTCTTTCATTCTACTCAAGGCTAAGTTACTAAACTATTCATGAATTGTTTAAGACTCCTACGTTTCAGATGTTCCTAAGTCTTCACATGTATGCATGTTCATGAAGTTGAATTTTAAAGTCATGTTTTATGCTAAGTTTAAATATCTCATATTCTATGCATTTCAAGTGTCATTTGTATTTATGTTGGGTTGCTAGTCCTCGTGCCATGTTCTTTTATATAATAATAATTCTCATTCAAGGACGAATGTTTCCCAAATAGGAGATATTGTAAGACCTCAGATATTTGGAAAGTACTAAGAAGAGGGATAAATAATAAAGTGCAAATAAATACAAAAAGATCAAGGAAGGCCATCACGGTCGGTCGTACACACCACGCCTCATGGTAACCCACCGTGGTGGAGGTTCTAAAAACCCAACAAGCAAAGAAGGGACCATGAACCATGGTGAGCACCACAGGATGTTAAGCCATCTATGGTGACCCCTTCCCTAAAGCCCTAAAAAAAAATTCAAGACAAGGACAAGGGACCACCACGGGCCATGTAGATCGTTACGGACTGTGGTGGATTCTGTGGTGGTCACTCCTCCAGGTCCTGCACCGTGTCCACAGTTCACGGACTTTTATGCACTCCACAAAATGTGAAGGTCTCCGTAGAGGAAGTTCATAGACTTTCCTGCAAACTTCCTAAAATCTCTCCCTAAATTATTTACCATGGGACGTCACCACAGACTGTGAAGAGTCCCCGTGAAGAGCAGTCCAGCTAGATTTAAAAAGGGGCATGTTAGTCTTTTCCTATGTTTTATAAGCAAAGTGTAGTCCTTTTTGGTGTTGAATTGACCCTATCTAAAGCCCTAAAGCTATTCCAAACACTTCATTCTCACACCTAGACTCAAACATAAGCTTCTTTCCTCTCAATTTCCCCTAAAGGTTTCATCTTCAATAGCTAGGCTTTCATTCAAGGTTCTTCAAGTCTCCATTATATCCAAGCTTGCACTAGGGTTTCATTCCCTAAGGTATGTGGGTCTTTTCATGGGTTCTTCCACCCATGGATCTCAAAGTATTTTCAAACCCTAATAGCTCATTTTAAATGATGAATTTATATGGGTTTTAGTATTATGATTTTATATATATATATATATATATATATATATATATATATATTCTTGAATATATGAAGTTTATTTATCTATCTTACCTTATATTGACTCCAAGTTCATAGAATGAATGATTGATTAAAGGTCTTTAAATAAAGGCATCAAAAGGAGTTTTAAAGTATATTTATGGGTTGCTTTAAAGATGTTTTCAATGGATGAAGACATTACTCTCATGCATGCTATTATGGATTTTAACTGATTTGAAGGTGAAGGAGTAAAACCCACCTAGTATCACTACATTTTCAATGAAGTTTGAAATGAAATCTGGACTCCAAAATGAATGGCTATGAAAGCCAATGTTTATGATGAGAGAGAGTCTTATGAAATTAAAGAATGATTGAATGATGATGAATGGTCTTCTTAGCCAAAGAATGGATTCTTATATTATAAGGACAATTCTCACATGTTTGTATTAAATGAAAGGTTTTAATGAGCTATTCTACCGAATAATGTTTGATGATCTAAAGCTATGTAAATAATTATATTCTTATTATATGAACTATTCCTTGGGAATGACTTAGCACCGAATAGGGAATTGAGGTGAGATTTGGTAAGGGAATCCTAGTAGCAACCCTTTGTCTTATTAATTATACGTAAACATAGGAGCCCTTGTAGGCTTAGGCTAATGAATCCACAAATATCGCTTAAAGTTGAAGGTTAAAGAAATGAATGAAGTTGACGAAGTTCTACCCAGCAAGTAGTCTCTCCGTGCCAACATATGGGTTATGTTTGACTGCTTATATTAGCTCGGATGGTCTTAAATGGCAGTTATGGTCTTCTTCCCAAAAAATAAATGTTTCAAATGTTATATGTATATGTCTATCTTGATTTATCGTTCATGCAAAAACACTATGTTACATACTATGCTAATATTCTAAAGTTTCCTCAATGTTCATCCATACTTACATACTTAGTGCATTCAAAGTACTAACACATACTCTATTGCCTACATGATATCACCATGTAGGGACCGGCGTTGCTCGACACTCACCTCCACGAGGCTAGTTGATCTGTTGAAGGCCACATAGTTGGTGAGTTCCTATGTGTCGGGAACAACATTCCATTTCTTTCCTTGCTTATGACATGTATAGACTTTTGGTTATATTTTGGTACTTTTGAAATTATATTTGAGGGTAAGCTAGGGACATGTCTTATCCCCCGCTAAGTCTAAAGATGTAGAGGTATTATTGGACAAATAGATGATGTTTTATGTTGATGATGACTCCAATTCTATGTTGCTTTCCTTAGTCAGATTACCCCTATTATTTCCAGCTATTATTTAATTTCATCACCTATGAAAAGCTAAATAAATGCTAAGAGTCTTGGGTGAGGTACCTCCGGGTGTTTTATTCGTTGTGTCACATCTTGGCCCTAGGCTTGGGTCATTACATTGTTATATTGTTGTGATAGTCTACAATCCTAAGACCGTAAAATCTATAATCTTAAACTGGCTCTATCAAAAGTGATGCCTTGAATAAAGAAGGCTTGATAAAATATTATTGATGAAGTGGAAGTTATAATAAAGAATAATGAATTAATTATATTATGGGATCAAGTGTCACGAGCCAATATGATATATTTTGATTGGGTATCATGAGTTGACACCATATATTTGGATCATCTATTACAAGCAAACACTATATTTGGATCGGGTGTCATGAGCCGACACGATATTATTGGATTTAGTGTCAAGTTCTGGCACAGTAATATTAAAGAAAACAAAATAAAATTACTTAATACTACCCAATCTCAAATAATTAATTTCCTAAAAGATGGTGTCGAGCCCCGAGTCCTCATGTATACTCTGGATACTGTTGACAGATTACGTAATTATTTCATTGTGTATTCACTTTATCTTGATCTTGTTGTTTGTCACTTGTTAATTGCTATAGTTGATTTTCTATTATTACTTTATGCATATTGATTTCTATTTTGAGTCGGCCAATAATACCTTCTTAGTACATATTGCACTATACTGACCCCTACTTGTATTTTTCTTTGTTTTATTTTGGGGAATGTAGCGAGTGTACCATCGATTTTGACCCGCCCTCAGCTCTAGATAGTCTTTAGTATATTAGCTTTCAGGGTAAGCTTTCATTCTAGCTCGGGTTGGATTCTCTTAGTCAAGGCATGATGTCCTTAGTTTTTGGACATAAACTATTTTATTTATCTATTCTAATGTTTGATACTCTTAGACTTGATATTTTGAGATTAGATGTCCTTAATGTGATGACTTTCAGATTTTGAAAATGATATGTAATAGACCCTAGCGGATTGTTGTTTCTTACTTCCATATGTGGGGCTTCTACTTTATTATCGTGTTTTATAAGTTAAGTTGCTAATATAAGTTGGAGTTTGCATCGTTGGTTCTCCCACCTATGAGGTTAAGTCTGATGTCAATCATGGCCGATTTTGGGTCATGACAGAGAACGAGTCTCTCTCTTTCATAAAATTCCTTTTCCGTAAGATTTAAATTGGAAATTTTAGACTATTCGGTAACCACGGTTGATTAGTTGAAGGATAATTTTAAATAATTAATTTAATTGATAGGCTAAATTGTTATCTTATTAAGACCCTATACCACTTGACCATTTGTCACGACCCAACCCCATAGTCCGTGACTAGTACCCGAGTTGGGCACTCATGTACATATCTGTTAGACATCGTCAAACTAAACCCAAATACAATATGGAGGCTTTGTAAAAATAGGACATCAACTCAAGTGTTACATATATGTATCAGGGTAACCTATCTCTTGAGGAATCACAATCAATTAAAACATCATATTACATGAGCCGACAAGGCTTTCACTACATACAACATCCTAAAATACAAGTCGTAAATGCATAACCGAATACATAGACACACAACCCACACATATGTCCATAGACCTCTAAGAGTATCAATAGAATCATATGGTAGGACAGAGCCCCGCCATATCCCTGAATTAAACACATATATATACATCAAAATGGGTCTATAACAAAAGTCTAGGCTCCGAGACAATGGAGCACTCCAAGATAGCTGAATAGGAATCCTAGGCTGGCGGATCACCGGAGCTAGTACCTGTACCTGTGGGCATAAAATACAGCTCCCCTCCCCAGGGGAAGGGGGTCAGTACAAGATATGTACTGAGTATATAAAGCATGAGATACAATAAGAAAGATCATAACTGAAGTAGAGAGTGTAGGAGACAAGTATGATAATCAAGAACTCAAGTACCTGTGCCTTACGAAAAAAGGCATGCATATAATTATCATATACCATACCCGGCCAATTATGGGACTCAGTGTTATAATTAGATCACCATATTATCATATCATCATATACATATACCGTACTCGGCCCTTTAGTAAGGGACTCAATGAATAAAGTCATCGTATACCATACCCGACTCATCATGGGACTCAAAGAATGATGTTGCAAAACTATTCATGATAACATACCCATCCCTCTAGTAAGGGACTAGGTGAAATATGTAATGACAGTATGCACGAGCAGAGTAGTGAGTAACCATATGCATTTAGATCATTATTTCAGACTCAATAGATAAGTAGACTAATCAGTACTTGAGTATTAGGGCAATAGTCAGGTTCTGTATTCTTTGAATGTCATTATGAATGATATTAAATAAAGTCTCAGGGATCATAAACATGTATCAAGATAATGAGAGACAACTTATGAAAGTAAGGAAATTAGTCATTATAGAGTCTTTAAGCATATGGGCTTTGACATACCAATTTCTGTCCAACGTATAGAAGACTCAAGGGAAGTAGCTCAACTACTATAAGAGTTTTAACATCAAGAAGTGAATAAGAGACATGAATCATACTCAGAACTTATGAATGGAATTACCCCAAAGCTCATATCATATATCAATTATATCTAAGACATGCCAAAAGAAAAAAGGGATAGCTATACATACCTGTTATAGATCAACTATAACCAAGATTGCTTCGTTACCCCTTTAACCTATTTAATTTAAAAGTAACACTATTATTAATAAACTATGGTTTTCCATCTTGTAAATTTACAACCAATCACTTATAGGAATCATTTCTTGATTCACACTTCTCGATTAATATTTTGATTAGTTAAGGACTTAACGGAAATCGAGCAGCATTTCTTCTATATAACTCGCCTAACCCGAACTTCCAATTAATCTCTAATTAGTATAGCAACACCAACAATAACTACAACAACCCAATAACCTCTCCTTACTCTTCTTCAATTCAAATCATTAACATCTAAGATTTTACACCAAATAGATCAACATACATTTCTTATACGATACCTTATACGATTTCTTTCTTCCGAATTTATGAGCCATATCAACAAAAAAATGATAACAACATCGACCACCATCCACATATAATAAAACTACTACAATATCAATTTAATACAAGTTCTAAACAGCCCACAAAAACTATGACATCAAAATATGATTTTTAATCTTTACTTTGCAAATTTACGAACATAAGGAAAAGAGCATAATGTTGCTGCGAACAACAATACCTATACTTATCTATAACTATATTTCCAGCCCTTCAACATAAAAAAATTACCAACAAATACAATACCATAATAATGAAAATAATAATCAAACTTTAATTCAATTAGAACAAGTCCAATTATGTTCGTTTACAATGCCAATTAGATCAAGATTTGAGAGCTCACTTTACTTCAGCCATAGCTTGGGCTCTCCATCTTTCTCTCTAGGTTCCTTATGTTTAAAGATGAGAAAAACGGAGCTCTTAGTCATCAAATGACTTATATATATACAGCCTCTAAGAGTGACATATGTTCAGCCTTGACATTGTCCCATGGTTATCCATGGTAGCCCATAAGAGTGACATGTGTCCATTATGGACAAGTGTCCTACTATCATCAACATTCCTATCACATTCTTCCATGTGTCTTGGTGGGGCCCACTTAGTGGTCTAATTAACTTAATTAATCTCAATTAATCCCCAATCCCCACATAATAATCTAGACCAAATAAAATTTATAACCAATTCATGTATTAATTTAAATCGAGAATAAACATCTCTATTTCGTATCCCGGAATAACCTTGTCCATTACTTTAAGAAAGTAGATGCATCACCTACTTAAAGTAGGTGCATCACCTCCTTGGTTCCTATCAAAAATTCGTAAGTAGTAGCATCACCTAGTTGCCTTTTTCATTTAAAATGCATTCTAAGTAGGTGCATCACCTACTTGTCCTTTTTAGTAGGTTAGAAATTAGTATTACCTTAAGAACCTACGTGATCCTTTCAACTTAGTATCGACGTATACTCAAGTAGCTTAATTATGTAAGACATCCAAACCAGTAGCTTAAGCAAGTAGGTCGATTACTGTGATAAATTATTTGGCCTCGAACCCCATTTCAAATCCTTTCAAACCATCACTACCCATATAGAACTAGTCTATGCAAGATATGGGGTGTTACCTCCACCCCTCCTTAGGATCATTTGATAATGTCATGGATAACATGGATCATATGACAGCTTTAGAGAAGCGTAAAAAGGTTCTGATATACAAAAGTACGGGATATATCACCCTTCTACAAAAGTAATTAAGTTAAAAAGGGTTTATCCATTTTGATCATAACACAAATAGTAAACGCTCTCTTGACAATAGATGATTCGGTGATAGTACTTGGAACAACCAATTGCATCAGGTAAAAATCTTAATCAGACTTGCACCTTTTTGTCGTGAATGGATGTAGGGTATATTATCACTATTGTATTGTTTGAGTGGGGAAATAAAAGGGTCAAGAGAATGTTTATTTGTTTTATATAATAATTAGAATAGGGATTCGATCCAATTGCATATGTATAGTTGTTGTCTTTTAGATCAAATATGAGTGGTAATAAATGAAAATTAGCTCATGAACACGTAATGATGAGCCATAATTAGGTAATGATTTGTTAAGGGTAAAGTTTCTCAATTGGTACCTATACTAGTTGCTGGAATAGTTATTCATTTTTTTCCATAGGTGGGATTCAGTGTTTTGATTTGGTTCATATCAGACTCATATGGCTGTCACGATCCGATTCCTTAGGTCATGATGACACCTAATATAATCCACCAAAAGGTAAGCCAACCCGTAAATCTGAAACGACAAGTAATAGTTTTGAGGGAAGAAAGTAAAGAAGAGTGAAAATTATAAAATAAGTAGAATAAATAAGAGGAAGTAAACCGAAACATGATATAAACAATTAAAGATCCCTCCCAGAACCTGAAAGTCACAAGTACAAAGATGCTACAAAACAAAAGATGAGTACAAGTCCCAAAAATAGACTAGAAATATATATAATAACTGGCTAGTCTCAAAAGAAAAAAGATGGGCCATCCATATTAAAGGAGACAGAAATGATCCAAAATGCCAAGTTCTCACCCCCAGTCTCTGAAGTTGACTGCAACTAGCTCAATCTATTCATTATAATAATTGGTGCTCAGTCCATCATCATGAAAGTAGATGCAGAGTGTAGTATGAGTAAAAAGACAACAAGTACCCAGTAGTCATCATAGACCGACTGAGCATAAAAGGGAAAAACAATATAAAAAAGAGGAATAAGCCTAAATAAGAATTATTAAAAGCATCTAAAGTGAAAATAGTACTATCTACGAGAACTATAGCTAACTATACCCAACTGGGCCTCCAAAAGATCAGCCAAGACACTTCTACATAAGTTAAATAAAATCTCGAATGAACCCCCATAAGCGCATCAATTACACAGAATAACTACAACTACCAAGGCTAGGAACCAAGAATTTGCGATGTCAGGAATAGAAGAACTGTATAATTTCTGAACCCATAATCTCAAAGAATCAATGAACCAGGAATGCTTTAGGGGTCGAGGCTGGGACTGGGACCCAGATGCTCGCCCAAGTGTTCAATATAAATAAGGCAGGGACTGGGAAACCAAATGCTCACTAAAAAACATCGGTACGGTCGAGGCTAGGGATGGGTACCTTGAAGCATGCCATAACACATTGGTACGATCGAGGCCGAGGGTGGGTACCTAGATGCTTATCATACTAGCAAGCCGGCAGAGGTCGGGGTTGGTTACTCGGATGCTCCTCGATGGAA
Source organism: Solanum dulcamara (assembly GCF_947179165.1). Taxonomy (NCBI): domain Eukaryota; kingdom Viridiplantae; phylum Streptophyta; class Magnoliopsida; order Solanales; family Solanaceae; genus Solanum; species Solanum dulcamara. The sequence continues at coordinate 32,252,641 of NC_077246.1, read as the reverse complement.
ATTCAGAAAGGAGGCTGGGGCTGGGTACCCGCATGCTCACAGATAATTTCTCCTATTGTGCCAAATATTCTCCTTCCCAACTTGACAATAATTGTTCTGAGAATCTCCTTCCTAATGAGTCAACTAATAACCACCAAACCTTGAACTGGAGCCGAAACAGAACAGACATAAATTTTATTATCACTGACGCATATCATAAGTCATAATTATGCCATGGTATGGAGAAGGGTATTTATAAAATAAAGGTTATTGCCAAGCTAAGGCAAATCTATCATGTACTAGACTGCTACACTATTCTACAAAGATCTAAGCCTCCTAGAGCAATGCCGAGGCAACTAGGGATAGTTTAAAACCTATACTAAGGACAACATGCTCCATAATATCAACAACATAAGCATTCAACTCTTCTTACAATACCAATAAATAACATAAAGGAACACATGCTTCCAATTATCCGAAAAACCCAATAAAAAGCCTAAAATGTGATTTCTAACACCTAAGATATACAAATAAACTACCCAACCCAAATTACATCTATTTCATAATATTTTCACATATTTCATCTCAATCTAAAGAAAGGAAAGTCGTAGCCTACCTGTAGACTGAACACACGTGCTCTAATTCACTATTTTGGAGCTTTTCTCTTCCAAAAAACCTCGAAATGGTGCCATGCTATCAAGAACAGAATCACAGCATCGTTATGGTCATTTAGACAATAATTTTATAATTTTTGAAGACAGACCAATTTCGAGGTCTAACACGAAAAATGTGAGACCCACATCTAGAATTCTAAAATTGACCCCAAAAATAGGTTCTAAAAAGCTCTACAATCTCAAGAATCAAATTACAACACAATCCGGTGTGGAAAATCAACGGAAGACTATCATATAACAATTTTCCAAATTTTAAGCTAAGAAGATGAACATGGAAACACCTTTATGCAGTTTTCACAAACGACACCCCCACGACCCAAACCAAACATACCATGATATTCTTTGCAAAAAAAACCACAATCTAGCCTACCTAAATTACTAAAAACAGAGTTCATATGATCAAGACACAATCTCCCAATGCTCGATAAAATTACATTATGAAAATGAGCAAAACAACGTCTAATTTCATAAATTTACCTCACACAACGCATCACCACTGGATTCCCCACAAAATTATCTTGAATTTAGACTATTGAGTCACTAATTTTGGTCTTGAAAAGCTCAAAAAATGGGGTTTCAAAGATGAGAGAACAAACTGAAAAAAATCAGCACTTGTACCAGATATTTCTGATTTTTAGGTGTGTTTTAAAGTCTTCGAATGAACCCTCGAAATTTGTTCAGAACTCTATAAAAATAAACTAGATATACTACCCCACTAAATTTGACATTTCAATCTCAATGGAGCATTCGAAATTCCCATGAGAGGTCATTTTAATAAAAAATGGATCCCACACCCAAGTGTCATTTTAAGCAAAATTCCACAATGGGTATTGATATTAGATCGGAAGCCACAGGAAGCGGACCAAGGGTATTTCTAGATCAACCTCGATATTCCAGAGCTAACCGCACTATTAGAATTTTCATCTAAGGTTTTTTTCCAAGAATATTGACCAAGGCTAACTTTCAAAGTCAAAAAAGCCAAATGGCCCAAACTCATATCGATTGCCTCGATACTCTTTCCAATCATGCTTCTAACCTAATTAAGAAATTTTGGAGCTGATGGAACCATCAAAATTCAAATTTAAGGTCTGCTTGAATCAAAACTCAAAAAGTCACAACTATACCAACATAAGCCTTCAAAATATCAAAATGGACTTGGGACCTCTAAAAGTTCAAGAAACACTTCTTCTAGACCAAAAACCATCCTCTAAATCCAACAGAGTATTCAAAATTCCATTCTGAGCATTAGAACTCTGAAAATTGACCAAAGTCAAACTTTGGCCTAAAATTCCCAACTCAATACCTCAAAAATCTTCATTACAACTCCAAAACTAATTTCGTAAACCTCCTAGGATAATTTCCATAGTCCAGAGCTACCAGAATTGATGGAATTCCATTGTGAGACCCATAGCTCTAGTTGACCCCAAATACAATTTTTAAATGCGTAAAGCTTATGAAAACTCAAAAATTTCCAAAGACTCAACTTTTTATAGGATTTTCTAAAACCAACACCCTGTACCAATCAGAAATGACTCAGATCAACTAAAGGCAGGGGTAAAATGGTCATGTTATAAAAATTCCAAAAATGACCTTCAGGATCATTACAACATCCACTAGTAAAAGAACTTTCATCCGCGAAAGTAAGGGTCAAGAACTATCTAAGTCTCATATAAGCTAGGGAACTACTCCCGCATGTACTGTTAGGTCGTCCAGGTAGCCTCCTAGATCGGGAGATGGCGCCACTGGACCTTTACAACATGAATTAACCTATAATGAAGTTGGTAATCATCTTTGGCTAGAATAACAACCGGCTCCTCAACAAAAGTCAGGCGATCATACCACTCAACATAATCATACTGAAGTATATGGGAATTATCTGGGATGTACCGGCGCAGCATAGAAACATGAAAAATAGGGTGCATAGATGAAAATGTCAGAGACAATGCTAGCTCATAAGGAACCTCTCCAACTCTCCTCAGAATCTCAAAAGACCCAATATAGTTGGGGCTAAGCTTAACCCCCTTCTAAATCTCATCACGCCCTTTAAGGGTTATACTCACAAAAACACCCGATTTCCAACCTTAAAGTTTAAGGGTCGATACCTCCGATCACAATAACTAAGGTACCTACTCTGAGCTATCCTTAGCCTATCCCGAATAACCCAGACCCTGGCTATGGCATCCTAAAGTAAATAGGTGTTGTGGTGCCCAGGCTCTAAAGACTCAAACTAAGCAACTGGAGTGCGACAACACCTACCCTATAAGGCCTTGAATGGGGCTATCTGAATACTAGAGTGGTAGCTATTATTGTACACAAACTCCGCCAAAGGCAATTACTATTCCTAATAACCCTTAAACTCCAATACACAAGCTCACAGCATATCCTCTATAATATGAATAGTATGCTTTGACTAGCCATCGGTCTGTGGATGAAATGTTATGCTAAGATCAACTCAGGTGCCCAACTTTGTCTTATAGGCCCTCTAGGAACTAGAAGTAAATTAAAATATCATATTTGAAATAATGGACAACGATACCTCGTGCAGATGAACCACCTCCTAAATATAGATTCGAGCTAGATAATTTACAGTATAAATAGACCGCACTGGCATGAAATATGCTGGCTTAGACAATCAATCAATGATCAACCAAATAACATCATTACCTCTAGGGTATACGGTAATTCCATCACAAATTCCATGGTAATCCACTCCCATATCCACTCGAGGATAGGTAATCTCTGAAACACTCCACTAGGCCACTAATACTCGGCCTTAACCTATTGGCAACTTAAATAACAGGATACATACTCACCTATATCTCTCCTCATGCCAAAACACCAACAATGTTGCCGCAAATCCTAATACATCTTTGCGGTACCTAGATGAATAGAGTACTTAGAATTGTAGTCCTCACGCAGAATCAACTAAATAAAGTCTCCAACTTTGGGAACATAAAGGCAACTATCAAACGTAGTACCCCATCTTAATCTATAGAAGCATGTCCACCCTCACCCCATAAAAAGAACTGTCAAAGCTCTACCAATGCTCAATCCTCAAATTATCAGCCATGAATCTAATCCAATAGAGATAATCGAGCTCCCACAAAAGCTAAAATTGATCCAGAATATGAGATATCCAACTTGACCATCCTATTAGCCAAAGACTGGATGTCCAAGGCTACAGGTCATTCTATAGCAGGTAAGTAAACTAAACTATTTATACTCCTCGCCTTCCATCTCAAGGTATCCGCTACTATATTTGCCTTGCTCGAATGGTATAGGATAAAGATGTCATAATTTGCTATTAGCTCAATCTAGCACCGCTATCTAGAAATAAGGTCCCTTTGACTCATAATGTACTACAGGCTGCGGTGATCAATATATATCTCACAATAGACCCCTATAAGTAGTGCCTCCATATCTTAAGCACGTAGACTACCGCTATCAATTCTATATCATGAGTAGGGTAGTTACGCTCGTGCGCTCTTAATTATCTGGAAGAATAAGATATAACTCAACCACGATGCATCATAACATACCTAAGACCTACACAAAAGCATCATAACATACTGGAAAACTCTCATTCTCAATTGTAAAAGTCTGAATAGGAACAATCATAAGCAATTCATTGATCTTTAAAATCTCATCTCATACTTCTTGGATCACACAAACTGAATATCTTGATAGGTTAAATAGGTCAATAGGGCTATAATAGTGGAGAAATCCTTGATGAAGTGCTTTAATAACTAGCAAATCTGATAAAGCTTCGAATCTCTATTATAGACATGGGCCTAGTCCAACCATGAATAGCCTCAATCTTCACCAAATCTACCATGATACCCTCTTTAGACATCACGTGTCCTAGAAATTCCACATAATCTAACCAAAACTCACATTTTGAGAATTTAGCATAAAGCTGCTATTCTCTCAAAGTCCGGAGCATAACCCTCTAATGATACGCGTGCTTCTCTCTACTCTGCGAGTACACCAGTATATCATGGATGAATACAATCATGGATTCAATATAGGGCATGAATACTCAATTTATATGGTCCATTAAAGCTGCAAGGGAATTAGTAAGCCCAAAAGATATTATAAGGAACTCATAATGTCCATAACGAGTCTAAAAAGTAGTCTTAGGAATGTTAGTAGCTCTAATATACAATTAGTGGTAGCCGCAACTCATGTCAACCTTAGAAAACACAATAGAGCAGGTCAAATAGGTCATCGATACAAGCCATGAGGTAGCAGTTTTTCACTGTCACCTTTTTAGCTATATATAATCAACATACATCCGCATATTCCCATCCTTCTTCTTAACAAACAGGATGGGTTCACCCTATGGAGACATACTCGGATGAATAAAGCCCTTACTTAAGAGATCCTCAAGTTGTACACTAAGATCTTTGAGCTCTGCGGAGGCTATACAGTAAGGTGGTATAAAAATGGGCTTAGTACCTAGCTCTAAATATATAGCAAAGTTAATATCTCTCTCTAGAGGTAGGCCAATTAGGTTAGTTGGGAAGATATCAATAAACTCTCAAACTATAGGAACTGAATTGACAAAAGAGGCCATGCTAAACACATCATAAACATATGGTAAGTATACCAAATACCTAGACACAACTAGCCATCGGGCTTGCATAAATGATACGATCCCAGTTGGTGAACCACTATAATCACCCTACAATAAGACAAAGAGAATATCAGGTATGGCTAATGTAATAGTCTTGGCATAACAGTCTAAAACCATATGGTTTTGGCTTGAGTCCATAGCACTCTTGGGGAAAGTGGTGTCCAAGGATGGAATTTTGGTGGATCCAGTGAAGATTGAGGCTATTCGTGGTTAGGCCTAACCTACCTCTGTGATTGAGATTCGTAGCTTCGTTGTATTAGCAAGGTACTGCAGGCATTTTATTGAGGGGTTTTCTATTATAGAGGCACCTCTAACTCTGTTGACTCGCTAAGATATCTCATTTTTATGGTGAGAGAAGTATCAGAGGACTTTCTCCGCCTCAAGGAGTTGCTAACTACTGCTCCTACATTGACTCTTCTAGTTGAGGGTGAGGGATTCACCATTTATTTTTACTCATCCGACATTAGTTTTTGTTGTGAACTGATGCAGTAGGGCTGTGTTATCACTTATACATCAAGGTAGCTTAAGATGTATGATGCAATTACCTTACTCATGACTTTGAGTTGGTGGCAGTAATTTTTTGTACTTAAGATTTAGAGGAACTACCTATATGGAGTTTGATTTGAGATTTACACTAATCACAAGATCCTTCAATACATTATGAGCCTGAGGAATTATAATTCGAGGCAGTACAGCTATATTGAGCTCCTGGAAGACTATGACCTTTCTATTTTCTACATCTAGGCTAGGTGAATATAATAGCGAATGCCCTGAGTCAGAAGGCGGTGAGTATGGGTAGTCTAGCCTTTCTTTCTACTTTAGAGCGACTATTAGCTTTGGATATCTAGTCCTTAGTTAACCAAATGATTGGACTCGATATTTCTAATTCCCAGTGTGTGTTAGTTTATGTGAGAGCGCGGTTATCCCTATTGGGCCAAATTCATAGTTGTTAATTCGAGGATAAGGATTTAGTTGTACTTTATGATTAGTTTTTAGAAGGTAAAGCCAGATTTGATACCTTATATTCAGATAGAGTTTTGAGTTTTGGTGGTCGACTTTGTGTTTTGAGAGTTGGGGGTTTGATTCAGATGATCCTTAGCAAGGCTCATGACTCAAGATATTTTATCCATTTGGGCATCGCTAAGATATATCCTGATTTGAGGCAGCATTACTGGTGGAGCGACATATGGAGAGATATTACAGATTGTGTGTTGCATTGTTTGATTTGTCAACAGGTTAAGATTGAGCATTTGAGGCCTAATGGCGATCTTTAGATTTTACACATTCCCGAGTAGAAATGAAAGTGAATCACCATAGATTTTATTTTAGGGTTACCTCGCACTTCCCATGGTCTTGATAATATTTGGGTCATTGTGGATCAATTGATCAAGTCATCACACTTTCTTCCTATTCATACTTCCTACAGTGCTGAGAGGCAAGCTTATCCCATGTCAACCTTAGCATAACCTTTCACCCGTAGACTGATGGTCAGTCAAAGCGCTCTATATAGGTTCTCGAGCATATGTTCTAGGCTTGTGTTATAGATTTTAGAGGTTAGTATTCAAATAGCCCTACTTGAGGCCTTGTATGGTAGGAATTATTGCTATCCAGTTGGTTGGTTCAATTCTATGGATCCCAGGTCATGCGGTATAGACTTATTGTAGAAGACCTTAAATCATGTGAGGGTGATTCAGGATAGGCTCAAGATATCTCAAAGTACACACTAGAGTTATGCAGATCATAGGTGTTAACAATTGATATTTGTCATTGGTAATAGTGTATTCCTCTGTGTATCACCTATAAAGAGCATAATGAGATTGGGGAGATGGGGCAAGCTTAGCCCCAGGTATATTAGTCCTATTGAGATATTGAGGATAGTTGGCGAGGTTGTATATGAGTAAGCTTTGCCCCTGACATTTTTTTTATCCAGTTTTTCATGTTTCGATGCTACTTTGATATGTTCAAGATAATTCCTATGTGCTTTAGTATGACGCAGTTGACTTACATGTGCTAGAGATGTCATACATGTGCATTCCAGAGCTATTCTTATGGTTAAGGACCATTGGAGGAATCGTCCAATTGACGGGTCTACCTAGGAGACTAAGAATGAGATACGGGCATAGTTCTCATGCTTATTTGAGCCTTTAGATACTTCTTAACTCTTACTTTTGCGGATGAAAGTTCTTTTAGTAGAGGATGTTGTAATGACCCTTCAGGTTATTTTGAATTGAAGCATTCATTTCATTGTTTAGAGCATTCTTGTAGGACCCTAAGTAAATTATGACTTGCTGGCACTAACTATTCGATCTCTTGGTCGTTCGTTTGAGTTTTAGGCCTATTTTCCTATTTTTGACTTTTTATAACTTAACAAGTTGACTTTATTCATAAGTTTAAGAAAACGATCTCAAAATAAAATTCTAACAATTTTATCACCATTTAATGGCAAGATTAGGCATTGCATGGTCGGCATGAGTAGCGGGGTAATCACTACAAATTGAGGACCATTTGGTGCTTTTGCCTTTGAAATTTAGCTCACAATTGACTTTGGCCAACATTCGTGGAAAATGTACTCAGATGAAAATTCTGACATTATGATTAGTACTAGAATGTTAAGTTTGATCTAGAATGACCCTTTATTTCCTTCCTAAGGCTTTCGGTTTAATCTTAAGGCCTATTGTGGAATTTTTCTCAAAATAGCCTTTGGGTGTGGGACCCACTTTCATTTGTAATGACCTCGTATGGAAATTTCAACAACGCCATTAAGTCCTTGAGTATCGAATTTTGTAGGGTAGCATATCTCTTTTTCGCTCATAGGGTTCCAAATGAATCTCTATCACCCCATCAGAGGATTTGGTATGCTAAGCTTTTGTTTGCACCAGCTGTATTTCATGCCATTGCTTAAGCGACCCCTAGTAGCTAAACCGAGTGTCGATTAAGCGGCTAGGAGCTTGCTAAAGAGATAAGCCTATTTAGGCGGATGTCGCTTCAGCAACAACCCCGTCGCTAAAGCGATTGGTCGCTTAAGCATCCAGGCTTCACTAAAGAGAGGCCCGTCTTTTAGGTGGGAGTTGCTTAAATGATCCCCAGGTAGTCTCTAAAGAGACACCCGAGGGTCATTTTTTAGACCTTCTTTTAAATTTTGAGTCAAACTTCACAGATTGATTGTTTCTTTAATTCTTGGGCGATTTTGGAAGATTCAAGAGGCTACTTCACATAGAATTTTGAGAGCAATCCAGCGGTGTACTCAGAATTAGGAATTGAGGCTTCCCTTGAGGTAGTTTATTTATTTTCCAACATTTCTAAGTTCTTAAAGCTTTAGGTTGATTATGAATGCATGTCTTGGGGCTTATTTGTGGTGTGAATTGTGTTCTTTCTTTGAACACGAGCTGGGACTAGTAGTTGGAACCTATTGTCTGAGTCAATTCTGTGAATTACAGAGTGGGTTCTATAATTCTTGATTTTTTACTCCAAAATTTGTCCATCTCCGAATCAAATTATTTTAGTGTCATAATGATCGTATTAACATTATGATTATATTATTGATAGCGTGGCATCATTTAGTGGCTTCTCGAAAGGGAAAAACTCCAATTTCGTGAGATAGAGCACGTTGGTCTGCTTTCATTTAGGCTACAATTTTCTCCTCGTAATAGTGAGCATGTTTAGGTAATTGTACATTGATTTGTATGAGTTTGGAGGGGTTTGGGTATAGAGCATCCTAAATTCTTAGAATCCATGTCATAGGGCTTATTTTGGGTAGTTGTTGGACTATGTAAGCTTGACTCCTGTGGTTGTTTGTTGTTTCTTTGCTATGATGATTACTATGCCTGTGGTTATATGCTTGGACGCATGTTTGGCCTTAGTCAAGGCTTAGACTAGTGTTGCCTTAGACTTGTGTAGTTTTTGTGTTGTTGGGCATTAGAGCTTTTCTACTTTGTTTCGAACGGTTAGCTTCCTGTAGACTTATATATTTGATTAAGAGTTATAGTCTGAGCCTTAGCTAGGTAGTAACTTAGCTCATGACCTTACCTCCATAATGCCCTATTCCCCTAGCGGTCCTGTATTATTCTGTTCTTGATTTTTGGAAGCTTCCTCGGTAATTTGAGGTATATTTTGTTTGGGTTGTAGTGGTGCATTGATGACCCTTGGTTTGGAGGCACTCCCCATAATGCACGGTTGGTCAGTGATTCTAATTCAGTCCAATCCCTTAGCTACAGTTACCCAGTGGAAGCATATGGTACATCTTACTAGTGTTCGGTTCCTTAGCTACAGTTACCCAATTAAATTATGTGGTCTAGAATACATGTGATTAGGTCCTTATCTACAGATACCCGATTCTAGTCAATGGTCCAACTTACTAGTGTTCAGGCTTTCTATCTATAGTTACCCAGTTATAGTCTGCAGTCTAGCTTACCCATGCTTGACCATTGGCTACAACTACCCTGTTAAAGTCCATAGTCTATCCCACACATGTCGATTCATTTAGTTTGTGGTCCAGTTGGCACGTTGTTAAATTCCTAATTCCCTAATGAATCTTCGACTAAGTCTTCATCTTCTCTCAATTGTGGATTGTGGTGTTAAAATTGGTAAATAGGAAAATAGTGGTGCAATGCGTTTGGGTTCAGTTCATTCTCCTTCAACTATTCTTATATTTGGTGGGCTTATGGGAGCCCTTGTAGGTGGTTAGATTATTTCTCTTTGTTTGCTAGTACGCTCGTGTACATACCTATATTTATTTTCTGTCCTATCTTTGGTTGTGATCTTTTACTTGCATTTTAGTTTACTTTTTCATATCTTGCTCAGTCGGCCTATGATGCCTACTGGGTACCTATTGTTTTGGTACACATACTACACTTTTTATCTATTTTGATACCGACGTTAAGTTCGAGCCCGCTGCGGTCATAATCGGAGGTGAGGGTGAGCATATTGCTTTTTGAATATACCCGACTCCTTTTGTATATACATTTTATCTCTCTTTTTCTTTTCGAGACATCTTTGTTTCCGTGGTCCACTTTTGGGACTTTTACTCTTTATACTAGTAGCTCTATACAGGTGACTTCCAGGTTCTGGAAGGGATCTTTTTGATTTGTATATATTAAGTTGCTTCTGCCCGTTCATGTATGCTTCTGTTATTTCATTACTGTTTTAGATAGAGTTGTGGGTCTTCTACCCTGACATCCCATTACTTACCATTCAAAGATATGGGTTGATTTGCCTACTAGTGGGTTATAGTAGGCATCATCATGACCTGAAAAATTGGGTTGTGGCAGAAAGATTTTAGTGGTGGATCTTTGATATGATTAATATGTTTAGGTTGTTGAGTGTATTCCGAAGATTCTAAATAACAATCGGTGATTTCATCATAAGCTCCAGGGGATTGGATCGATATGGGAACACCAAGATTATAAGTAAATAAAGTCCTAATTAGTAAATTTTGCTAAAGACTATTGAATATTTTAGTAAGAACGTGCATATAAAATTAGGTTAGTCCTTTGAATTTGGTTGGTATAGCTGGTTTTAAGGAGTCATGTCGATGACAAGGTTGACTCGTGGTAATGGAAAAGGATACTCATCATTATTGTAACAAGAGTTTGTGATAAATTGTGATTGTGATGCAACTGTATGATAAGATTTTTTGGTTCAATAGATTCAATATGTAAATAAGCTTGTAGGCCAAGGATAAGTTTGGTAAACGAGTTAGCAAAAAGAACAACAGTCTGGTATATTAAAGAATTCAAGGTGTTCGAAATTTGTGTCATGGGAAGAATCTAAGAAAGTGAAGCAATAAAATATCTTGTATAGACCCTTGGTTTGGAGTGGAAGGTTTTTTTTATTTTTGCCTTTAATTTCAAATATGATCATACAATGTGAACTAGTTTGGCACAAACTTACTACGGGTTTATCAATGACTTTAACGAAGTTTGAATTTTGATTTGGGTGACAAACAGTGATGTGTGGAAGATGCTACATTTTTTTGTTTAGATTATTTAAATTATGGTAGATGACTTATGGGGTCAAGTGTGAAATGTATACATATCATCATAGTTTACAAAATATGTCCACTCAGAGAGACTTGAATTTCAGGAAGATGAGGTGGATGGAATTGTTGAAAGACTATGATAGTACAATTTTTATCATCCAGAAAAAACTAATGTGGTGGTCATTGCCTTGAGCAAAAAAGAAGGGAGCATGGGAATTTTAGCTTATTTGTAGGTTTCTAGACGCTAATTGGCTAGAGAGATTCAAACTCTGGCTAATCACTTTATGAGGATTGAAGAAACTGAGAAAGAATGATTATTGGCCTGTAATGAGGCAAGATCTTATTTTCTTCTTTTCGTGATATTTTCTAGTAGGGACAGGCCAAGGAGGCTTTGATCGATGAGAAAGGCATCCTGAGGATCAAGGGGCGAGTATGTGTGCCCCGTATTTATAATTTGATTTAGAGTATTCTTACGGAGGCTCACAGTTCGAGGTACTTTATACATCATGGTGTAACCAAGATATATCATTATCTAAGACAACATTATTGGTAGAGTAGAATAAAGTATGACATTGTTGATTTTGTTGCCTAGTGTCTGAATTGTCAGCTTGTAAAATATGAGCACCAGAGGCCTGGAGGGATACTTTAGAGAATGTCCATTCCTAAATGGAACTGGGAAATGATTGCATTGAATTTTGTGGTTGGTCTTCCAAAGACATTGGGTAAGTTTAATTCGATATGTGTGATTGTCCACAAGTTAACTAAGTCTGCTCACTTCATTCTGGTCAAGATGATTTATAATTCATCGTATCATATAGAAGTACATAATTTACTTCTAACTTTTGGAGGACCTTGCAGGCTGAGTTAGGTACTAAATTGGATCTTAGTACCACATTTCACCCTCAGACCGATGGGAAGTTTGAGAGGACAACTCAAGTGTTGGAGGATATGCTTCATGCATGCGTGATAGATTTTTGTTGTCATTGGGATCAGTTCCTACTCTTGATAGAGTTTTCATACAATAATAGCTATCACTCGAGTATTTATATGGATCCATTTGAGGCATTGTATGGGAGGAGATATAGGTTTTCTATTAGTTTGTTGGCGCATTTGAGGTGAGACCTTGGAGAACTGATCTTTTAAGGGAATCATTAGAAAAGTTAAAATCATTTAGGTTAAGCTTCAGGCAGCTCAGAGCAAGTTGTAGGAGTATGCAGACTGAAAGGTTAGGTACATGAAGTTTGTGGAGGGAGGACAAGAGTTGTTGAAGGTTTCACCCATGAAGGGTGTGCTGAGATTTTATAAGTTAGGTAAGCTCAGTCCGAAGTATATTGGGTCATTTGAAGTTCTTGAGCGTGTTGGAGAGGTGGACTATGAATTGTCTTTACCTCCAAGTTTGTCTGGAGTGCACCCAATGTTTCATTTGTCTATGCAAAATAAATATCATAGTGATGAAAATTGTATTATTCACAGGGATTCAGTCTTACTTGATGAGAATTTTTCCTATGAGGAGGAACCTATAGTTATTCTAGACAAGGAGGTTCGCAAGTTCAGGTCTAAGGAGATTGCATTTGTGAATAATTAATGGAAGAATCGTCTGGTTGAGGAGTCCACTTGGGTTACTAAGGAGGATATACGTGGAAGATACTCACATCTGTTTGTCGAGTCCGGTCCCTTTTTCTACCCTCACTCTTCTTTTGACCATTTGGGGATGAACTGAGGGTAAATTAGTATCTTTTATAACAACCCATTATGTTGTTTTGAGTACTAGATCTTCTTATTCCATAAATGAATCACCGCGTAAATTTAAAATGGAATTTTGGACCTTTCGATAACTAAGGTTATTTAGTTGATGGGTAACTTTAGATAACTAATTTAATTAATGGGCTAAAGTGGTAATTTATTTAATATCCTATACCACTTGTTCAATATATATAGAAATAAATTAGTGGAATTTAGCATTTATTTATTTATTTATTCATAATTGGTTTCCCTAAATATTTAACAAAAAACAAACAAGGGCAGAAACTTACCTGGCATCGACGAAGAGCAATGAATATGTCAGATATACTACTTTCAATTGTAAGTATGAACAAAAGTATTATGTGTCTTCTTCTTCTTATTATTATTATTATTATTATTATTATTATTATTATTATCATTATTAGTATAATAATAATAATAATAATAATAATGAGGAATTGTGAAAGATAAAGGAAATAATTGGAAAGTTGCAAAAGTTTTGACTATCGTAGAGGTTATTATTGGGGTTTTGGGGGACAAGACTTTAATTGTCATTATTAACTAATCATTGAGACAGTGATTGGCTAATGGAAATGGGAATTGATATACATGTATATTTGGGGGGGGGGTATGTTTGAGGTTCTGTAATGGTTGGTTTCCATAATAGTTCATAGTTTCTTTATTGTTTTTTTTAAAGATTCTTTTCTTATTGTCTTATATTATAATTTAAATTTTGATATATTGAGATAATTAATTAAATATTAGGTATATTGTATTATATGAATATAATTAGATTTATGTTATTGAAAGAAATTGAGTCTTAATCCTTGGCTTGAGATTGAGGAAATTAATAATAGGTTTGAGTTTATGGGTCTAGATAGACATATAGTATGGATGTCTATGAAATCATTTACTATGGATTTGTACAAAACTGTTTACTTACGAATATTGTATACTGGTTAGATTGGAAATATTTTGAGGCATTGAAGAATTTGAAATCACCAGTGAATTAGCTTGCTTTACTTCGTTCTTCGGTTAAGCTAGGTTATGGTTTATTCTATATTATTGAGAAAGGCATAAGAAAATGATTCCTAGGGATGTTTGGTTATAGTTGAGGAGATGGAAGGTCGAAAGTTATTAATGTTAGTCTCCTTCAGGTTAAATAGGTTCAGAGGACAACGAGATAAGTCGAGCTAAAAGCAGTCGACAAGAGGTATGTAAGGCTATTCCTTCTTCTCTTTTGGCATGTCTTAGGTATAACCGACAAGTTATATGTGTATGAAGATTGGGTTAATTCCATTCATGAGCCCTGAGTATGATTCATGATTCAAACTTTCTGTTCACTTCTGAATGTTAAAGGTCTTAAGGTAGTTGAGCTATCACCCTCAAACCTACTATACGTGAGATAGTAATTGGACACACAGGAAACAAGAACTATAACTCTTATTCACTTCTTGACACTGAAGCTCCTATTCCCAAGTTCTCAATATGCTATATGCCTCCTATTCACTCATTGGCGGGAAAACTCTCATCGTAGTTGAGTTACCTTTCCTGAACTGTCTATATGTCGATTAGTAGTGGGGATATAAGCTCCCATTCCTAGGGACTTTGTGATGACAGATGTCCCTTATTTCCTTAAGCCGGTTGGCATTACCCTAAAATATGTCTACAACTCCTTAGACTTCACTTAATGTAGCCCTAGGGGTACTCAAAGGGCACCTGAGATGATTATTATCCTGATCTATGAATGATAATTTGTATGACTACCTTATTATGTTTCAAATAATGATCCACCTGTGCGTGGTTGCTAATGAAACCGAGTCCTATAAAGGGCCGAGTATGGTATATGATAATGACACCAAGTCCCATAAAGGGCAAGGTATGATATATGATAATGACACCGAGTCCCATAGAGGGCCGGGTATGGTATATGATTGACACCGAGTCACATAAAGGACCGGGTACGGTATATAAAGATTAGGACATCGATTACCTTAGTGGTCCGGATACGGTATATGATGATATGATTATAACACCAAGACCCATAATGGGCCGGGTACGGTATGATAACATATGATGGTATGAGAGAGTAACGGTACGATATGGATATGCACTACTTCTTTCACCAAGTCCCTCACTAAAGGGCCAAATATAATAGACAGGCATACACATAAAAACATAGTAATGTACTGGTAAGGTATCAAATGATGTCGTATATGATGGCGTGATGCCATATACGTTGGCCTATTAATACTGAGTCCCACGGCAGGCCGGGAGTTATATATGAGGGTGATATACATGCCCTCTTTTCATAGGATGCAGGTATAGTGAACTCTTAACTGACATACTTGTTTCCTTCATCCCTATTTCAGTTGTTATCTCAGTTATGATATTTTATACTTTACATACTTAGTACATATGTCGTACTGACCCCCTCTTCCTAGAGGGGCTGCATTTCATGCCCGCAGGTACAAAAATAGGTTTTAGGAGTCTGCCAGCTTAAGATTCCACTCAGCATGTTTTGAAGAAGCTCTATTGATTCGGAGCCGAGTTGTTATACAAAACCTCTTGAGTATATATTTGTTTATTCAAGGGTACGGCGGGGGACCTTTCCCACCATATGTTACTATTAAGGTTCTTAGAGGTCTGTGGACATGTGTGTGGGTTATATGTATAAGTTCTATTTAGTTATGTTTACACGATGTATTGTAAATATTAAGATACTATGGCAGTTTTGTCGTCTTGCACACCCTTTCGTGATAAGATACAAATGAAAGAGGCTACAGGAACTAGGTAAATGACCACGAAAGGCCATTACTGGACATGGTATGAACCACGTCTCATGGTGAGCCACCGTGGTAGAGGTTATGAATCCCAACCCTACAGGAAAGGGACCACGATAAGAGACCACAGACTGTGGTGAGAACCACGGGCAGTTCAGCCCTCCATGGTGACGCCTCCCTTAAAGCCCCAAAAGACTTTCCAAGGCAACGACCATAAGGGACCACCACAAGCCGTGTAGCTCTTCGCGGACAGTGGTGTATTCCATGGTGGTCACTCCTGCAGGTTCACCTGCAGGTCCTATACCACGTCCATGGTTCAGAGACCGTTATGCCCTCCATGGACCATGGAGGAAATTCAGAAACTTTCCTACAAACTCCCCAAAATATTTCCCCAAGTCATTTACCATGGGACGTCACCATGGGACGTGGTGAGAAACATGGACTGTGATGAGTTCCCATGAAGTCTATTTCGGCCAGATTTAAAAGGGGGTATTTTTGTCCTTTCTTATATTTTTTAAGCAAAGTATAGTCCTTTTGGGGGCTGGATTGACCTTATCTAAATACCTAAAACTATTCCAAACAATTCCTTCTCACACTTAGACTCAAACATAAAATTCTCTCCTCTCAAGTTCTCCTAAGGGTTTCATCTTTAAGAGCTAGGGTTTCATTCAAGGTTCTTCAACTCTCTATGATTTCCATGATGGCATTAGGGTTTCATTCCCCAAGGTATGTGGGTCTTATTCATGGGTTGTTCCACCCATGGAGTCCAAAGTATTTTCAAAACCTATTAGCACATTTCAAATGATAAATTTTTATGGGTTTTCATATTATGATTCCAAATGTATAGGTTCTTGAATATATGAAGTCGATTTATTTATCTTAGCTTATATTGACTCTATGTTCATAGAATGAATAATTGATTAAATGACCTTATATGAAGGCATGAAAAGGAGTTTTAAAGTATATTGATGGGTGGCTTTAAAGTTGTTTTTAATTGATGCATACATTACTCTCATGCATGCTATTATGGATTTTAAAGTGGAGTAGAACCCACCTAGTATCATTATATTTTCAATGAAGTTTTAAATGAAAGCTTGACTCCAAAATAAATGGCTATGAAATCCAATGTTTATTAGTAAAGGGAGTCTTATGAAATGAAAGAAGGATTGAACGATGCTCAAAAGGGTTCTTAGGCAAAGAATGAATTCTTATGTTTATAAGGACAATTCTCACATATTTGAATCAAATGAAAAGTTTTAATGTGCTATTCTATTGAATAATATTTGATGATCTAAAGCTATGTAAATGATTGTGTTCTTATTATATGAACTATTCCATTGGAATGACTTAGCACCGAATGGCTCATTGAGGTGGGATTCGTTAAGCGAATCCTAGTAGCAACCCTTTGTCTTATTAACTATGCACCAAAATAGGATCCCTTGTAATATTAGTCTAGTGGATCCACAAATAGCTCTTAAAGTTAAAGTTAAAGAGATGAATGAAGTTGACGGAGCTCTACTAGGCAAGTAGTCTCCTCGTTCCAATGTAAGGGGGTTATGTTGGATTATATGTAATATCTCCCCACAAAAATGAATGTTTCAAATGTTATATTTATATGTCTATCTTGATTTATCATGCATGCAAATCACTATGTTACATATTATGCTAATGTTCTAATATTTTTTAAATGTTCATGCAAACCTACATACTTAGTACATTCAAAGTACTAACGCATAGACAATTGCCTATATGATATCACTATGTAGGGACCGACGTTGCTCTACACTCACCTCTACGTGGCTAGTTAATTTGTTGAAGACTACATAGTTGGTGAGTTTACATATTTTGAAAACAACATCCCATTTCCTTTTCTAGCTTATAACATGTATAAAATTTTGGTTATCTTTTGGTACTTTTGAAATTACATTTGAGAGTGATCCAGGGACATATCTTAGCCTCCGCCAAGTCTAAATATGTAGAGGAATTATAGGACAAATAGATGAAGTTTGATGTTTATGATGACTAAAATTCTATGTTGCTTTCCATAGTCCCATTACCCCTGTTATTTCCGCTTGTTATTAATGCTCATCACCAAAGAAAATCTAAATGAATGCTAAGAGGCTTGGGTGAGGTATCTCCGAGTATTTAATTCACTATTTCATGTCTAGGCCCTAGGATTAGGTTGTGACAAACTTAGTATCAGAACTTGAGATTTTGAACGGTCCTCAGAGTCCAACATAATGCGTCGAATAAGGTCTTAATAATGAATGTGAAGTGCGCGACAAATATGAGTAGGAGACTGAGATATTTTGGAAGGTATCATGACCCGACCTAAGGCCTAGTCATAACACAGCGATCGAAAAACCCAAAGAGTTCCAACCAAGCCTCTTGTACATATCAGAAGTATACATAAGGAAAAGTAAAAGAGGAAACATCATAAGAGAGTCGAAACCATGAATAGAAATTGAAGAATGTAACATGATAATATAGACTCGAAACATTTGTCCAACTAGATGCTTCTTCTCATGAGCATGGACAGGGGCTAAGACATGTCTCTAGATCACCTTCAATATGAAACATAACATAAGTCATTGAAAACAATAACGAACTTGATGACTAGTCCCCAATAAATGAGGACTTACCACAAACACCGCTAGATAGAAAAACTTAACTAGCCACGTGGATGAATATGATCTTGAACCTCAACCCCTACATTATAAGACAATGTAGAAAAAAATATGCATCAGTACGTTGGAATGTACTAAGTATGTAGGCAATGCAATGCATAGGAAACAATGTTTGTACAACTAAACATTTTAAATAGCATGATAGGAGAAGTAGTCGAAAATCATAAGTAGTCTTTAAGAAGGATCAATGCATAATAAACCATACGTGTATCATATAAAGTAAAAGATAGGATTACACATTTAAAACATAAAAAGGACCATACATACGTGGGATAGGAAGTATAACCAACAATAAGACTATATGAGCTATAATATGGAATCTCCTTGTCTCACCATATAATGAAGAAAAAGGGGAATCTACTTGCCAAGGTAGACTCTACATGTCAAAGTAGATCCACTAAGCTGTTATGTGAACCAGGTACTCACCCCTTGTTCTTTGACTCGGGTACTCACCTCCAAGCCTTGATATTTCGAGTACTCACCTCTTATAGATTTGGGTATTCACCTGTAATCCCTTAAGAGACACGAGGTTGCTACTAGGGGTTTTGGTAGTGCCCCCACCTCAAGCCCACTCGGTGCTAAGTCAAATCTCATGGAAAAATATATATTTAGTATAGAAATCATAAATGACATATATCATAGTCATGATCATAGGTTTAAAAACATAGAGTAGCTCAGTTTTATAACATAAGTGCAGTGCGGGTATTGCCCTTCCACATTACAAATCATACATACATAGTTAATATCATTAGGACTTAAGGAACAACATTGGGTCCTAAGTCACCCTTTCTATAATTAGCATGAAAATCATCATTCTAAACATACTTATAGTCCATGATCATAATTAAAATACATAATCATAATTCATACTTATTCATGATCATAGCTTATACTTAAAATTAGGATAAAAAATAAATGCATAATTAATTTATTTGAATTAATGAAATTGACTTTAAAACATGAATGATCATATATCGCCTATCAGCCCATACAAATTCATAAAGATAATATCATTAGAAAGTATATATGAAAATACCTATAATTAATATCATGAATCCTAGAAATCAATATAGGAGAATTTATGGAAAAAACTCTTCAATTCAATGCAATAACTATCAATTTCTATGAAAATAGTCTCCTAATCATAATTTGAATCATAATTCATGCAATTGGACTAGAGATCATAAAACCAATGAAATACCATACTTTAATTTGATAGAAAACTTGAGAAATTGATTGGCCTTCATGGATGAAAGACTCCATAAATCAATACCCACATACCTTAAGGGAGAAAACCAAATAATTTGGAAGAACTTGAGAGTTTTGATGGAGAGCTTGAGTGAATTTACTTGAAGTCTTCAATGGAGTCCTTAAGAGTCTTTTATAGAGAGAAAAATAATTAAGTAGGTGAATTGTAGAAGAATAAATAGAATTAGAGGTTTAGGTTAATTGATAGAGTTGAATTAGGTCCTAAAAATATCTAGGTTCATTAACTAACAATCAGGAAAAAGTCTAAAGTTCCCTTACTTAAAAGAACTAAATTCGGATAAAAAACTTGGCGCGGACTTTTCTATTTTGCGCAGTTTCTTCAAAAAATCTATCTTTTGATATACGGGTCCTAAAAATCCACTGAGACCATTCTTCCATAGGTTTTGACCCCATAATCTCTATTCCGAACTCAGATTTGCTAAAAACATTAAGGACAATGAATTACATGAGCGGCCTATTCTCAATGCATTCTTAAGGCACTTGCGAGCATTTTGAGGAATCTTACAATATCTCCCCCTTGGGAACATTCGTCCTCAAATGAGATTCAACTAATATAGGAAGAACATGGAAAAGGGACTAGCAACCCAAAATGAACATGAGGACACTTTGAAAAATGCATAAAACATGTAAACTTCACACTCAACATAAGACATAGTCTTTGAGAAAAATCATTTTCATGAATCATGCATGCATATGAATGACATATGGAAATAAAACGTAGGACTTTAATCGATTTGATCATGAAAAACTTAGTACCCTTAGTCTTAAGTAGAAGAAAAGAGATACGGATAATGCATCATCATATCCAATATCGCTTCCCACATAGCATTCTCTACTTGTTGATTCCTCCATAACACCTTGGTGGATGCAACGTCTGTATTTCTTAACCTCTTAACTTGTCGTCTAAAAATCTGAATTAGGACCTCCTCAAAAGTCAAATTCTCTTTAATTCTCACATTCTCCATTGGCACAATAGAATTTGGATCACTCACAAACTTCATCAACATTGACAAATGAAATACCGGATGAACCAAAGACAACTAAATGGCAAGTATAAATCATATTCCATTTTGTCAATATACCTAAAGATCCTACGCCTCTATAGGGAAATTTATCCCAAGAGTACTACTCCTCATCGCCATATTTTATCAAACCTTGAGACCTAATCATGGAGCACCCAATGCACTGAACACTCACCCACATGCCATCCACCTTCAACCCTAGTTCTATAACCATTCTAATACACTCACTCGGAGCAATCATCAACTAAGAATTTTCATGTCTATATAAGCATCTCTACATCTATATTTTCATTAATTTCTACTAACAGACACACCATTATACTCTTATCTATATATTGGTCATAACAAGATCCATCTACCTCTTTCTCCATGTCTATAACCTTAAATGGGGTAAGCATGCCATAGTTTATCAAAATAAGGAATGGCAACTCTCTCTCTATCAATCGTGATCCCAAGCCTTAAGACAAAAACTGAAGCTACCCTTCACTACTGAATCATGACCCTTCCATTATAGAATAGACTCATTTGGAAATTGAAACTTGAATCAATGAGTTCTACAATATATAATATATATGCAACCAATCCATACTAATCATTACCATTTCAAAAAGAGAATTCACACTTACCGGATGAAATACTATGCTAAGTTTGGGGACCCATAAAGGGGTATGGCTGAGATCGCCGATGACTATACTTATAATTCTTAGCAACCCATGGACAATGCCTCAACATATGATCATTCACACCATAACAAAAACATAAACCCCAATCGGCTAAATAATCTTTCGGATGGTACCTTCTACACTTTAGGCATGCTTGAAAAGCTTGGCCACTATAATTGTCACCTTGATATCTAGGGTTAGGCACCCTATCCTTGTAAAATTTAGGGATGGTTCATAGACCATTATGCCCTCCATGGACAGCGAAGGTCTCTATAGAGGAAGTTCATAGACTTTCCTGCAAACTCTCTAAAGTCTTTCCCCAAGACATTTACCACAGGGACGTCACCACTGATCGTGAAGAATCCCTGTGAGGTCATGTCCGACCAGATTTCAAAAGAGGCATTTTAGTCTTTTTCTTTGTTCTATAAGCAAAGTGTAGTCCTTTTGGGTGTTGAATTGACCATATATAAATCCCTAAAACTATCCCACATACTTCATTCTCACATCTAGACTCAAACATAAACTTCTGTCATCTCAAGTTCCCCCAAGGGTTTCATCTTCAAGAGCTAGGGTTTTATTCAAGGTTTTTCAAGTCTCCACTATATATAAGCTTGAATTACGGTTTCATTCCCCAAGGTATGTGGGTCTTATTCATGGGTTGTTCTACCCATGGAGACCAAACTGTTATCAAAACCTAATAGCTCATTTCAAATGATGAATTTATATGGATTTTCATATTATGATTTCAAATGTATATATTCTTGAATATATGAAATCTATTTATCTATCGTAGATTATACTAACTCTAAGTTCATAGAATGAATGATTAATTAAAGGTCCTTATATGAGGGAATGAGAAGGTGTTTTAAAGTTTATTGGTGGGTTACCTTGAAGTTGTTTTTAATTGATGTATACATTACTCTCATGCATGCTATTATGGATTTTAACTGATTTGATGGTGAAGTAATAAAACCCACCTAGTATCACAATATTTTCAATAAAGTTTGAAATGAAAGCTTGACTCCAAAATGAATGTCTATGAAAGACAATGTATATGATTTAAGGGAGTCTTATGAAATAAAAGAATGATTGAATGATGACGAAAAGGCTTTTTAGCCAAAGAATGGATTCTTATGTAATAAGGACAATTCTCACATATTTAAATCAAATAAAAGGTTTTAATGAGATATTCTACCGAATGATGTTTGATGACATAAAAATGTGTAAATGATTATGTTCTTATTATATGAACTATTCCCTAGGAATGACTTAGCATCGAATGGGGCATTGAGGTGGGATTCGTTAAGGAAATACTAGTAGCAAACCTTTTTCTCATTAATTATGTGCCAATAATGGAGCCCTTATTGGATTAGGCTAGTGGATCCACAAATAGAACTTAAAGTTAAAGTTAAAAAAATGAATGATATTAATGGAGCTCTACGCAGCAAGTAGTCTCCCTGTGCCAATGTACGGGGTTATGTTGGATTCTATATAATAGCTCGCATGGTCATAAATGGCGGTTAAAGTCTTCTTCCCATAAAAATAAATGCTTCTAATGTTATATATATATGTCTATCTTGATTTATCATGCATGCGAAACACTATGTTACATACTATGCTAATGTTCTATTGTTTCTTCAATGTTCATGCATATTTACATACTTCATACATTTAAATTAGTAACACATATTCTATTGATTTTTTGAAGGCTACATAGTTGGTCAATTCCCATATTTCAAGAATAACATTCCATTTCCTTTTGTTGCTTATGACATGTATAGACTTTTGGTTATCTTTAGGTACTGTTGAAATTACATTTGAGGTATTGTTGGACAAATAGATGATGTTTGATGTTGATGATGACTCCAATTATATGTTGCTTTCCTTAGTACCATTACCCTTTTATTTTCGCTTGTTATTCAATGTCATCACCTACAAAAAGCTAAATGAATGCCAAGAGGCTTGGGTGAGGTACCTCCAAGTGTCTTATTCATCGTGTCACTTCTAAGCCCTAGGCTTGGGTCATGACATTGATATGTTGTTGTGACTGGTCTACATTCCCAAGACCATGAAATCCATAATGTTGAACTGGCTCTATCAAAAGTGTTTCCTTGAATAAAGAAGGCTTGATAAATTATTGTTAATAAAGTGGAAAGTTATAATAAAAAATAATAAATTAATTATATTATAAGATCAGGTGTCATGAGACAATATGATATATTTGGATTGGGCATCACGAGTTGACATGATATATTTGGACCGGGAGTTACGAGCTGACAGTATATATTTAGATAGTGTGTCACAAGCTGACACGATATTATTGGGTCGACTATCACATTCTAGCATAGTAATATTAAAGAAAAACAAATTAAATTACTTAATACTATCCAATCTCAAATAACTCTTTTTCTAAAAAACCACGGTGTGCAGGCATGACTCTTCATATATACTCTTGATACTGCTGACTGTTTATGTAATTATTTCATTGTATTGTCACTTGATCTTGATCTTGTTGTTTGTTACTTGGTATGTGCTATAGTTGATTTCCTTTTATTACATTATGCATATTGATTTCTATTTTGAGTCTCCAATAATACCGACTCAATACATATTTTCCTATACTAACCCCTACTTGTATTTTTGTTTGTTTTATGTTATGGAGTGTAGAGAGTGTTCCATCAACTTTAACTCACCCTCAGATCTTGTCACGACCCGATCTAAGGCCTAGTCATAACACGATGATCAAAACCTCTAAAGGCTCCAACCAAGCCTCTTGTACGTATTATAAGCATATATAAGGTAAAATATGAAAGCGGAACCATCATAAGAGAGTCTACAACATGAATAGAAATCTGAAAATATGTTAAAACAATATAGAATCGAACATATGTCCAACTAGATGCCTCTAAACATGAGTATGGGCGGGGGCTAAGACATATACCTATCTCACCCTCAATATATAACATGAACAAAAGTCTTTTGAAAAGAAAATAGTAACCAACTTGAAACTAGTACCTGATCAATGATGACTCACCACAATATAGTCGGATAGAGAATAACTACTAGTTACGTGGATGATTAGGATCTTCAACCTCAACCTCTACATTATGAGATAATGTAGGCAAAAAGTATGCATTAGTACGTTGGAATGTACTAAGTAATAGGACATGACATGCAACGTAAATCATGGAATGCAAAGGTCAAGTACAACACATGATAAGATGGAATAAGTAAAGTCATGAGAAAATCATATGGACAAAAGCATTTAAAAGCATAAATTCAAAATCATAACATACTTAAGAGATCATGCATATATGGGATAAAAACCATCACCGATAATAAGACCATGCGAGCTATAACATGGAATCTCGTTGTCTCCCCATACAATGAAGAAAAGGGGAATCTACTTGTCAAGGTAGACTCTATCCCGCTAGACAGGTCATACATACGCTATATATGGATCCAATAGCTACTCCATGATGGCAACATATGGTGGCATGTATTTTATGGGACATGAGGTTGCTACTAAGGCTTTTGGTAGGGCCCCCACCTTAAGTCTACTCGATACTAAGTCAACTCCCACAAAATACATACATAGAATAGAAATTATAAATACATATATCATAGTCATGATCATAGATTTGAAATCATAGAGTAGCTCATTTTCATAACATACTTATATTGTGACAATTTTCTTTTTATCATTATAATCATATTTGCATAATTCATATTGTTAGGCCTTAGGTCACCACATAGGGCCCTAAGTCACCTTTTAGGCCTTAGGTCGCCACATAGGGCCCTAAGTCACCTTACTTCATAACTTGCATGAAATTCATACATTGAACTTAGAGTAAAACTCAATTGCATAATTAATTGACTTTGAAAATCATGTAATTCACTTGAAAACATGCATGATCATAAACTTTATATCAGCCCATACATAATTTATATAGATAATATCCTTTGGAAGTATAATTCAAAATACTCATAATTTACATCATGAACCCTAGATATCAAAATAGGAGAACTCACGGTAAAACTCTTCAATTCAATGAAATAACCATCAATTTATATCAAAATAGGCTCATGATCATATTTTGAATCATAATTCATGCAATAGAAATATAGATCATAAAACTCATAAAATAATATACTTTAATTTGATAGAAAACCATGAGAAATTGATTGGGCTTCATGGATGAAAGAATCCATAAATCAATACCCACATATCTTAAGTGAGAACACCAAATAATTTGATGAACATGAGAGTTTTGATGGAGAAATTGAGTAGATTACTTGAATTCTTCAATGGAGTCGGCCAAAAACGTCTAGGTTCATTGACTAATAATTTGGGAAAGGTGTAAAACACCCTTTAAAAAAACTCAACTCGACCAAAAAACTCTCCCAGTTCTGCGACGCGAACCTTTCGCGGATCCTACTGTTTCATGAATTTCTTCGAAAATCTATCTTCGAATATAGGAGAAGAGGGTTTTATGAATTTTGTACTTAGTGTGAGAATGAGAGTTCAGGAATACCTAGGGTAGTCAATAGTTCAGATCCTAGTCCTAAAAAGGTCCACATACATTGAGGAACTTATAGGGAGAATACCAAGGAACCCCTCATGAATCCTGATTCGAAGACCATACGAATCATTCTTTACAAATCATTAAAATGTTTACGGGCCGTATACCTAATTCTTCCTGGAAACACTTGAAAAATGCTGACAAAATGAGCCTTTGATCTTTCTTTACAACTCATATTTACAAGTCAATAACATTTCTACGATTCGTAGCTTTTTCCTACGAGTCATAATTCATTACTCTGAACTCAAAATGAGGCAAACTTTGTGGCATTTGAAAGAGGACTTAAAGGCATTTAATTTGATGAGGGAAATTACACCCAATTCTATATATTCTAAAGAATATTATCATTTAAATTTTACCCAAGTAAAATCTTTCACTAAAACTCAATCGGTAAGGAATATTTCAACATAACTTTTGTTACATGATTTTTGTGACCTTAAAACATCTCCAAACCATTTCCCACACTGATGAAATGAACTTAACACCTATGCAAAATTAAGAATTACACCATATGACCTTAGGGATGTCCATCTATGGGTCGTAGAACCAAATTATCAAACCCAAGCGCATGAAATAATAACTAATGGAAAACAACTTTGGATTTTATGACTCCACCAGGACTCATCCTACGAGTCCCTCTTATGAATCATCAACATTCCTATGAGTCATCCTGTTGTGTCACAACACAAGTACTAGGCTTGTCAATTTTACAAAACCAGAGGTCTCGTCCATGACTTAATCCACGAGTCCTCATCTGCCCAAGCCTTAGGGTCAACCCTATGAGTTGTACCTATGACCCGTAGGAGTTCCTACAACTTGTAGGTGATCTATTAAGACCCGAGATAGTCCAATTCTCTTGAGATTTTCCTTCATTTTGACATTTCAATTTTTAGGGTCTTAAAAATAGGCATAATCATAATATATTTATTGTTAATAGATATGGGCTTTTAAGACCAAATTCATCATAAATACATAAAAATCATAACAATAACTGATTTAACAAATCATGATAGCATAACAAGTTTATAGTGATACTTATTTAAGCATAAAAAATTATGATAAGCTCGTTCATAGAAAAAAAATGGAAATTCTTTACGTTGAATCAATATTTGTCCTCAGAAAAATCATGTAGATACTTTTTTAGATAAGATCAATTGAAGTGAAATAGATCATAACAGATGGAACCCAATGTAACATCATCAAAACCCTAGAAACTTGGATTGTAATACATGAAAAAGTAGGGAAACCTTTAGAACTCCATGGATGAAATTCTCAAAGACTCACTAAAATATATCCTTGAAGCTTGAATGGGAGGCTTGAATCCTTGAAACACTACCTTGAAGAAGAAGATTACCTTAAGAGAGAATCCTTAAATTCCTTAGGAAATTTTAGGTAAATGAGAGGGAATGTGTAGTTAATAAAGGGTTTCATTAGTAATAGGTCATGGAAAAACAACCCAAAATGATGAAGTGTAGATGTTAAAAGCATATGAAATGTCCAAACTATCCCCAGGAAAATAACTTTCATCATGGTCTACGAGTTGGTATCAGTGTCGTCATGGCATATGAGTTGAATTTTCCTTTAGAGTTGGTATCAGTAAGTCTGGTTTCTCATGTTTCATCATTGAAGAAATGTTTTGATGATCCTACCTCTATTTTACCTTTATACAGAATTGGTATTTAGGAAAGTCTATCTTATGAGGAGTTTCCAATTGAAATTTTAGATCGTCAAGTCCAAAAGTTGAGAAATAAAGAACTGGCACCCCTAAAGGTACTTTGGAAGCACAAACTAGTTGAGGGTGCTACATGGGAGGCCAAAGATGATATGAGGTCTCATTATCCTCATCTCTTTCCTTGTTTCAAACTTTAGGTACTATGTTCCTTCATGTTGACCCCTTCAAATTCATGTATTTCAGTCACTCTCATGTTTTCATATGTATGCATATTCATAAAATGAGTTTTATATTCATGTTTTAGCTTGGGATTAGTTACTCCATTGTTTTATGTATTTTACTATTTCATTGCATTCATGTTGGGTTGTTAGATCTCATTTCCTACTCTATTCTTGCTAACTTGTGTTCCATTGAAGGAAGAATGCTCCCAAAAGGGAGTTATTGTAAGAAGTCGGAAGTCAAAAGGTCAAATGAAAGAAAATTTACAAAAGTTGCAGGTGCATGATTTATATGAGCCACTATACGGACCTTACAAGCCTTCCATACTACGCAGTTACGAAATGCTATAGGAAATAGGGACTAGGAAAGTTGAGGTTCACTAGTGGCTATATGACACATAGATAAGTCTGTAGGTTGTATAGTGTATTGTAGGAATGTGGAGCTTTTTTGAATAGCAAGGACCTAACTTCACAGAGTGTTCTACGGACAATGATGGGTTTTATGGATTGTTGGATGGTTTGTAGACTACACCACCAGACTTGGAAGAGATTTTGTACATAGGATACCTCGCCCAAGGTGAGCCAACGAGGTGTAGACCTATCTATAGAAGGCAAGGTCTCAGGAACCTTTGATGGTTGCTCTCCAGTAACATTGTACACCTCATATAAATTTCCACGGGCCGTAAAAGGTGTCTGTGGAATCCAATCGATAGTTTTTACCTAACGGTATTTTGGGCATTTTCCATGCTTTTAATATTAATACAATGATGTTTTTGAGAAATTTCCTATGAAATAACTATCCAAAAATCTTCTTTAACTCCTCATTCTCTCAAGTACTATACCAAATAAAAATATTCTCTTTATGAACTCTCTCTAAAGCTCCTTTTTCGAGATAAATAGGGTCCAAGCTTCAAATCAAGTTCAATCTCCAGTGCATTAGGGATTTGATAGCTCAATTATATGAGAATTCACCAATGGAATCCTTTCATCCATTGGATCCCAAGGAACTCAATTCTCCTAATTCAATTTCACCTAATTTCAAAGGATTTTGTGTCAAGTTTTCATGGGTCATTTCTTTATTCATTAAATTGATATAGTTTCACTTTATTATGTTTGAATTCATATTAATACATGTTTTAAATTAATTTTACATCGACCCATACATGATGCTATGATTTTCAATGATGAAGTAAGAATTCTAATCATGGGATTTATAAATGATTTGTGAAGAGTTATCAATTATGTTTCAAGTATGTCTTCAAGTATGTTTTCAATTATGAATAAATGAATTATAAAATGTTTTTTCACAATATAAAGAAATCATGATTTAGATGCTTAGAAAGGTAAGTGTCTATATGAACAAAGTTAGAAAATCATGATTTAAGGAGCTATTCTTATGATATATGTTATCAATGTGGATTGATATATGTTTGCCTTTCCCAATGTTAATGATTTACTTATTCTGTTGGAATTAACTTAGCCTCTAGAGGACTTTGGTGGAGACTTGGTAAGGAAGTCTCAAGTAGCCACCCCTAGTCTGAAACTACGTTTTTCCTATAGGTTGCCTTAATTAGCCTAGCTAATGGATCCACATATAGCACATGATGATTATTATTATACGTAATTTACATTGTAAATAGCCTCTATCTTCTCAAAGTGGGAGTTACATCAGATTTCATGTTATAGATCACATGACCTTAAATTTCGGTCAAGGATAATTTCCCAAAAAATGACTATGTTCTCTATAAGCTTTGTAATGATGTTTTTATAATACATTGACCTATTGATGTGTTTTCATGTTTTATTTCAAACATTTTAACTTATCTGGTCATACATCACATGTTTATGCTTATTATGTCTGTTTATTTATGATTGTGTATATTTCTCTCATACTTAGTACATTAACACATATTTTTTCCTATAAAGTCTCATACAATAGGGTTTGACTCTAATCCTCCCATATGTGGCTAGTTGATGATCTAGTTAGAGTTAAATTTTGGTGAGTCCTCATTATTTTAGGTAAAACCAGTTATGTTATTTCTTTATGTCCAGACTGTTTTATATTTATTATATTTTAGTGAATTAGGGATTTTCCTATGCCCCATCTAAAGTTAGTAGAGGCATATCTAGACTATGTGATTATGTTTAAGTCATTTGGATTTTATGTTTGAATTCTCATATTTTCGAGATTCTATAATTCAGACTTTTTTGTATTTAAAGTTTATCTTTTATTCCATTCTTTGAAATGTAATGCTATTTATGCTAAGAGTCTTGGTTGGAGTATTTTGAGATTCTAATCTCTGTGTCACATCTAAGGCCTTACATGGATTGTGATAAACTTGGTATCAGAACCATGTTTAGAGTTTCCTAATTTGTCTGACATGCCTCATCAAGTTGAGTCATATTTATCGGTGTGAAGCATGTCACATATATGAATTGTAGGCTATGAGGTATCTAGGAAATTTAACTTATTTAATCATTCTTATATTGTGCGATAGAGTCAAACTTCCTATGTTTTCCATTTAACAATTTTTCTTTGCAATTACAAATGATGCCTCCCCAAAGATCTTACATTTAATTAAATGCTAATGCTAATATGAATGAGGAGCAATGAGCTTCGGAAGTTCATAATAATCCTCTAGCCAAAAAAGTTTTACATGTTGAATTCCTAGGGAATTTTTCAAGTGCTTGCCCAAGCAATGGGAGCACAAGCCAATCGTGAAGTGGTTTCTCCTGTGAACCCAACTATGGTTATGTTTGCTAGTAGAGTTCGTGAAGACACTCATATAAACCCTTCAGAATTCCATATTTTGAAGGTGGTCGAGAATCCACAAGTGTTCGTTGAGGGTATTTACATGATAGTTGATATCATAGGAGTGTCATAGGAAGAGAAGGCGAATTTTGCTGCTTATCAACTTAAGGGAATTTCTCAGATTTTGTATGAATAATTGAATTTTGAAAGGGTTAGAGATGCGGGTGCAGTTGATATGGAAGATTTCAAGGATACTTTCCTTGAACATTTCTTTCTTTTAGTGTAGACGTAATTTAAGATTAAAGAATTTATCAATCTCAAGAAAGGTAACATGAGAGTGATATTGTATGCAGTAAAGTTCACTCAATTGTAAAAAGATGCCCCATTCATGATTGTCGACTCTAGAACTCATATTATAAGGTTTGTGTTGGGTTTTTCTAACTTGGTGACAAAATAATATGGAACCACGATGTTGATTAAGGAAATGGACTTTTAAAAAACAATGAAACATGCCAAGAAAATTGAG
Organism: Solanum dulcamara; assembly: GCF_947179165.1. Taxonomy (NCBI): domain Eukaryota; kingdom Viridiplantae; phylum Streptophyta; class Magnoliopsida; order Solanales; family Solanaceae; genus Solanum; species Solanum dulcamara. The sequence goes on along the minus strand of NC_077246.1, from coordinate 32,221,458 downwards.
GAGGAGAAACTTAAGAAGAGATCTAGGGAGTCTCAGATGGCCTTAATCGATGATGGTGATTATTCAAATGGTAAGTCCGGAAATGGTGGCCATTCAAAACTTCGCCTAAAATTCTCCGGTCAACATTATTCTAACACTCCATCTCAAAATTTCAACAAGGAGAGGGTCTCTAACCTTAATTATTAAGGAGAACTTCGAGTGGTAAAACTATCCCCGCATGCAAGAAATTTGGGAAAAGTAATGAAGGAGAGTACTTGGTAGGTTCGGGTGCATGCTTTGTCTGTGCCATAATAGATTACCAAGACAAATATTGTCCTTTAGTTTCTACTAGAGGTAGAGGTGGTCCTCCTCAAAATAAAATCTACTTCAGGTTGTGGTGGTGGTCAGCTCTAGAATATATGTTATGCTCTACAGACTCATCAGAAGATTAAGGATTTCCCTAATGAAGTGAATGGTATTTTACGTGTCTTTGAGCTTGATCTTTATGCATCATTATATCTTTATGCTAGTCTATGATTTGTTAACCCTTATCATTCTATGAAGTTTAATATTAGTCCCAAGATGCTGATAGAGGATTTTTTGGTCTATACTCTTGTTTTTGATTCAGTTTTTGCTAAAAGAGTATAGAAATTGTCAGGTCAAGGTTTTCCATAAATTCACCTCAGTTGATTTTGTAGAGCTTGATATGACCAATTTTGATGTTATTCTTGTTAGGAATTGTCTTCATGCATGTTATGCTTGCATTGATTGTAAAATCTAAGTGGTTAAGTTTTAGTTTCCTAATGAGCGAGTCCTAGAATGGAAGGGTAATAGTATTATGTTTAAGGGTAAATTCATCTCGTGACTTAAATCATGGAAAATGATTTTTAAATGTTGCATTTACCATCTAGTACAGGTTAGGGATACGAATTCCAAAGCTCATACTCTTGAGCTAGTTTTAATTGTTATTGAGTTTCCAATAGTATTTCCCGAGGATCTTATAGGTGGGGTTCAGTCTTGTAATATAGTTAGTTATCCAAGAAAATCCTAGTAACAACCTAAAGTCCTAAACTACATTTCCCCCATAGATCTACTTCATCGCCTAGCTAGTGGATTCACATATAACTCATAAAGTTAAAACTTATTTTTATAGAGTCAACCTTGGCAAGTAGCCTCTCTCTTCTTAATGTGGGAGTTCCATCAGATTTCATGTCATAGTTTGCATGGTCTTAACATGTCAGTTAAAGGTCTTATTCCACACAGTTTGTTCGGAGTTATTATGATCAATATGAGATTCTTTTGATGCATTAACCAATGAGATGAATACTTCAATGTTTTCATGATTTTACACATGTTTTAAATATATTGGTCTAGCATTTCATGATTCATATTACCTATGATATATGTTCATTGTTCATGCATGTCTTACATACTTAGTATGTTGTATGTACTAAAGCGTATTTTGCCTACACTGTTTCATAATGTAAGGGTGGATTACATTCATCTTATTCATTACTAGAGTTGACATAACATTCACAAGTTATCATTGGTGAGTGCTCATTTACCAAGGATGGGACCTTATTTTATGTTGATTACTTTTATTTTTCTCTTTTATTTTGGGTGAACTAGGAGCTTTTCCTAAGCTCCCATCATGTATCCACTTAGAGGCATGTTTAGATGATTTAAGAGATGTAGTTCACCTTTTACATTGAGTTGAGTTTACTTTCCCATTGACATCTATATTGAGTAGTTTCTTCTATTTCATTTCATTATACTTTAATTGACCTATGTATTCTATGTATGATAAGATTGATTAGTTGGGTTCCTTCAGGCTTTTGAACATCGTGTTATGGTTAGGCCCTAGGTTGGGTCATTACAACCTTTGTATCATAGCACAAAGTTCTATTATTCTAGGGATTATAACATACCACATCGAGTAGAGTCTTGTTCACTAATGTGAAGCACGTCACATCTATGGAAAGGAGGCTATAAGGAAACATAGGAAAGACTTCACTTATTTCATGATATCATCATGCTATAGAGTTTAACTCTAAGGTTTCCTTCTCTAATGCTTTCTCTATACAATTACAAAATCATGCATCTGTGAAGTGCTCCCATTCGAAGAAATGTTGAAGAGCAGCCATAAGATCTTAAGGATCCCTTGAATTATAAAGTGACTAATGCTGAATTCCAATCATCTTTTCAAGTACTATATCAATCCATGATAGCCCAAGTAAACCGTGAAGTAATAGCTCCCATGAACCCAAATGTGGGTACGACGACAACAAGGGCTCGTGACTTCATAAGGATGAATCCTCTGAAGTTTTGGGGTTCCAAAATGGATGAGGATCCACAAGAATTTGAATAAAGCATTCATAATATTGTGGAGAAAATAGGGATTAGCCTGGTTGAAAGGGCGGAGTTGGCTACATATTAATTGCAGGGTGTTGCTAAAATTTAATTTAATGAATAGAAGGGTGAGCGGCCTAGAGAGGTGGATCTCATAACTTGGAAAGAGTTCAAAATAATATTCCTTGATATCTTTTTCACATTGGACTTGAGGGAGGACAAGATAAAATAGTTCATCAATATTAGGCATGGTGGTATGAGTGAAAGGAAGTATGGCCTCAAGTTCACCTAATTGTCAAAGTATGCTTCATTCATGGTTGCCGACCCAAGAGTTCTTATGAGCAAGTTTTTGTCGGATGTGTCAGATTTTGTTTCTAAGGAATGTAATAAGTCTATGTTGATTCGAGAAATGGACATCTCTAAACTTATTTCCTATGTAGAGCAAATAGAGGATGAGAAACTGAAGAAAACTAGGGAGTCCAAAAGGGCAAGGACCGGTGGTGGTGATTTCTCTCATCCTAGGTTCAAAAGTAGTGTGCATATTCATTTTCATCAAAAATATTCAAGTTAAGGTTCTTCAAATGCCGCTATTCCAAGGTTTGACAAAGATAGGGTGCCTCGATTGTCTAAGTTAGCCCTATATGTAAAAAATGTGAGAAGAGCCACAAGGGATAATGTCTAGCGGGTTTGAAAATATGTTATCCATGTGGCAATCTAGGTCATCATACTAAGGATTATAGTTTTAAGGATGGTTATCATCAAGTCCATGTTGCTCATGGAGGATAATATCAATAAGGAGCCCAAGATCAACCAAAGGGTAGTCAACGCAACAACTGGTTTTATGCTATTCATGCTAGGTAAGAGGTGGAGGAGACTCCTCATGTTGTTACTGATGTTGCTTTCATTATGGATTGTCTTCATGTATGTTATGCCTCTATATTTTATAGAACCTGAGTGGTTAATTTTCAATTTCTTAATGAGCCTATTCTGTAATGGAAGGGTAATGATTCGGTGGTTAAGTGTCAATTCATTTCATGTTTTAAGGCCCCAAAAATGATTTCCAAAGGGTGCATCTATCATATAGTTCCAGTTAAGGATATTTATTTTGAAACTCCTACTCTTTAGTCGGTCCCTAATGTTAATGAGTTTGCAAAATATTTTTCTGAAGATCTCCCATGTATTCCTCCATAAAAGGAAATAGACTTTACTATCAATCTCCTACATGATATGTAGGCTATCTCTATTCCTCTTTACTGTATGGCTCCAGCGAAACATAGGGAGCTGAAAGAGCAATTGAATAATTTGTTAGATAAGGATTTCATAAGGCCAAGTATTTCACCATAGGGTGCTCCCAATGTGTTTGTGAAGAAAAAAGATGGGTCACTTCAAATATGTACAGATTACTGGCAATTGAATAAGGTTAATGTAAAGAAGAAGTATCTAATTCCAAGGATTGATAAATTGTTTGATCAATTCAATGGATAAGTTACTTTTCAAAGATTGATCAACTTCGAGTAAGGGAATATGACAATCCGAAGATGGACTTTAGAACTCGGTATGGTAACTTTAAATTTTTGGTTGTCTTTTGGACTAATGAATGCCCTGAAGCTTTTATGGATTTGATGAACATGGTGTTTAACCAATACTTTGATATATTTGTGATCGTCTTCATTGATGATATTTTGATCTATTCTCGAGGTGAGGAAGAGCATGCCTATCATTTGAGGATTATGTTTCAAATCCTCAAGGACCATCAGTCGTATGCAAAGTTTAGCAAGTGTAAATTTTGGTTAAGATCAGTCGCGTTCCTTGGTCATGTTAATTTTGGAGAAGGGATTATGGTTGATCTAAAGAACACCAAGGAGGTTAAGAATTTTCCTAGATCGTTGACACCTTTCGATATTTAGAGTTTCTTGAGGTTATCCGATTATTATAGATGGTTTGTGGAAGGCTTTTCTTTCATTGCATTGCCCTTGACTACTTAGACACAAAATAAAGTAAAATTCTATTGGTCTGAGGCATATGATAAAAGCATCCAAGCGTTGAAGGATATACTTACCTCCGATCTGGTATTGACTTTACCTGAAGGTTTTGATGGATTCCTTCTGTATTATGATGATTAACCACTTGGTCTTTGTTGTGTTCTAATGCAAAATTATAAAGTTATATCTTATGCTTCAATGAAACTCAAGACACGTGAAAAGAATTACCTGACTTATGATTTGAAATTAACGGAGGTGGTATTTGCTTTGACGTTGTGCTGACACTATCTCTATTGTGTCCATGTGGATGTTTTAACCTATCACAAGAGTTTGCAATATTTGTTCACACAAAAGAAGTTGAACCTTCGACAAAGGAGGTGGATTGAGTTGTTGACAGACTGTGACATGAGAATGCTATACCATTGAGGTAAGGCAAATATTGTTGCCGACACTCTTAGTAGATTATCTGTGAATAGTATTTCTCTTATTGAGGATGAAAAAAAGGATTTAGCTCAAGATGTACGTAGGTTAGACCATTTAGGTATTTGATTGGTAGATTCTAAAGATAGTGGTGTTATTGTGCAAAATGTTTCCGAATTATCTCTTCTGGCAAAGGTAAAAGCAAAACAGGACAATGATCTTGGTTTGGTTGAAATGAAGAAATTGGTTGCTAAAAAAACCATTGAGGTTTTCTCCCAAAGAGGAGATGGTGTTTTGAGATAGCAATGTCGATTGTGTTCTCTGAATGTAGATGGTTTGAAAGATATGATATTTTCTGAAATTTATAGTTTATAGTATTCTATTCATCCAGTTCCATAAAGATGTGTTGAGATTTGAGGGAAGTATATGGGTGGAGCAAAATGAATAGAGATATTGCAAGATTAGTAGCAAAATGTCCCAATTGTCATTAAGTGAAGGTTAAGCATCAAAAATTGGGATCTTTGGCTCAAGACATTGAGATTCCTACTTGGAAGGGGGAAGGATTGAATATGGACTTTGTTACAGGTTTGCCTCGTACTCGTAGGCAACATGACTATATTTGGGTGGTTGTTGACCAAATGACTATGTTAGCTCATTTTCTCCTAGTTAAGACTTCATATTCGGCCAAAGAATATGCTAGATTGTATATCTGAGAGTTGGTTAAAATTCATGGTGTTCTATTATCCATCATTACGGATCGATGTACTCAGTTTATATCTAAGTTTTGGAGATCTTTCCAAAAGGGGTTTGGTACCCAAGTGAAGCTTAGTACAAATTTTCACCTATAAATAGATGGTTAGGCTGAACGTACCTTTCATACATTAGATGAAATGTTGAGCGCATGTGTTATTGAGTTTTAAGGAAATTAGGATGATCATTTGCCATTGATAGAGTTTTCTTATAATAACAGTTATCACTGTAGCATTAAGATGGCTCCATTTGATGCTTTATATGGTAGGTGGTGTAGATCCCCTATCGGTTTGTTTGAGGTCAGTTAGGTTTCCTTGATGGGACCCAGGTTTGTATTTGATGTTATGGATAAACTTAGAGTCATTAGAGGAAGATTGAAAACGGCCCAAAGCTGACAAAAGTCCTATTTAGATGTGAAGAAAAGGGAACTTGAATTTAAAGTTAATAATTTCGTTTACTTGAAGATTTTACCCATGAAGGTGTGTAATGCATTTTTGAAAGAAAGGGAAGCTAAGTCCCCGTTGTGTAAGCCCATATTAGATTTTGAGACAGATTGTTAAGGTGTCCTTTGAGTTGGATTTGCCTTTTAATTTAGGATCTGTGCATCCAGTGTTCCATGTGTCATTGTTGAGGAATTTTGTTCGTGATCCTAGCTCTATTGTACCATTGGACAACATTGAGGTTAAAGATAGTCTTTAATATGAAGAGGTTCTATTTGAGATCTTGAATCGGCAAGTTAGAAAATTGAGAAACAACAAAATAGGTTTAGTTCAAGTGTTATGGAGGAAACAAGAGATGGAGGGTACTACATAGGAAGCCAAAGTCAATATGATGCCCTAATATCCTCATATCTTTCCTTCTATACCTAGTTGAGTTATTTAGCTCCTTCATTACCCAACTATCCCAAGTCAAGTATTTCAGTTGTTCTCATGGTTTCATACACATTCATATTCATGAAATTAGTTTTAAAGTCCATTTTTAGCTTGAGATTACAAATTTCATGTTTTATGTGTTATCGAGATGCTTTGCATTCATGTTGCGATGTTATATTCCTTTTATATTCCATTCATACTAGTTTGAGTCCTATTTAAGAATTAATATTCCCAAGGGGGAGATAATTTAAGACCCCGAAAGTTGGAAAGACGGAAAAGTACGAACAAAAGATGAAATGCTAGAAAATATAGATTTTGGAACAAGGTGATGACCACATAGGCCATCACAGTCCACATTCAGCAGCATCGCTCGTGATGAGCTACCGTGGTGGTGGTTTTAAAATCCAGTCCACTAGGGAAGGGACCATCACAAGAGACCACGGGACATGGTGAGAACCACGAGCCATGGTCCCCTCTATGGTGACCCCTCCCCCAAGGCCCTCATAAACCTTTCCAAGGTAGGGACCATGCTTTGCCACCTTGGTCCGTGTAGCTCTTCATAAATAGTGATGGGTTCTATGGTGGTTGCTCCTGTAGACCCTTCTTCAGGTCTTGCACCACGTCTATGAATGGGATTTGAGTCATTCCCTAGTCTTTCATTAATGTATGTGGACGTTTTTGGGATTAAATTTATTATGTAATTGTCCTAAATACTACAAAGTCTATTTTTTTCCCTCATTAAGTCCCAAACAACTTTAAGACTTCTCTCTCAAGGTTCTTTCAAGAGTTTACCTTCTTCGTCATGTTTTGGCTAGGATTTCTTCAGGAACAAGTCTCTTTTTTCAATATTACATTCAAACTCATTCAAGTTATGTGGGGTTTGTTCCATGGGTTCATTTAACCCGTGAAGTACCAAGGTTTTTATTTAAAAGCTCATTAACTTCAATAGGGTTTGTAACCCTAGTTTGATGAATTGCATTGGCTATTTCAGTTTTATTTGTAATTGTTATCCATGATCATTCTAAGCATGCTTTTATATTACTAGCATGATTTTATGTTGAATTATTAATGCCCATGCATAAGTTATTTTATTCATGATTATAAAGTTCAATGATAAGTTACATGAATTTTTATTATGAAGTTCTATGATTTTCTAAGAAAAGGTCTTATGAATAAAGTTCAGATTTATAATTTTATGATAAAAGTTACAATGATGATCAATGATGATCCAAGAATGTAATTATATTTTTATATGTACCATTCTCACACAATCATGTTTTGATGGTGAAGGATAATTCTCACTAAAGTTTATGGATTCTTATGAATCACTAAAGTTAATGTGTTACACTAATTATTACTTTTATGATAATGTTAATCATGGATCTTCTATGTTTTTATGAATTGCTTTTTATTATTGAATAAGCATAGAGAGGACTTATTGGTAGGGTTCTATCTAGTAATAGAGTTAGTTACCCAAGGGAATCCTAGTAGCAACCTAAAGTCCCAAACTACGTTACCCCCATAAGTTGCCTTCATGCCCTAGCTAGTGGATCCATATATAGCTCATAAAGTTAAAATTTATTCTCATGGAGTCTACCTTGGAATGTAGCTTCTCTCTTCTCGATGTGGGAGTTACATTGGATTCCATATAATAGCTTACATGGTCATAAGATATCGGTTAAAGGTCTTATCCCACATAACTTAAGTTGAATTATGACTTCTTATGATGAATATGAGATTCTTTTCATGGATTGACCATTGAGATAAATTCTTCAATGTTTTCATGATTTTACAAATGTTTTAAAGATGTTGATCTTGCATCTCATGATTTATATTGACACTGCCTTATGTTTATTGTTCAGACATATCTCACATACTTAGTACCTTCTATGTACTAACGCATATTTTGGCTACATTGTTTCATAATGTAGGGGCGGACGATGTTCATCCTATTCGTGGATACGGTTGACATAGCATTCATAAGTTATCATTGGTGAATCCTCATTTACCGAGGAAAAAAATTTCTTTTATGTTGATTACATTGAATTTTCTCTTCTATTTTGGGTGAGCTAGGAGATTGTCCTAAGCCCCCATCATGTTTATACTTAGAGGTATGTTTAGATAATTTAAGAGGTATAGTCCACTTTGGACATTGAGTTGAGTTTTCTTTTCCATTAACATCTATATTGAGTTGTTTCTTTTTCTTCATTTAATTATGCTTCAATTGACCTATATATGCTATGTGCTAAGATGGCTTGGTTAGGATCCTTTGGGTTTTCAATTGCCATGTTACGGCTAGGCCCTACGTTGGGTCGTGAAAAATAGTGGCTCTAAAATAAGTATCGGGATAGGCCTACGACTACCTCAAAATGATAAGTTAAATGACTAAAAGGAAAGACTGCAATAAGACTCTAGATCTCCTTTGAATGTAAAAAGGTTCCCCAAAGCTTGTTGGAAAGGTCAATCTTTAACGATGCTCTTGTTGATTATCTTTATCACCTATATCTGCATCATAAAATGATGCAGGTCAAATGACGTCAGTACATGTAATGCATGAGTATGTAAAATTGAAAAAAAGAAACTTATACCAGGATACTCAACTTTGAAAATAACTCAACTCAGTAAAGCATGTAATATAATTAAATACAATGCTTTAAAATAAATGAAATAATAATGTAACTCAGTAGGTGAAAATATAATACTTTAGTTCTTAGGGATTTTCTCCAACTGATGACAATGACAATGAGCCTCATGATTGTACAACATTCTGGCCACGTTGCTAGAGTCATCCTATACCTTTTCAGGGTATAGGACAATAACTGAACTATGGATCCATCTAAATATTCCTCTTTTGGTACTTTGAGGAGTCATCCGAATGAACAAGACGATCCTATCTACACTGATGGTATAGGTTATGGGGTTAGAGTTATCTACACTTGTACCCAAATCAGTGCTCGATACTACTTCAAAATAACTTTACTCTATTATATCTTGAGTGAGTGTACTTCCTCAAATTAATTCTTTAATCTCTTTTGGACTTAGACCAAACATAACTTTACTTAAGTGATCTCTTCTCCTTAAGTTAGGTAAAATAACCCATCATCAATACTGGATTTAAAAGCATCATTTAACTTCTCAACTCAATCTCAAAATAGACGCTAACTATAATACACTCTACTTATTCATAAATAAAATACTCATGCTCAAAATCGATATTAAGAGACTTCTTCAAATTATCATTAGTTATGCTCAAACTCTCTTTTTATTAAATGTTGTAAAAATTATTATTTAACTAAAAATATTGCATAAAATATTTTAAGCAAAACTGAACTAGGGTTCATACAAATGCAACTATAAAACCATCCGCTCAAGGATTCAACTTATGAAAATCATTAAAATATATGTCAATATATACAAGAACTAAGTAGAATTTACATACATAACTCAAGAATCCACTTTATCAAAATTGGAAAATCAAACTCAATACTCAACTTCACTTTATCAACATGTAGGAAATGAAGACAAACTTAGTCCAATGTTATGATAGTCTTACATACCTAAAATGAAGATTATCTAAGCGAAAATTGAAGATTTTATTGAAACACTTGAAACCTAGTTCTTCACCTTCTCTTCAATTCTTGCTCATAATAAAATTAAAGTAATTATGATAGGAAAGATATGTTAGGTGATGATAAGGGACTAATTTTAGTTCCAAAACAGCTTGGATGAGGTTTGGGATGGAGAAAAGAGAGGAACAAAGACTGGTTCCCATGCTTTAGGTTCAAGTATTTTATTCTTCTCTATGATTAAGAAGTATCACATACTCCACTATCTCAAAATTTTACCCAGAGCCAAAAATAATTGCCTAGATCCACGATGCAGACACAAGGTGGACTATCTAGTCTCACCCTGACTTTGCACCATCTTTTTTTAAGTCTTCTCTTGGTTCTTAGAATTAATCTATGTCAAAATAATACAGGGTGTTATAGGTCGGTTGCTTCCCTTGGCCATGTCTCTTTCTAGTCAAGGAATTATGGTTGATCCTATGAAAATCGAGGAGGTTAATAATTTGGTTAGTCCTTTATCTCCTTTTGATAATCGAAGTTTCTTGGTCTTAGATGGTTATTATAGATGTTTTATTGAAAGCTTTTCTTCCATTGTATCACCCTTGACTACTTTGAATAAAAAATATAAAATTCCAATGGTTCGAGGCATGTGAGAAAAGCTTCCAAGAGTTAAAGGATCATCTAACTTTTGCTCTGATGTTGAATTTACCAAAAGGGTCCGATGGCTTTGTGGTAAATTATGATTCTTCAAGGATTGGTCTTGGTTATATTTTGATGCAAACAAGTAAGGTAATATCCTATGCTTCTAGGAACTAAAGGGACATGTAAAGAACTATTGACACATGACTTATACTTAGCGGTGATTGTGTTTGCAATGTGTGTTCAACCAAAAGGACTTGAACCTTCGAAAATGGAAATGGCTTAAGTAGTTAAAGGATTATAAAATGAGTGTGTTGTACAATATGGAAAAAGTAAAATGGTTGTCGATTCTCTTAGTAAGCTTTTTAGTAACAATGTTTCCCATATTGAGGATGAAAAGAATTTACTTCATGATGTCAATAAACTAGCGCGTTTGGGTGTTCACTTGGTTAATTCTGAGGATGGTTATGTTTTTTTTCAAAATGGTTCTTAATCATCTCTTGTGATAGTTTTCAAGGAAAAACAAGATAATGATCTGATTTTTATTTAGTTGAAGAAAGTGTTTGCCGAAAATATCTTCAAGACTTTTTCCCAAGGAGGAGGTGGTGTACTTAGATATCAAGGTCATTTTTTCTTTCCCAATGTTGGTGGCTTGAGGGAAATGATAATTTTCAAGTATCATAATTCACAACATTCCATTCATCTGGGATTCAGAAAGATTTATCAAGATTTAAGGGATGTCTATTGGTGGAATAACATAAAAAAGGATATTGTGGAGTTTATGGCTAAGTTTTCAAATTGTCGACAACAGAAAGTTGAGCATAAAATCAAGGAGGTTTAGCTCATGACATTGAGATTCCTACATGAAAGTGGAAAGGCTTGCACATAGACTACATTACAGGTTTCCTTCACACTCATAGGCAACATGATTCTATTTGGGTTGTTTATCATCCAATGACTAAGTCAACACATTTTTTCCCAGTAAGATTTCTCTTACAGTCGAGGAATATGCAAGACTTTACACTCACAAAATAGTTACGTTGCATGGGGTTCTATTGTCTATCATTTTAGATCGAGGTACTCAATTTTGGAGGCCATTTGTAAAAGGTATCAGTACTCAAGTTAAGCTTAGCATTGATTTTAATCCTTAGACCAAAGGTAAAGATGAATGTAATATTTAGACTTTGGAGGATATATTGAGGTCATTGGTAATTGAATTGAAAGCTAATCGGAATGATCACTTTCCATTGATAGCATTTGTTTATAACAACAGTTGTCATTCAAGTATCTAAATGGCTCTATTTGTGGACTTATATGATAGGACTTGAAGATCTACTATTGGATGGTGTGAGGTTTTTGATGTTGGTTTGATAGGGCCTGATTTGTCTTGTGAGTCCATGGAGAAGGTTAGACTCATTAGCGAAAGGCTTAATACTACCCAAAGCTTACAAAATTCTTATTCAGATGTAAGCAGTAGAGATCTTGAATTTGAGGTTTACTTGAAAATTTCACCTATGAAGGGTGTGGTGCATTTTGGAAAGAAAGAGAAGCTTAGTCCACGTTATGTAGGCTTATATCAGATTTTGAGCCATTTTTAGGTGACATATAAGTTGTATTTTCTTTCGGTATTGGTATCATTGTGTCTGGTGTTTAATGTTTCATTATTGAAGAAATGTGTTGGTGATGCTACCTATTGTACCTTTGGATAACATTGGTGTTAACTAACGTGTATCATATATGAAGGTTCCAGTTGAAATTCTAGATCATCAAGTTCGGAAGTTGAGAAATAAAGAAGTGGCATTCATAAAGGTTATTTAGAGGAACAAACTAGTTGTGCGTGCTACATGGGAGGCTGAATAAGATATGATATCTGTTTATCCTCATGTCATGACCCAAATAGGATATCATAGAATATATCATATTCATAAGGTAAAGAAATAGGATAAAGATAAGCGGAAGTAAAAGATTAAGGGAAGGGGTCCAAGGGATACAATGAATCAACCAATGTCCAAATGGACTACACCATAATATCGTCTAAACATGCCTCATATCTAATCTTTGATGGGGGATTAGGATAATCTCCTAGCTAACCTAAAACAATAGAAGAAATCAAAATAACAGCTACATTCAATGAAATTCGTAGCCTTTGATAAGAGGATGATCGTGAGTGTCGTCCATTCCTACTTTATGTGACAATGAAGGAAAAAAATGCGTAAGCACATAGAAGATACAAAGTATTTGACATATGCATGAACAACTAAAGGAACGTGAACAACATGCCATAAGATGCTTGGCCAATCATAATGAACATGAGTAAGGCATAAAAACGTTCAGAACATATGAAAACTCACAGTCAATGCATATTATAATACTTCATTATAAGACTCATAGTTTAACTTTCATCTTGTGTGGGATAAGACCTTTAACCAATATATTAGACCATATGAGATATAATATGAAATACGATGGAACCCTCATCAACAAGGAGGAAGGCTACCTTGCAAAGCTATACTCCGTCATTGGACTCAACTCAACTAAACTCAATTATGCTCTATGTAGATACACTAGTTAGGCCATGAAGGCAACCTATATGGCTAATATAGTTTGGACTTTAGGTTTCTACTAGGATTCCCTTGGGTAACTAACTGTGTTATCCGACCGAACCCCACTTGGAAGTCATCTCATTCTTAGTCAATATCACAATGGAAAATTATAAAATATGATCATAACATAATATGAAATGTTAGTAACAACCTACTAATACATCTATATAAAACATATTAGGAGTAGATCATTATCATAAATGATTCATAAAAATCCATAAATTCGATGAGAATTGTACTTATCACCATCTTTAACATGAATGTTGGAGAATTGGACTTATCACACTATAATAACTTTATTTGATCATAACTTGATCATCATCATAACTTCATCATTAAAATCATAATCTCAACTTTGAATCATGAAAACTTTCCTTGAAAATCAGTGAACTCATAATCAACTCTTGCAATTCATCTTTGAATCTTAAAATTATAATTGAGATAGCTTTATGCATGGGATTCCATAATTCAACTTAAAAGCATGAAATTTATGTAGTAACATACTTAGAATAATTATTTATAACAATTCAACTTAAATTTTAAAAAGCCCAATGCAATTCATTAAAACTAGGCTTCATAATCAATTTCAAACTGAAAGAACCTAGGAGAAAACTTTGGGATTTAATGGTGAAAAGAACCTTGGTGAAATCTTTAACTGTAGAATGAATCTTGAAGAAGAATCCTAGAGAGAATTGAGTTCCTTGCCTTAGATATTTTTAGAAGAATGGTTTAGAAAGAGGGAAATTTCAAAGAATTGGGTGGATATAGGCTTGAACTTAGCTATACTTATGTCTAGATTCATTGAACTGAACTTGGAAAATGACATAACTACCCTTCATTAAAACTTTGAACTGGCCCCTTGAGGCAACTGTACAAGTTGTCCTCAAGTATACAATTCATAGACTTGAGTGGTACTGCAAGTCGCTGAGAAAACTTGGAAATTAGGCCTTACGAGATTACATATGAGTCAATCTTATGACTCATCATCTTCTCTACGAGTTGTCAAACTGACTTGTCCTGTAGGTCCTGGAAAAGACCAAAAAGATACGACTTTGAAGTTTGCAAATGGGTGATTTCTACGACTCATCTTCTTGTCTACGCGTCGCTATTTGCACTCATCCTGCATTTATCAAAACTTACAAAATAGAAGTTCTCTAAACTTGTTTTACTAGTCATTGCTATGACTCATAAACAGGTCGACTCATCCGGTTGAGTCATAGAACCTCCTTCAGAGAATTTTCCTTAACAATTCTAATGGCATACGAGTCATAAGACCCTCTACGATTCGTAGAGTGTGTTGTTAACCTGAAATTTTCTCCCTCTCTTGAGATTTCTCCTTCGTTCTAGTATTCTAACTTCGGGGGTCTAACAATATCTCCCGCTTGGGAAAATTCATACTCAAATGAGATTTACTTATCATAGGTAAGACACAGAAAGAGGACTAGCAACCCACTATGGATATAATGACACCTTAAAATACATAGAACTTCAAAATCTCACACTTAACTTAAATCATGATTAAAAAATCATCTTTCATGAAAATGCATTCATAAGAATGTTAAAGGAGGAACTAAATATGTAAAAGTTCAATGAACTTGAATAAGAACAACTTACTACATTAGACTTGAGTAGGGGTAAAGATGTACGGCTATTGCTTCATTATATCCGCCTCTATTTCCCAATTAGCCCTTTCTACTTGTTAATTCCTCCATAATACTTTGATAGACACATATTCTTTGTTTCTTAGATTCTTAACTTACCGGTCTAAGATTTCCCTCATAACCTCCTCATAAGTCAAATTTTGTTCAATATCTTCCAATGGTACAATGGAATTCGGATCACCTACCAACTTTTGCAACATAGATATACGAAACACTAGGTGAACCACAGCTAATTCAAATGGCAACTCTAACTCGTACACCACCTTACCAAAACATTTCAATATCTTATAATCTCTAACATATCTAGGACTCAATTTCCCTATCATGCCAAAATGCATTACACCCTTCATGGTGAAACTTTCAAATAGACCCAATCATCCACCTCAAATTCAAAGTATCTCATCCTAATATAATAATATGACTTTTGACGACTTTAAGCCGTCATCAATCTCTCCTTTATGAGTCTCACCTTCTCTATGGCATCCATTACAAAATCTAGACCAATCAAGGCCATCTCACCTACTTCAAACTACCCCACTGGGGACCTACATCTTCTTCCATACAAAGCTTCAAAAGGATACATTTGGATGCCAGAGTGATAACTATTATTATAGGCAAACTAAATCAATGGAAAATAGTCATCCAAACTTCCTTTAAAATCAATCACACATGCCCTAAACATATCCTAAACATATCCTCTAAAGTTTGGATTGTTCTTTCGGCTTGACCATCTGTTTAACGATGGAAAATGGTTCTTAACTTAAACTTTGTACCTAGACCCTTTTGAAATAACTTCCAAAAGTATGAAGTAAATTAAGTACCACAATCCAATAATAGACAAGGAAATACCATGAAGTCTTACCAATTCAAGAACATACAACTTCGCATAACCTTCGACACCATAAGAAGTCTTAATCGGTAGAAAATAAACCAAACTATTCATCTGATCAACAACCCATATATAATCATATTGCTTTATAGCACAAGGAAAACCCATTATAAAGTCTATATTGAAATCTTCCCACTTCCAAGTAGGAATTTCAATATCTTGGGCTAAACCTCTTGGTCTTTGATGATTGACTTTAACTTGTTTTCAATTGGAACATTTATCCACAAAATCTGATATGTCCTTTTTCTTGCCATTTGACCAATACACTTCCCTCAAACCACGATACATCTTGGTGGAACCCAGATGAATTGAATATTGCGAACTATGAGATTCATTCAATATCAACTCTCTTAAACCATCAACATTGGGCACACACAACCGACCTTGATAACGAAGCACCCTTTCTCCCTTTTGGGAGAAAGCCTTAATGGCCATTTCTATAACTGGATTCTTTAACTCAATCAACACTGGATCATAGTCTTATTTTGTCTTAACATCTGCCAGAAGAGACATTCTGAATCATTATGCACAAGAACGACTCTATCACTTGAATCATCCAAACAGACACCCAAGCGTGCCAATCTATGAACATCTTTCAACAATTATTTCCTATATTTTTTAAGGTGTGGAACACTACTCATGGACAACCTACTTAGTGAATCGACAGCAAATTAGCTTTACTAGATGGTATAACATACTCATATCATAGTCCTACAATAATTCAAGCCATCTCATTTATCAAAGGTTCAAATCCTTTTTGTTAAACACATATTTTAAACTCTTATGGTAGGTGAATACATCCACATGGACACCATAAAGATAGTTTCTCAAAATCTTTGAAGCAAACATAACCGCCGCTAGTTAAAGATCATGGGTTTGATATTCTATTCATGCCACTTAATTTTCCTAGAGGCATAGGCTATTACCTTACCATGCTGGATCAAAACACAACCAAGACCAACTCTTGAATCAACATAATACACAACAAAACTATAGGACCCTTCTGATAAAGTCAAAAGAGAAACGGTAGTGAGATTATCATTCAACTCTTCCAAAATCTTCTCACAAGCTTTCGACAATTGAAACAACACCTTATTTTGTGTCAATTTAGTCAAAGGTGACGAGATTGATTAAAACCCATTCACAAATATCCTATAGTATCCAGCTAGGCCCAAGAAGAAGATTCGAATATCTAAAGGGGATAGCGGTCTAAGCCAATTCTTTACTGCCTCAGTCTTCTTAGGATCAACCATAATCCATTCAATGGACAAAATGTGACCATGAAAAGACACCTCCGTTAGCAAAAAATAACATTTATCAAACTTGGCAAATAATTGCATGTCCCTTAGTGTTTGCAACACAATCCTAATGTGATTAGCCTTCCCTTCCTCATTCTAGAGTAAACCAATATTTCATCGATAAACATAATCAGAAATATGTCCAAATATTATTTGAATACCCTATTCCTCCAATCCATGAATGCAGTAGGGGCATTGGTTAAACCAAACAACATAACTAAGAACTCATCTTGGGAATATCACACTCCCTCACCAATAGTTGGTTCTAATCGGAGCGGATATCAATCTTAGAGAAATAACTCGCCCCTTATCTATCCTTGGAATTGGGTACTTATTCTTGATGGTTACCTTATTCAATTGTTGGTAGTCAATACACATACGTAGTGAACCATCCTTCTTTTTAAAAAAGAAGAAAGGATCACCCTATTGAGATATGCTTGGTCTAATAAAACCATTGTCTAACAATTCTTTTAATTGATCTTTCAACTCCTTTAATTCCACCGAACCTATTCGGGAAGGAGCAATAAAAAAGGGTTGAGTACCCGGAAGGAGATCTATGCAAAAGTCAATTTCTGTTTCGGTAGGAAAACTAGGTAGACATGGGAAACATGTTTCGAAACTCATTTACAATGGGACCGACTCTACAGTAGGGTCTTCAGAATTTTTATCCCTAACCCTCACAAGATGATAAATACAACCCTTGGAAATTATTTTCTGAGCTTTAAGGCACAAAATGAATTGACCTTTGTACGGGAAATTATTACCTTTCTATTATATGAAAAGCTCAATAGAAAATTAAAACATAACCTCTCGGATCCTACAATTAATAGAAGCATAACACACATATAGCCAATCCATATGGAGGATAACAACAAAATTGGTCATCTAAAGCTCAACTAGATCACATAGAGTAACTCAATGGAAAAAAGAAAAGGGACAACTTGTATTAACTCTTTTAGCCAGAGCCGACTCAGCTACGAGAGTATAAATGGAAAAAGACTAACAATGTTTCAGGGTTAACATCAAATCTCATTTCCACATTAAAGGAAACAAAAGACAATTTTTTCATCTAGATCAAGTAAGGCATAAACATCATAGTGAAAGACCCATAACATACCGGTAACAACATCGAGAGTCTTCTCCAACTCTTGCCTACCATAAAGAGCATAAAACCCATTGTTGGGTTAACCACCTTTTAGGTGCACTTTAGAACCCTGAGCAACTTGGCCTCCATGAGCAACTTTTACTTGAGTATGACCATTATTTACGTTGCATTCCTTAGTATGATGACTTGGCCTACCATATTGATAGCATACATTTAAACCCATTAAACACTCACCCTTGACCAATAGGAGCACCTCATTTGGGCTTGGGGTTTTGCACCCTATCTCTGTCCAACTTTGAAGTGGTGGAATTTGAAGATCCTTGATCGGAGTACCTATGGAGAAAATGAGGATGTCCACCACCTCCAGACTTAGCATGAGAGAAATCACTACCATCGTTCCTTGGCCTCTTTGACTCTCTATTCTTCTGCCTTAGCTTCTCACTCTCTATTTGGTCCGCATAGGTCATGAGTCTAGAAATATCTATCTCTTGGATTAACATAGCCATCTTACTCTCTTTTGAAACCATATCAAATACACCCGACACAAACTTGCTAATATGAGCTCTTGAGTCAATAACTATAAATGGAGCATACTTTGACAATTTATTAAACTTGAGGGCATGCTACCTCACACTCATCCCACCTTGCTTAAGGTTGATAAATTCTTGTACCTTGGCCTCTCTCAACTCCAACTAGAAGAAGCAATCAAGAAACACCAGTTGAACTTATCCCAAGTCATGGGATACGCCTCTCTAGGCCTCTCACTATTCAATTGATCAAACCAAACTTGGAAAACACCATTAAATTGATACCTAGACAACTCCTCCCTCATAACTAGGCTAACCCCCATGATATCCACAATCTTGGGCATGCTATCCATGAACTCTTGTGGATTATCTTCAACCTTTGAACCTAAAACTCCAAATAATTCATCCTCTTAAAATCATGAACTCTTATCGCTATCATAACAACATTTGTATACACAGGAGCAACCACCTCACAATTATCTTGAGCTATAATGGTTTGAGCATTTACTTGGAAAGAAACTCCAAACAAGGAATTGGAGACTTAGTCATTCAAAAGATCATTCAAATCTTATTATTGGTCTTCAACAAAATTCCTTCTAGTGGGGTATCTTCATGGAGGCATTTTCTAAAAATCGCAAAAAGCAAGCATTAGAGGGAAACACTTAAGAACTCTACCATATGACATTGATCATAAAAGAAGCAAGACTTTTCTAAGATATTTTGTATCCTACTATACATGGAGGTGGTGCGCTTGACATCAATGAATAAGAATCTATTTACATGGCATGTTAGAATCCCTAGGATTTTTCTAAACTATTTTATCTTATACCATGTTTGTTATGACCCAAACAAGGGATAAGCTGTGACACATCAATCAGGATATGAAGGACCCTAATTAATCCATCCTAGCATACATCACATTCATAATCTAAATAAATATAATAAAGATAAGTGAAATTAAAATCTCAAGGGGACAGGTCTAAGGGATAGAATTAATTAACCAATATCAAAATGGACTGCATAATAAAACCGTCTAAATATGGCTCTAATCTAATCTTTGATGGGGGCTTAGGATAAGCTCCTAGCTTACCCAAAACAATAGAAGAAATCCAAATAGTAGCAACATGGAAAGAAAGTCATGGCCCTCGATAAGAGGAGGACTCACCAACTCTTTGGTAACTAGCCAACTCTAGCCATAAATAGGATGATTGTGAGTGTTGTTCGTCCTTACATTATGAGGCAATATAGGAAAAATATGTGTTAGTACATAGAAGGTACTAAGTATGTGATATATGCATGAACAAGTAAAGGAATGTGAACAATATTCCATAAGATTAATGACAATCATAATGAACATGAGTAATTTTTAAAAGTATTTGGAA
The DNA here is from genome assembly GCF_947179165.1 of Solanum dulcamara. Classification (NCBI taxonomy): domain Eukaryota; kingdom Viridiplantae; phylum Streptophyta; class Magnoliopsida; order Solanales; family Solanaceae; genus Solanum; species Solanum dulcamara. The sequence continues at coordinate 32,201,436 of NC_077246.1, read as the reverse complement.
TATATGAAACTCATGGTCAATGCATAACATAAAACTTCATAATAAAACTCAAAGTTTAACTTTCAATTTGTGTGGGATAGGACCTTTAACTGATATCTTATACCATGCGAGCTATTACATAGAATCGATGGAACCTTAATCGAGAAGAAAGAGGCTACCTTTCTAGAGTATACTCCGTTATGGTACTCAACTCAACTCAACTAAACTTAACTCAACTGTGCTATATATGGATTCACTATCTAGGCCATGAAGGTAACTTATGTGGGCAATGTAGTTGGGGACTTTAGATCTACTAATATTTCCTAAGGTAACTAACTGTGTTATCGGACCGAACACCACCTAGAAGTCTTCTCGGTGCTTAGACAATATCCCAATAGAAACTCATAAGACATGATCATAACATATTAGGGAAAGATAGTAACTACCTATATATCCATCTTTATAAAACATATTAGGAATATCTTAGTAACTTTAATGATTCATAAAAATCCATAAATTCAGTAGGAATTGTACTTATAACTCTCTTTAACATGAGTGTGTGAGAATTGGACTTATCACACCATAATAACTTTATTTGATCATAAATTGATCATTATCGTAAATTCATCATTAAAATCATAATCTCAACTTTGAATTGTGAAACCTTTTCTTGAAAATCACTGAACTCATAATCAACTCATGAAATTCATTTTTGAATCTTAAAATCATAATTGAGATAGCTTTATTCATGAAAATCATTAATTCAACTTAAAATCATGCAATTCATATAGTAAAATACTTATAATAATCATTTATAATAAGTCAAAATGAAATTTAAACAATCCAAACCAATTTATAAAAACTAGGGTTGATAATCAATTAAAAATTAAAAGAACCTTTGAGGAAACTTTGGGAATCCATGGGTGAAAGGAACCCATATATCAATCCCCACATACCTTAATTAAAATTATTCAAAAGTGAAGAAGAAACCTCGGTTAAATCTGAAACCCTAGCTTGAACCTTGAAGAAGAATCCTTGAGAGAATTGAGTTCCTTGCCTTGGCAATTTTTAGAAGAATGATTTAGAATAAGGGAAATTTCAAATATTGGGTAGATATAGGATTAAAATTATCCATAATTATGCCTAGATTCATTGAACTGAACTTAGGAAATGACATAACTACCATTCATTAAAACTTGCAAATTAGCCTTTGAGGCAACTCTATGAATCGTACTCAAGTATACAATTCGTTAACTTGAATTGTAATACAGGTCCCTCAAAATACTTGGAAATTAAGCCTCAGGACTTTCCATAGTTTTTGACACGTCATCTCCTCTATGAGTCATCAAACTGACTCATCCTGTAGGTTCTTGAAAAGACCTGAAATATAGGTCTTTGAAATTTGCAAATGAATCATTTCTACAACTCATGTTCTTATCTATGTGTCGCTATTTGGACTAACCCTACAAGTCTCTAAACCTACAAACTTGAAGGTCTGTGAATTTTGGTTGTGAGTAATTCTTACGACCTGTCAATAGGATGAAAACTCATCTTATTGAGTCGTATAACCGTATTCAAATAATTGTCCTAAACAAGTCATAAGATAGCCTCTATGACTCATTTTTATAAGTCGTAGAAACTTATACGAATCATAGAGTGTGTCGTAGACCTTAAATTTATTCTCTTTCTTGAGATATCTCGTTCAATCTAACTTTTTGATTTCTTGAATCTTAAAACTCATCTCTTTCCTTCCATTTCAACTTGAGGTATAAGTTGCTTCAAATTCATGTGTTTTAGTCACACTCATGTTTTTGTATGCATGAATAATCATGAAATAAGTTCTAAAGTCATGTCTTAGCGTGGGGTTAATTACTCTATGATCTTTTGCATTTTACTAAGTGATTCCTTACATGTTGGGTAGTTAGATCTCTTTTCCTACTCTATTCATAATAACATAAGTCCCATTCAGCGATGAATGTTTCAAAAAGGGAGATATATAGTAAAACTTTGGATGTTGAATCATCGAACAGAAGAAAAATCTAGGAAAAATTATTCTGCATGACTTATATGAGCCACTATATAGACCACACAATCCTACACAGTCTATATAGAGTAATTATGAAATGCTACATGAAATAGGAACTGAGAAATTTGAGGTTCACGAGTAGCTATACATCCTGTGAAAATATCTAAGGGTTGTACATTGTGTAGTAGGAAGGGGGCCTTTGGGAATAGGATGGAGTTGACTTCATAAAGTAGTTTGCAGACTGTAGTGGGTTCTATAGACTTTTAAATGGTCTGTAGACCATTATACAAGACTTGGATGGGATTTTGGACCTAGGGTACCTACAGAGAAGGCTACATGGACCGTGGTAAGATCCACGAGCTGTAGACCTATCGTATGGTATATTTTGTCAATGTGGATTGGTATATGTTTTCCTATACTAATGTTAATGATTTACTTATTATGTTGGCATTAACTTAGCACTAAGAGGATATTGTAGTGGAGACTTGGTAAGGAGTCCCAAGTAGCAACCCCAAGTCTGAAACTGTGTTGTTTCTGTAGGTTGCCTAATTTCCCAGCCAGTGGATCCACATATATCACATGATAATGATTATAATGTGGATTCTATCTTAGCAAGTAGCCTCTATCTAATGTATATGGCAGTTACGTCAGAGTCTATGTTATAGCTCACATGATCTTAAATTTTGATTAAGATTAATTTCTTACAAAATGACAATGTTCTCTACAAACTATTCAATGATTTTTTATGATGCATTAACCTCTTTATTTGTTTTCATGTTTGACTTCACACTTTTCAACTTATTTGGTCATGCATCACATGTTCATGCTTATTATGTCCGTTTATTTATACTTATGGATATTTCTCACCTACTTAGTATATTTAATGTACTAATGCATACTTTTGCCTACATTGTCTCATTATGTAGTGTCTTACTCTCTTTTTCTCGCATGTGGCTAGTTGGTGATCTACTCATAGCTAGATTTTGGTAAGTCCTCATTATTCGACGGGGAACCTTTCATGTTATTTTTTTTATCCAAACCATTATACTTTGATCTTGTTTTGGTGAGCTAGGCCTTGTCCTATGCCCCTTCTAAAGTTAGTAGAGCCACGTCAACAAAATATGTGTATGTTTAAGTCATTTAGATTTTATGTTTGAATTCTCTTATTTTTTAGATTCTTTATATTGAGACCTTTCCCCATTTAAAGTTTATTTTCTAATCAATGCTTTGAAATGTCATGCTATGTGTACAAAAAATCTCGGTTGGATTTTTTTGAGATTCTAATAACCGTGACAGGTCTAGGACCTAGTCAGGGTCATGATAAACTTGGTATCAGAACCAGGTGTAAAATTGCCTAGAGTGTTATACATGCCTCCTCAAGTATTGTATTTTTCATAACTGCGAAGCGCGCCACATCCATGAATAGTAGGCTATGAGGTGTCTAGGAAATTTCATTTCCGTCATTATTCTTATGTTGTGTAATAGAGTAGAACTCTCTAAGTTTTCCCTAATAATTTTACTTTTCTATTACATTAGAATACCTCCCTGAAGATCTTATATTTGAAGAAATGCTAATGCTAATGAAAATGAGGAGCAACGAGCTCAATAAGTTCCTAATGATCCTCTAGCCAAGTAAGTTGACATGTTGAATTTCGAGCGACTTCTCTAGTGTTTGCCAGAGCTATAGCGACATTAGCCAATCATAAAGTGTTTTCTCCCGTGAACCCAAATATGGGTACGACGGCTAGTAGAGTTCATGTCATTACTCCTATGAACCCTCTGGAGTACCATAGTTCGATGGTGGATGAGGATCCACAAGAGTTCATCAATGGTATTTATGTAATAGTTGATATCATAAGAATGTAACTAGTAGAGAACATGGATTTAGCCAATTATAAACTTAAGGGAGTTTCTCATATTTAGTATCAATAATGGAAGTGTTAAAGGGTTAGAGATGCCGATTCAGTTGATTGTGAAGAGTTCAAGGGTACTTCCCTTGAATGATTCTTTCCATTAGAGTTATGGAAGTATAAGATTCAAATACTTATCGACCTCAAAAAAGGTAACATGAGTGTGAGATAGTATACACTAAATTTTGCCCAATTGTCAAAATATGCTACATTCATGGTTGCCAACTCTAGACCTCGTATGAGCAAGTTTATGTCAGGTGTTTTGAATTTAGTGGTAAAAGAATGTAAAATCACCATGTTAATTCAAGAAATTGACATTTCAAGGTTAATGATACATTTCCGAGAAAATTGAGGAGGAGAAACTTAAAGGGAGAATTAGGGAGTCCAAGAGGGACTTGATCGATTGTGGTGATTATTTTCATGTTAAATTCGGAAATAGTAGGGTAATTTCCCCCATAGATCTCTAATCAACATTCCTCTACCACTTCGGCTCCAAATTCAACAAGCATAGGGTTTCTAACCCTTAGTCTCAAGGAGGAGCTTAGAGTGATCAAATTAGTGTGGAAAGAGTCATCGAGGAGAGTTCTTGGTAGGTTCAGTTGCATTCTTTGGGTGTGGCATGATGGGTCACCAAATGAAATATTAATCTTTATTTGCTACTAGAAGTGGTGGTGGTCATCCTAAGACTTATACTACTAGTCAGGTTCTCATGGAAGTCAACACCAAAATAGATTTTATGCTATACAAACTTGTCAAGAGTTGAAGGATTCCCCCAATATGGTGAACGGTATTTTATCAGTCTTTGAATTTGATTTTTATACATAGTTACATTTGGGTTTCTTTACTCCTTATCTTGCCTTAAAATTTAATATTAGTCTTGAGATCATTAGAGCCTTTTTCGATCAATACTCTTATTTGTTATTTAGTTTTGGCTAAAATAGTCTATAGAAATTATCCAGTAACATTTTTCTATAAAGTCATCTCAGTTGATCTTGTAGAGCTTGATATGACGAATTTTGATATTATTATTTATATAGATTGACTTCATTCATGTTATGCTTTCATTGATTATAGAACCTGTGCACAGGTTAAGTTTGAGTTTTCTAATGAACCTTTCCTAGAATGGAAAGGTATTAATTTCATGTTTAAGGGTCAATTCATCTATTGTCTTAATACTAGGAAAATGATTTCAAAAGGTAGGATTTACCTGCTAGTACAGGTTAGGGATATGAATTCTGAAGCTACTCCTCTTGAGTCAGTTTCGGTTCTTAAGGATTTTCCAAAAGTGTTTCCTAATGATCTTCTAGGTATCCCTTCCAAATTGTAGACAACATTTTGTATTGATCTTCTTCCTGATACCTACCCTATCTTTATCCCTTCTTAAAAATGGCTCCAGTAGAATTGAAAGAGTTAAAGAATCAGTAATAGGACTTATTAGATAAATGTTTCATTAGACCATATATATCTCCATGGGGAATTGAGGAGGAGAAACCTAATGGAAGAACTAGGGAATCCAAGAGGGCCTCAACTGATGGTGGTGATTAAGTTTGAGTAAAACCATGAAAACCTTAAAACATCATAATCATTGGTCAATGCATCACAATATCATAATGACATCTTTATACCTTTTCTTTACCTTGATGTTGGATAGGAACTTTAACCGAAATATAAGACCATACGAGCACTAACATGGAATTTGATGATCCCCACATTGAGATGTGGAAGACAAGTTTGCTACGGTAGACTTTTTGATGTTACTTTTCTCTTACTCTTCTATATGTGGATCCACTTGCTACGCCATATTGGCACTTTAAACCTATGTAGGCAATATAGTTTAGGACTATAGGTTGCTTCTTAGATTCCCTTGGATATCTACAATGGCTACTCAAGCGAACTCCACCTTAAAGTCCTCTCGATGCTTAGTCATTATGACAACAGAACTTCATGAAAACGATGTCATTAAAATTATTAGGAAAGGTTATAATAGCTACAAATACAACTTTATAAAATAACATAAGAGTAGCTCCTCTATCAACTTCATCATGAGTGTGTGAGAAAATTCTATCAAACCATTATTCTTCTTTAACAAGATTGTGAAAGAATTATCCTAATTGACTATAAATTCTTTGCTAAAATAATCATTGAAATATCATTCATAATGTTTAGTAAGCCATTCATATACCTTGGAAATCACTCAAAGCTTTCTTTGAAATCGCTTGAAAATGATGATCATAATTAATTGAACATATACTTGAAATCTGTCATATAGAATAGGTCATTTAAATTCATCTTGAAATCATAAAATGTGATGTGAATTATGCATAATTTAATCAATATTCATAAGATATATCATGAGTAAGAAGAACCAATGCAAAAAAATGAAATTAGGGCTTTTAGAAGAAGAATTCATAAGAGATTTTGAGAGAAAATATGGGATTCCATGGGTGAATGGGCTCTTGAATGAATTCCCACATAACTTTGATCTTAGAAGCCCTAAATTTTAGAGAATTGAATCTTTGACCTTGAACAAATCCTTTGAATTGCTTGTGGGAGAAGAACACTCTTGAGAGAACATTTTTATTGAGAGAATTTTGATTTTTAGTGTTTGGGTGATAATGAGAGTTAATAGGTTAGAATAAACTCCATAAACCATCCATGTTTATTAATGAAAAAAGAGGAAAACACCAAAATACCCACAGCTTAAAATATGAAATTCACTTGGATGAGGGACACACCACAGTCTGTGAAACTCAACACGGCCCATGGTGGTAGTTAAGGTGATGAACTTGCATTTGGATTCTGAAAGGGTGACCTCCATAGAGGCTACCATTGCACATGGTGCCTTCTGTTTGTACTCACCCTGAGCCTGAGTAGTTGGGTTCCCGGATCACACTAAGGCTCGTGGTTTACACCACAAACTGTGAGCCTTCCGTGATCCCGTCTCCAAATGTTCCCTTTGACTGGTGAACCTCAGGACCCCTCTCCATGGCCTGTGGAGGGCACCACTAGCTGTGAAGGACTTCGTAAAGGACCACTTGGTGCCAAAAGCTGATATTTTCTGAGAAACTTCTTTTAAACCTCATTTTTCTTACATTCCAAAATTGGGATCTTACAACAAACCATAGATAATAACCAGCAAAGCCCAAGAAACTATGAATATTTGAAGGAGATAAATTTCTAGGAAAATTCTTCACTGCATTGGTGTAAGACCCCAAAAATTTCTAGGTGAATTCTGAACTGCATTTGTGTAAAAGCCCAAAAAACTCATAAAATTGCAGAAATTGGAACCAGGAGCTTACAGTGGAAGACATCAGCAGCTGTGGTAAGCCCTATGGATTGTGGTGAGCAACCATGGTAGATTTTCAGAAACTCACACTTGCAGGGAAGAAAACACGATGGAGGACCAGAAAACGTGAAGCCTTCTATGGTGACCCCTCCCCAAGACCCTCAGGAAATTTCCCAAGGGAAGGTCCATGGATGACCTCCATGGATAGGACTATGGTTTGTTCCTGTGGTTGTCACTATGCAGGCCTCTTGTATAACGTGCACCATGACCACCTTTCACGGCCCGTCATGCCTTTTGTAGACTATGAAGGGGCTCCGTGAAGAAAACTTCAGAGACCTAACTTGTGGACCTTCGAAATATTTCCCCAAGTCCTTTACTATGGGAACATACCATGGGTCGTGGTGAGGAATACGGACCGTGAAGGGTCCCGTGAAGTCAATTCCAATCAGATCTTAAAAGGGACATGTCGGTTTTTTCCTTTGTTTTAAATCAAAATGGAGTTTTTTGAGGGAAATATTCTCCCATCAAAAGAACCTAAACACTTCTAAGACCTCATTCTTCACACTTGGACTCAATACACTCAATTTCTCTCTTCTCAAACCCTCCCAAGAACTCCAAGGAAAGATTAGGGTTTCATCTCATGGCCTTTTCATATCTCCAATGCTTCTCAAGTCTTTATTAGCGGATTTGTTTCCCCCAAGGTATGTGGGTTTCATTAATGGGTTCTTCCACCCATGAAGCCCAAATATTTTCCTCAACTTGGTATTTCAAATTCTAAATGATGAATTCTCATGGGCTTTTACATGATGACTCTAAATACATGTATTATGATATATTGAAGTTTATTCACTTATATTGATTTATATTGACACTCAATTTTATGAAAGGAATGATTTGTTAAATTTCGTATATGAAGTCTTCAAGGTTGTTTTAAAGTGTATATGGTGGGTTATTTTAAGATATTTAAATTCATTCATTTCTATCACTCTCCTGCATGCAAGTATTGTTGAAATGTATTTGAAGGATTAATGAAATGAACCCATCTAATTTCCTTAAGTCGAAATGAAAGCTTTGACTTTAACTAAAAGTTTATGAATTAAATGTTTATGTTTAAAAGAGTCATATGAAATTATTGAATGATGATGAAGGGGCTTCTTAGCCAAAAAAAAGGATTCAATATGGACAATTGTCACATTTTGAATAAAATAAAATGTTTTAATGATCTATTCCACAGAATGATGATTTGGTGTTTAAGTTATATAAATGACTATGCTATTATGATATTCAAATGTATTCCGCGGGATTGACCTAGAACCGAATGTAGCATGTAGATGGGGACTCTACCTAAGGGGTATTTAAGTAAAGTTTCTTATTGAATTAACTATGCGCCAACATAAAAGCCCTTGTAGGCTATTTAGGCTAGTCGATCCACGATTAGCCATTAAATGTAATGTTAAAAAATAATTAAAGTTGATGGAGTTCTACCCAGTAAGTAGTCATCCTGTGCCAACGTAGGGGGTTATGTTAGATTCCATGTAATAGCTCGCATGTTCTCAAATATCGGTTAAGGTCATCTTCCCATAAAATTAATGATTAAAGGTTTCATATGATGATTTATAAAGCATGCATTAACTTATGCATATTTCTTATAAATGTCTCTCCTATATTCTTTATTGTATAGCATACTCACATAGTGCATTCAAAGTACTAACGCATACTTTCTCCTACATGATATAATGATGTAGGGACCAATGTTCCTCCCCACTCTCCTCCCCATGGCTAGGTTCATATTTGAGGGCTATGTAACACACCATATATTTTACAACAACTAACTCACTAATCTAAAGACGTACGTGCAAAGAATTGTCTTTTTTCCTTAACTATTTGCTTTGCTAGTTGTTAGGAGAATAAGATTATAAATCAGTGATAATATTGAGTATTACATATAGTATTTCAAAATAAGTGATATACCAAAGTAATAGACCCAAGAAAATCTTGGAACCATAGTATAAGTTGAAAGTCAAGTCACGATGACTTATTTCATATAATCTCATATATAGTCTAAATTAAGAAAGACATATCTACCTGTATATAAGGAGTTAGAAGGACTACTATATATCAAATTAAAGATAATTGAATTTAGTTTCCAACCAAATAAATTCTCATCAATACAACTTAGGAGAAAAAAGATATGTGCATTTTACTATGTGTTGTGTAGAGGCCTAAATAGGCCACACTGGACACGTGACCGGCACATGTTAAGTCGGTCTAATGGTTTTAAAAGTGTTATGTATGTATTGATTCATTATAGAATGATCCTAGGTCATGTTACAAGTTGCGCCTTGTTGGTTCTTCAACCTTTCCCCTTTCCTAAAGCCCCAGTTAAGAAATCAACCAAGAACTAAGTGTGTTCTTCAACCTTGCAGAGACTTTACTCAAGTCCCTATTTCGATTGAAGAAACAACCTTTCTTCTTGGTTAAAATGAGTTTCAGGAGTTGTATTTTCTTAAATTATGGTATGAACATGTTTTCTACTCTTATGTATGAGATATTCTTGATGTTCTAGCTATATTTTATGGGTAGGACTCACGGGACGGTGATAGGAAGCCACGAGTCCAAGTTTTGCCAATTTTAATTTACATTTTAGGGAGGAGGGAGTATATGGAGTTGTCTGGAAGCTGTTGGTTACTGTATTGGAGTCATTTAAATGTAGGGTATTGTTGTTAGTGATATGGAAGATTGAATACTATAAACACCGAATTATTTGAATGTCTCTTGAGTTTACGCCCACCATGTGTTTGTTGAATTGACAACATGACTCTGATATATTATGTGGCTGTTTAAAGTTGAATTTTCAGTGGCTATAATTTTCTATTTAAGGAGAAAGGGATAACTCAATAGGTGTAGTACATTAGATGACTCAAATCAAGGATGTAACGATGCTCCCTTTCCTTTATTTTCAAGCACGAATCTATGTCATCGATAGAAGTAGTATTCTTATGTTTAAAACTCAGATCAAGGTATGGTATGGTACTGTAAAAAGGTTGGAAAGACGTGGTGATGGTCTATAGTTGGTTAAGTGTTTATGATAGATGAATATGACACAAAGGACGATATATATATACAATTATTGTCGTACTTGAAAATCAAGTTTGGAGACGCTTATCATGGGCACTAAGAGCTACTCTTATCCATTTTTCCATAACGAAATAGTCATGTTTATGAGTTCTATATTTTTATATGACTAAGGCCAAAGAATTAAGAATTATTTGTGATTATGAACATGTTAATTTAATACCAGAAGTCCAATTGTATAATTGTCGACACGTCTAAAAGAAGCACATTATCGACAAAATATATATGTATACATATAGATTCTAAATTTTAGGGAGTTATATCAAAGTAGAAATATATTCTAAATATTAGGGAGTTATATATAAGTAGAAATATATGTGTTACATTATCGATAGGGTAATATTGGTAGGTGGATATAGTGGGTAACAATGGCTATGACATTATGTTACACTACCGTTGAGGTAATATCGGTTGGTGGATATAGTAATACCTACAACTATAGTTTACAACACCACCATGGTGGGCATGTCTGGTGGGTAGATATTTATTAAGTTACTATACCACTGAGATGACCACTCGGCTTGGCAGGTAACCATTATGACAGGAATAGCATATAGTTGACCGTTAGGGAAGTATGATTTATATATGTTCTTACTTACTTGTCTCCCTCTAGAAAGGTTATGTTATTATCAAATTTCAGCTCCCGAGTTCACAGGTTGTGTCTATCCCTATTTCACAATATTTTTCATCTACTTATATTTACAGCTTTCAGCCTTACATATTGGTACATATTATTTTGTAATATCCCTAAAAATGCTTATAAGGGCTTTAAAAATGTCTTGGAATTAGGTCATTCATTTAATGCATTATCCTTAATCTTTTTGGGATATTCGAGTTCAGAAAATAGTTTTGGTGGATTTCTAAGACCCGTAGATCGAAAGATAGATTTCTAAACGAACTGTGCAAACCAGTAAGGTGCGCGATAAATACACATCGCGGACTTGCTTGCCTCTGCATCGCGGACCTGGAGATGATTTTCTGGCTTAATTTAGTTTTAGCAAGGGCACTTTAGAGTTTCCTTAATTGTTATCTAATAAACCTAGACGTTGTTAGGACCTAATTAAACTCTAGAAATTAACCTAAACCTCTAATTCTATTCATTCTTCTACAATTCACCTACTCAAATATTTTTCTCTTTACAAAAGACTCTCAAGGACTCCATTGAAGACTTCAAGTAAAATCACTCAAGCTCTCCATTAAAAATCTCAAGTTCTTCTAAATGATTTGGTGTTCTCAATTAAGGTATATGAGTATAGATTCATGGATCCTTTCATCCATGAAGCCAATCAATTTTCAAGTTTTCTATCAAATTAAAGAATGGTATTTTATGAGTTTTGTGATCTCTATTCCTATTTCATGAATTATGATTCAAAGCATGATCATGAGTCTATTTTGATATAAATTGATGGTTATTGCATTAAATTGAAGATGTTTTCCATGAATTCTCCTATTTTAATCTCTAGGGTTCATGATGTAAAATATGAGTATTTTGAATTATACTTCCTAATGATATTATCTATATGAATTATGTATGGGATGATATAAAGTTTATGATCATGCATGTTTTCAAGTCGCATACATGATTTTCAATTCAATTGATTATGTAATTGAGTTCTACACTAAGTTCAAGGTATGAATTTCATGCAAGTTATGATGTTAGGTGACCTAGGGCCCTAGGTGGTGACCTAAGGACTAAAAGGTAATTTAGGGCCCTATGTGGCGACCTAAGGCCTAACGATATGAATTATGCAAATATGATTGGAATGATGAAAGGACAATTCTCACATTAAAAGTATGTTATGAAAATGAGCTACTGTATGATTTCAAACCTATGATTATGACTATGATATATGAAATTATCATTTCTATGCTATGCATGTATTCCGTGGTATTTGACTTAGAAACGAGTGGAATTAAGTTGGGGGCCATACCAAAAGCCTTAGTAGAAGCCTCATGTCCCATAAACTATGTGCCACCGTAAGTTGCCTTTATTGCCTAGCTATTAGATCCACATATAGTGTATGTATGACCTGTCTAGCGAGGTAGAGTCTACCTTGGCAAGTAGATTCCCCTTTTTCTTTATTGTATAAGGAGACAACGAGATTATATATTATTGCTCGCATGGTCTTATTGTCGGTTATGGTTCCTATCCCACATATGTATGATCTTGTATGTATGCTATGATTTTAAATAATGCTTTTTAGATGCTTTGGTCAATATGATTTTCTCATGACTTTGCTTACCTCATCTTATCATGTGATTTACTTGATAATTGTATTCCATGATTTACGTTGCATGTCACGCCTCATACTTAGTACATTACAATGTACTAATACACACTTTTTGCCTACATTGTCTCATAATGTAGGGGTTGAGGTTGAAGATCATATTAGTCCACGTGGCTAGTTAAGCTTTTTAATTCGGTGGTGTTTGTGGTAAGTCCTCACTTATCGGGGGCTAGTCATCGAGTTGGTTATTGTTTCAAAGACTTTTGTTATGTTTTATATTGAGGGTGAGCTAGGGACATATCTTAGCCACCACCCATATTATGTGTAGAGGTATCTAGTTGGACAAATGTTTCAAGTCTATGTTGTCATGTGACATTCTTCATTTACTATTAATGCTTTAGACTTTCTTATGATGTTTTCACTTTTACTTTACCTTATGTATGCTTATGATATATACAAAAGGCTTAATTGGAGCCCTTCAGGGTTTCGATCGCCGTATTACGACTAGGCCCTAAGCCGAGTTGTGACAAACTTGGTATGCTAGCCTGAGTGGTGACCATCCAAGGTGTTGTGACTTCTCCTAATGCTCCTACTCCGGCTTCAATAGTAAGGAACTTTGCACGAATAACTCCTCCATAGTTTCATGGGTCAAAAGTTAATGAGGATCCTTAAGAGTTCACTGATGAGGTCTATAAGATAATGAGTATAATAGGGGTGACTTTGGAAGAAAAAGTGGAGTAGGTGGCTCACCAACTTAAGGGTGTTAATCAAATATGGTATACTTAATGGACGTTGGAGAAGGTGGATGAAGGTCCTATTGAATGGGAAGCGTTCAAACTTGCTTTCCTTGATCACTTTTTCCCTCTTGAGTTAAGGTAGGCAAAAGTGTTGGAGTTCATAAATCTTTTACAAGGAAATATAGGGATGAGGGATTATTCCCTCAAGTTTACTAAGCTATCCAAGTATGCTCCTTCATTGGTTGTCGATCTATGTGCCTGAATGAATAAATTTATATTAGGGGGTATAACTTGGTTTCTATGGAATGTTACACCACTATGCTTGTTAAAGATATGGACATATCTCCGCTCATGACTTTTGCCGAATAAATTGAAGGATAAAATCTCAAGGAAATGAGGATGAGTGATTCTAAGAGAGCCCGGTATGAAGGTGGGTTCTCCAATGCTAGGACTGTTGGTAGTAGTGGATTCTCTCAATAAAGCCAAAGTTCAGAAAAGAAGTTTGCTAAGGATAGGGTACCATACCTAAATATCAAGGAGAAGGAGGTGTAAATTCTAGTAACCTTTCTTTTCCTAAGTGTGCAAAGTTTTGAAGGAATCATGGAGGAAAGTACTTGATGGGAATGGGTGCTTTTTATGGATGTGGCAAGATGGTCCATAAGCGATCCGAGTGCCCTCTTGTTTCCAGCAAGGGTGGAGAAGGCCGTCCTCTAGGAGGCCAAGTACAACAAGGCGCCCAAGCTCAACTTAAGGGTGGCCAATGCAACAACCGATTCTATGTTCTTCATGCTAGGAAAGAGGTTGATGAGGCTCCCGATGTGGTCACACGTATGTTATGAGTCTTTAAGTTTGATGTTTATGCATTGCTTGATCTAGGTGTCAACTTTTGTTTTGTTACTCGTTACATTGCTATGAGATTTGATGTGTGCCCCGAGGCCATATTAGAACCTTTTTCGGTTTATACTCTCATTGGTGATCCGGTATTACCCAAGAGAGCTTATAGAAATCATCCCGTACGGGTTTTGCATAGAGTTATTCCATGTGACCTTGTGGAACTTCATATGAATGATTTTGACATCATTCTTGGTATAAATTGGTTACATGTCGCTTACGCATCTATATGTAGTAGGACTCGTGTGGTTAAGTTTTATTTTCCTAATGAGCCTTTTCTTGAATAGAAGGGTAATAATTTAGTGGTTAAGGATTGATTTATCTCATGTATTAAGGCCCAAAAACTGATTTCAAAAAAGTCAATTTATCATATTATATGATTTAGGGACATCGATTCCAAAACTCGTACTCTTGAGTTGGTCCCTATAGTTAATGAGTTTTTCAATGTGTTTCCCGATGATTTGCCTTGTATTTCTCCCAAAAGACAAATCGACTTTGGCATAAATCTCCTTCCCAATACCCAACCTATTTCTATTTCTCATTATCGTATGGCTCCGGTGGAACTCAAGGAGTTGAAGGAATAATTGAAGGATTTGTTGGATAAAGGTTTTATAAGATCGAGTATTTTACCATGGGGTACTCCCATGTTATTTGTTAGGAAAAAATATGGGTCACTCGGAATGTGTATAGACTACCGATAATTGAATAAGGTCACCATAAAGAACAAATATCCAATTCCAAGGATAGATGACTTGTTTGATCAATTACAAGGAGCGAGCAACTTTTCTAAGATTGACCTCCATTCCGATTATCATCAGTTAAGGGTAAGAGAATGTGATATTTCCAAAACGGCTTTTCGGACGAGGTATGGTCATATTGAATTTGTAATAATGTCGTTTGGTTTGACTAATGCTCCCTCTATATTCATGGATTTGATGAATCGTATTTTCAAGCCATATTTGTACATGTTTGCAGTGGTGTTCATTGATGATATCTTGATTTATTTTCAAAATAAGAAAGATCATATGGGTCACTTGAGGATTGTTTTGCAAACATTGAGAGAAAAACAATTATTCGCTAAATTTAGTGAGTGCAAATTTTGGCTAAGGGAGGTTGCATTTCTTGGGCATGTTGTGTCTAAAGATGGGATTAAAGTAGATCCAAACAAAATGAAGACATTTAAGAATTGGCCTAGACCATTATCTCCTTCAAACATTAGAAGCTTTTTGGGCTTAGCCGGTTACTACAAAAGGTTTGTTGAATGGTTCTAATCTATTGCTTCACCTTTAACTAAGTTGACACAAAATAAGGAAAAATTCCAATGGTTGGAAGAATGTGCGAATAGTTTCCAAATAATGAAGGATCGTCTTACGTCGGCTCCTATTTTCATATTGCCCGAAGGTTAGGATGGGTTTGTTGTTTATTGTGATGATTCGATTGTTTGTTTGGGTTGCGTATTGATGCAACACAGAAAGGTTATAGCCTATTCCTCTAGACAACTTAAGGTGCATGAAAGGAACTATCCAACCCATGATCTTGAACTTGCGGCGGTCCTGTTTGCGTTAACAATTTGGCGCCATTATCTTATGGGGTGCATGTTGATGTGTTTACCATCCACAAAAGATTGCAATATGTTGTTTAGTAAAAGATACTTGAACCTTAGGCAAAGGATGTGGTTTGAACTCCTAAAAGACTATGACATCAACATATTGTACCATCCGAGTAAGGTAAATATTATAGCCGATGCTCTTAGTCAGTTGTCTATGGGTCGTGTTGCACATGTTGAGGAAGGTAAAAGGGAATTTGTTAAAAGGGTCTATCGATTTGCACATTTAGATGTGCATTTGGTTGATTCAAATGATGCAGGTGTTCTTATACATAATGGTTTAGAATTGTCCTTTGCGGCAGACGTTAAGGCCAAACAAAACAATGATTCAATTTTGATCAAATTAAAGAAGTCATTTGCCGAAAAATCCATTGAGGCTTTCTCCCTGGGAGAAGATGGGGTACTATATTACCAAGGTAATTTGTGTGTTCTAAATATTGATGAATTAAGAGAGTTGATATTGAATGAGGCCAATAGTTCTCGGTATTCAATTCATCTTGGATCCACCAAGATGTATCATGACTTGAGAAAAGTGTATTGTTGGAATGTAATGAAGAAGGACATAGAGGATTTTGTGGCTAAGTGTCCTTATTTTAACAAGTGAAAGTTGAACATCAAATGTCGGGAGGTCTAGCTCAAGAAAATGAAATTCCTACATGGAAGTGGTAAGATGTGAATATAGACTTTTTCACGGGTTTTCTTCGTACTAGAAGACAACATGATTCTACTTGGGTCATTATGAATCGAATGACCAAATTGTCATATTTTCTACTGGTCAAGACTTCTTATGGTGCCGAAGATTATTCTAAGTTGTACATTCGTGAACTTGTGAAACTTCATGGTGTTCCTTTGTCAATTATATCAGATAGATGTACTAAATTTAATTCACATATTTGGAAGTCATTTCAGAGATTTCTTAGCACGAATATCAAGCTAAGTACCGCTTTCCATCCCCAAACTGATGGATATGCCTAAAGAGTAATTCAAACCTTGAAGGATATGTTAAAGGCATGTCTGATTGATCTTAGAGGTTGTGGGTGATCCAAATTCTATTGTGGCAATGGAGGATGTAAGTATTTAAGATAAATTGACATATTAGTATGTCCCAATTGATATTTTAGACCGGCAAGTGAAGAGGTTAACAAATAAAGATGTTTTATCCATCAAAATGTTATCGAGGAATCAACAAGGAGAGAGTGCTACGCCGGAAGGGGAATCATACATGATGAAGCGTTATACGTACCTCTTTCCTTTCACTCGAGCCTCAAGGTACTAAGTTATTTAGGATCAAATGGATTAAACTCCTACATTTTAGTTCCACATGTCATTCATATGCATGCATGATTTATGAAAATGATTTTTCTCAAGGACTATGTCTTATGTTAAGTACAATGTTTACGTGTTCTATGCATTTTTCAAAGTGTCCTCATGCCCGTGTTGGGTGTCTAAGTCCTTTTTTCTGTCCTTCCTATATTAGTTCCCAAGGGGGAGGTATTGTCATATGCCTCAAAATGATCATAAGTTCCCTAAGAATTCCTTGGGATTAGGCCGCTCATTTAATGCAATATTCTTAATCTTTTTTAAAAAACTGAGTTCGTAATATCGATCAAGGGTCAAAATCTGCAGGAAAATAGTTTTGGTGAATTTTCAGGACCCGTAGATCGAAATATAGATTTCTCAAAGAACTGCGCAAACTAGTAATGTTGATGAAAAGTCTGCATCGCGGACTTGCTTGCCTCCGCGTCGCGGACCTAGTGATAATTTTCTCGCCGAATTTAGTTTTTAGCAGGGCACTTTAGACTTTTCCTAATTGTTAGATAATGAATCTAGACGTTTTAGGACCTAATTCAACTCTATAAATTAACCTAAACCTCTATTTTTATTCATTCTTCTACAATTATCTACTCAAATATTTCTCTCTCTACAAAAGACTCTCAAGGACTCTATTAAAGACTTCAAGTAAAATCACTCAAGCTCTCCATCAAAACTCTCAAGTTCTTCCAAATTATTTGGTGTTTTCACTGAAGGTATTTGGGTTTTGATTCATGAATCCTTTCATCCATGAAACATAATCAATTTCTCAAGTTTTCTATCAAATTAAAATATGGTATTTTATGAGTTTTATGATCTCTATTCCCTATTGCATTAATTATGATTCAAAGCGTGATCATGTGTCTATTTTGATATAAAGTGATGCTTATTCCATTAAATTGAAGAGTTTTTCCATGAATTCTCCTATTTTGATCTCTAGGGTTGATGTAAAATATAAGTATTTTCAATTATACTTCCTAATGATATTATATATATGAATTATGTATGGGATGATATCAATTTTATGATCATGCGTGTTTTCAAGTCAATTACATGATTTTCAAAGTCAATTTATTATGCAATTGAGTTCTACTTTAAGTTCAAGTTATGAATTTCATGCAAGTTATGAAGTAAGGTGATATAGCATCCTAGGTGGTGACCTAAGGCCTAAAAGGTGACTTAGGGACCTATGTGGCGACCTAAGGCCTAACGATATGAATTATGCAAATATGATTGTAATGATGAAAGGATAATTCTCACATTACAAGTATGTTATGAAAATGAGCTACTTTATGATTTCAAACCAATGATCATGACTATGATATATGAAATTATGATTTATATGCTATGCCTATATTCTGTGGGATTTGACATAGCACTGAGTGGACTTGAGGTGGGGTCTCTACCAAAAGCCTTAGTAGCAGCCTCATGTCCCATACACTACATTCCACCATAGATTGCCTTTATGACCTAACTATTGGATCCACATATAGCGTATGTATGACCCGCCTAGTAGGGTAAAGTCTACCTTGGCATGTTGATTCCCTTTTTTCTTCATTGTATGGGGAGACAATAGGATTCCATGTTATAGCTCATAAGGTCTTATTGTCGATTATGGTCCTTTCCCACATATGTATTATATCTTATGTATGCTATGATTTTAAATTATGCTTTTTAAATGCTTTGGCCAATATTATTTTCTCATGAGTTTACTTACCTCATCTTATTATGTGATTTACTTAATTATTATATTCCATAATTTATGTTGCATGTCACACCCTCATAATTAGTACATTCAAACATACTAATGCATACTTTTTCCCTATATTGTATCATAATATCGTGGTTGTGGTTGAAGATTGTATCATCCACGTGGCTAGTTAAGCTTTTCTATCTGGCGATGTTTGTGGTAAGTCCTTATTTATTGGGGACTAGTCATCGAGTTGGTTATTGTTTCAGAGACTTTTGTTATGTTTCATATTAGGGTGAACTAGGGACATGTCTTAGCCCCCGCCTATACTCATGTGTAGAGGCATCTAGTTGGATAAATGTTTTGAGTCTATGCTGTCATCTAACATTCTTCATTTACTATTCATGGTTAAGACTCCCTTATGATATTTCTGCTGTTACTTTACCTTATGTATGCTTATGATATGTACAAGTGTCACGACCCAAGCCTAGGGCCTAGATGTGACATGGCGAATGAGGAACCCGAAATGCCTCAAATAAGCCTCTTAGCATTCTTTTAGTCTTTCATAGGTAATGATGATAAATAAACAAGCGAAAATCATAATAGTAAATCTTCAACTTACATATGACCAACAACACCTCTAACTATTAGATTTAATGGAGCTAAGACAAGTCCATAGCTCACCCTCAATCATAATAGAAGAAATGTCATAGTAAAATATCTCAACATATTATAAGCTAGAAAGATAAAGGAGTATTGTTCTCAGAACATGGGAACTCACCAAGAGTAGTCTTCAACGAAATTTCAACTAGCCACGTGGAGGAGAATGAGGAGGAGCACTGATCCCTACATGGTGATATCATGTAGGCAAAAGAGTATGTGTTAGTACTTTGAATGTACTAAGTATGTAAGGATGCATGAACATTGAGGAAACATTATAACATTTATGTAGTATAGAACATAATGTAATGCATACATAATAAATCATATAGGTATCCTTTAAAATATTCATTTTGTGGGGAAATAACCATAACCGACATTTAAGACCATGCGAGCTATTACATGGAATCCAACATAACCCCCTACGTTGGCCGGAGAGACTACTTGCCAGGTAGAACTCCGTCGATTTCATTCAGTCCCTTAGCTTTAACTTTAAGGGCTATTTATGGATCCATTAACCTAAGCCTACAAGGGCTCCTATGTTGGCACATAGTTAATGAGACAAGGGGTTGCTACTAGGATTCCCTTACCGAATCCCACCTCAATGTCTCATTCGGTGCTAAGTCAATCCCACTAATAGTTTAATACTTTAAAATATTCATAGTGTATAACTTGAGAATTCAAACATCATATTCGGTAGAATAGCTCATTAAAACATTTGAAAATTTAAATATGCAAGAATTGTCCTTATTGCATAAAGAATCCATCTTTCATATCATTTCATCATTCTTTATTTTCATAAGACTCCCTTTTGATCATAGATATTGCTTTCACAAACATTCATTTGGAGTCAAGGCTTTCAAGTCAAACTTTATTAAAAATATAGTAAAACTAGGTGGGTTCAAATCACTTTAACTTGCAAATATGTATGTAAATAAACATACATAAATACTTTGATATCCATTAATTAAAAATCATGCTTTAAATAACCCCCCATGAATTTCAAGAACCTTTAAATAGATAAATAGAGGAATTAATTGCAAATCATCAACTCATACATATGAAATTATGTCGCATAAAAATAGACCAATAATCATTAGTTTAACCATGATTCATACTATTAAATAAAAATAAGAATTATCTTAAGAAAATATTACTTGAAATCAAGAGACTTAATTGAAAGAGTTTTGGGACTACATGGATGGAAGAACTCATGGATAAACACCCACAGAACGTAGAGTAGAGCTTAAAGAAAATAAATATAATTTATCATATAATAAAAATAATTTAGACATGGTAGTGGAAGGAATACTCTCATTGAAGTCTTATATACCTGAAATCCAAAGCTTTAGTCGGAACCGAAGGACTTAATGAACTGTCTTGAATCCTAGCTTTTCTTCTCACCAGAACATTTTGTGTACTATCCGGAGTATATGAATCACCGAAATTGTATTTCTTCAATACTAAGAACTAAAACTATATTTGAGAATGAGTAAAGAAGTGTATAGAGAAAAGAGTTGCTTGAGAAAGCTTGATGAATAAAATGATTAATTAAGGTGGGTATTTATAGGTGTGAAAGAGGGACCTAAAAATAATAAAAATAATTATAAAGAAAAATCTAAAAGTTTAATGAAAGATTGTGATGTCATGGGTGATGTTAAATAGAGGACAATTGATGTCATGAGTGATGTCAAATGTATCTTGATATTTTCATGGTAGGTGAGATGAGTTTTTTTAACAGAATACTCTTTTTCGGAGATGTGTTTGAATAAGATAAATTCATTATTAAGATTTGATGTCTCATAAGAATTGTAGATATGAAAGTTTAGTTTCAAATCGTTGAAGAATCAACAAATTTGGATAATCCTACAGTGAGATATGATTTTTCTTCTATAAATACTCCATTCCGTCATAGCATTCTATCTTACAATAATTAATTTATTTGATCTACTTAACCTCCAAAACTTAAAATACGGTCTTACAAAAGTTGTAGATAATGATCTTGTGGTTACTCAGAAATTTGAATCATACAAGTTGGACAATCCTATGAAAAGTTATGCCCAAAATACAGAGGCTGTATCATTTTTAGGCAAGAATTAAAACATCGTATAGAATGTTTTTAGGGGATGTTACAACAAAAGTCTTGGTTGGATCCTTTTGAGGTTTCGATCACCGTGTTCCAAATAGTCCCTTGGTTGGGTCATGAATATTTGTACTAACATTCATTTGCCGGGGACGTTGCCTTCATGTTGCAGCTATAGGTAGAGACCCTAGTGTTCAAGTGTAGTAGGAGTTTGATTTCAGCTGAGATTTGGTATGTTCTTTTCTCTTAGGAGCTAGTTTCTAGTTTGACAAAATTATGTTTTAATCTTTTGTATGTGTAGTCTAGGACCATGTCTTGTGCACTCTTTAGAGGCTGTTGTGGACGTGTATTTACAGTTTAGTTCCATTTGGTTTTTAGGGTAATGTTTGCTTTCGTTGCTCAGTTCAGTTCTATTGTGCCCTAGGTAACCTTATGTAGTTTTTCAGATTTTATTTAACTGCAACCTTGTCAATCCAGGTTGTTGTGATAGGTGGCTTGATTGGCCAAAGTGTTGCAGTTTCAGATATTATACCGCCGGCTTCTCAATTTAATAATATCGTGACCAGTCTCTCCCTCCCTCAGTTTTAGGGTGTGAAAAACTTGATATCAGAGCGAGGTTGTGTCCTAGGGAGTCCAAAAAGCTTTGTTTAGTAGAGTCTTGCTTATTGGTATGTTGTTCCCCATACTTATATTCATAAGACTACATGATATTCAGGAGTTGTTTTAGATCTTTCATTGATTGTTTGTGCTATAGAGCGAAGTCATCAATTTATATGAAATCTGATTCATTTTATTATTTTAGAACATGGTGATGATAAGGCAAATGCCTATATGATTGATTGTTATGACTTTAGGAGAGGGTACTAGTCACCCTCCAAAGGACTAGGGAGATGGATTAAAGGCTCAAAGAGAGTCTCCAACTACAAGTAATATAGGTCATCTAGCTCAACCTAGAGCTACCTTGGGCAGACATCCAACTCCAATAGCTCTAGTGATGAATAAGGGTGATAGAGTTGCTTACTCTTTGACCCTTATCACACCGGCAACAGCTACAGAGGGACAGGGAATTGAGGGAGCTATTCAATTAATCACTCATATAGCTGTTGGATAGGAATGATGGTTGGAAGGAGTGGAAGTACCTAAAATTCATGTAGCTAAGATTTCCAAAGCTTATGAGTTTCTGAACCTAAGTCCTCCAATTTTCATCAGATCCAAATGAGGACCCCCATAATTTTATTGATCAGACTTATAGAGTATTAAAGGTGATGCATGCTACAGTTACAAAAGGAGTAGAGTTATCATCATTTAGGCTACGTGATGTAGTTATTATTATGGTATAAGGCATAGCTTAAATCTAGGGGAACTAATGCACTTCAGATGAATAGAAGGAGTTCTCTTAGGCTTTATATATCAGTATTTACCATGAGAACTTACATTTACATCTAGGCAGTATGAGTATGCATGAGTATATCCTTAAGTTTAATTCCTTGGACAGATATGCTCCCCATTTGGTGCAAACGATGGAGGACAGACTATATTGGTTTGTATCAGGTGTAGGATCTCATATAGCTCACAAATGCTTCAGAGTGTCTACTCATTCAGATATAGATATTGCACAGATGCAGGCTTTCTCTCAGAGGGCAAATGATTTATTTCATCAGATATAAGATACTCGCAAAGAGCAAGAACTGAGAAAAAGAACTCAAACTATGGACTTCTATAGAGAACCACAAAGGGACCTTAGCATTCACTCATCCAGGCAGTTAGATAGACCTGTAGAGAGTGCTCCATACCATATACAAGGGTTAACAGAAGGATCTAGGTTTAGTCCCTTCATAGTGGAAGAGGCATTTAGAGCAGGAAAGGCAATCAGTTCCATATATTACTCAGTGAAAAAAGGCATATTCTGGACCATGTTGTCAGAGGAAGAATGTATGTTATGAGTGTGCGCATATGGGGTATATTAGGATATATTTTCCAACCAGAGGGAGAGGTCGTATGGTTTAGCAAGCAGGATCATCAGCAGCTTCATCACCTTCAGTTCACCCTCTAAGACTTGGTCGTCAATCTCCTTCAGGTCGTGGTAGGGGGACAGGCATCTGGTCGAGGGGATGTACAAAATTGATTTATGGATTTGGTGGTCGCTAGGACCAGGAGGCATCACATGAATTTATTAGACGTACAATGATTATTCATTCTCATATAGTATATACTTTGCTTGATTTTTGTTCTACCCTCTGTTATGTTACTTCATTGGTTGCAAGGTATTTTAAAATAGTTCCTGAACTATTATGTGAACCATTTGTTATTTCTACTCCAATTGGCGAGTTTATGTTAGCTAGAAAGGCTTACCGAAATTGTGCAGTATTGGTATGTGGTAGATCTACCCTGGCTGATCTAGCAGAGCTTGAAATAGTTGATTTTGATGTTATTATAGGCATGAATTTGCTAGAATCATTTTATGCTAATGTTTATTGTTGAGCTAAAATTGTTAGATTCCACTTTCCAGATGAGCTAGTCCTAGAATGGAAGGGCAATGATACTATTCCTAAAGGTAAGTTTATTTTATACCTTAGGGCCCAGAAGTTGATATCCAAAGGTTTTATTTCTCATTTGGTTCGTTTTAAAGACCTGAAAATTGAACTTACTCCTCTACAACTCATTCCAGTGATAAATGAGTTCCAAGAAATTTTCTCTGAAGATCTAATAAGAGTCCCTCATGAAAAGGAAATAAATATTTCCATCGATATACTTCCAAATACTTAGCCTATATCAATACCTCCTTATAGAATGGCTCAAGTAGAGCTAAGAGAGTTGAATGAGCAGTTGAAAGATTTACTAGAAAAAGGTTTCATATAGCCTAGCATATCTTCACGGGGTGCTCCACTATTGTTTTTGTGGTAAAAACATGGATATTTATGAATGTGTGCCGACTATAGAAAACTAAACAAAATAACCATTAAGAATAATAATCCACTCCATAGAATTGATGATTTTTTTGTCCAATTGCAAGGATCTCGGTACTTTTCCAAAATTTATTTAAGGTTAGGATATCATGAGTAACGAGTTAGGGAGGTTTATATCCCTAATATGGCGTTCAGAACTCGATATGGTCATTGTGAGTGTCTGGTGATGTTATTTGGGCTTACTAAGGCACTAGCAGCCTTTATGGATCTATTGAACAGTGTATTTAAGCTCATTCTTGATTTGTTTGTGATCATCTTTATTGATGATATCTTGATTTATTCTCCATCAGAGGTTGAGCATGTAGTCCACCTATGACTTACACTACAAACTCTACAGGAGCACGGGTTGTACGCTAATTTTTCTAAATGTGAATTTTGGCTAACATCTGTAGCTTTTCTTTGTCATATAATTATAGATGAAGGTATAATGGTTGATAGCTAAAAATAGAAGTTGTAAAGAGTTGGCCCAGACAACTAAATCCTATAGATATTCATAGCTTCCTACATTTAGCGGGATATCATCACAAATTTGTGGAAGGTTTCTCTATCATCTCTACGCCATTGACAAAGTTGAATCATAAAGCAGTTAAGTTCCAGTGATTAGAGGCATCTGAGCAAAGTTTCTAGAAGTTAAAAGAAAAGTTAATTTTAGCACCTTTCTTAACCCTTCCCGAGGGTAGCAAGGATTATGTTGTTTATTGTGAGTCTTTCAGAGTTGGGTTAGGTTGTGTTCAGATGCAACACGAAAAGTTTATCGCTTATGCATCTAGACAGTTAAGAAAGCACGAGCAGAATAACCCCACCTATGATCTAGAATTAGTTGTGGTAGTGTTTACATTGAAGATATGTCGTCATCACTAGTGTGGGGTACATGTTGATATCTTCACGGATCATAAAAGTCGTCTATACTTGTTTCAGTAGAAAGAGTTGAACTTAAGGCAACAAAGGTGGTTAGAATTGTTAAAGGATTATTATGTGAACATTCTATACCATCCAGGTAAACCAAATATTGTATAAAATGCTTTAAGCCGTAAGTCTATGGGAAGTTTGCGTTATGTAGAGGCTAACAAAATTAAAATGGTAAAAACCTTGCACAAATTGGTGGATTTACAGATTCGATTTCTTGATAAGGAGGTATAGTTTTTCAGAATACAACAGGGTCATCCTTGATAGCAGAAGTTAAGAAGTAATAGTATAACGATACAGAGCTTGTGTTACTAAGGGACAACATAGAGCAGCAAAAGGAGAACCTATTTGATTATAGACCCAATTGAGTTCTCAGATATCATCATTGTTTATGTGTGCCTAATGTGAGTAAGCTACGGGATCAGACTATGAGTGAAGCTCATTACTCCCAATATTCAGTACATCTAGGTTCTATGAACATGTATCATAACTTGAGGAAGTTAGACTGGTGGAATGACATGAAAACAGATATTGCAAATTTTGTAGCTCAATGTCTTCATTGTCAGTAAGTGAAGGTCGAGCACCAAAGGCCTGGAGGACTAACTCAAAATATAGAAATTCCATTATAGAAATAGGAGGTAATTAATATGTATTTAATTACAAGTTTACCTCGATTGAGCTAGATGTATGATTCTATCTGGGTGATTATAGATAGATTGACAAAATCAGCTTACTTTTTGCCAGTTAGGACTACTTATGTTGTAGAAGATTATGCCAAACTTTATATACGTGAGATAGTTCGCCTACTTGGTATCCCATTGTCTATTATTTCTGATAGAGATTCCAAATTTACAGCAATATTTAGAAATCCTTCTAGATTGGTCTAGGTACCCAAGTGAGCCTAAGTATAGCATTCCATCC
Source organism: Solanum dulcamara (assembly GCF_947179165.1). Classification (NCBI taxonomy): domain Eukaryota; kingdom Viridiplantae; phylum Streptophyta; class Magnoliopsida; order Solanales; family Solanaceae; genus Solanum; species Solanum dulcamara. Next base: position 32,175,101 of record NC_077246.1, on the reverse strand, counting down.
TTAAACCGATGGACAGGCTGAACGCACTATTCAAACACTTGAAGATATATTGTGTGCGTATATAATATACTTCAAGGGAAGTTGGGATGATCGTATATCTTTGAATGAGTTTGAAGTCAGTAAGGCAAAATTATTGGGGAAAAATTTAGTGCAGCAAGCTATTGATAAAGTAAAGCTTATTAGAGATAGGCTTCATACAGCATAGTGCCGGCAAAAGTCTTATGTTGATATGCATCTTTGATCGCTAGAGTTTGTTGTTTATGATTGAGTCTTTCTAAAAGTATCGCCTATGAATGACATTATGTATTTTGGAAGGAAAGGTAAGTTTAGTCCTAGATATGTTGGATCCTACATAGTTATTTACAAGATAGACTATGAATTGGAGTTACGTTCAGATTTAGTAGCTGTGCATCCAATGTTTCATGTATCTATGTTACGTAAACACATAGGAGATCTGACACGTATTATTGCACTTGATAATGTTCAAATGTCAGAGGAAATGACCTATAAAGAAGTCCAGTTTCTATTCTAGATCGTCAGGTTAGAAAGCTTAGAACTAAAGAAGTATCCTTAGTTAAAGTATTATGGCGAAGTAATAATATTGAGGAGTTGACATGGGAAACAGAGGAAGAAATGAGACAGAAATATCCTCACTTATTTTCGACACCAATATGATATTGAGGTATGCATTTTAGTAATCATTATCTTAAGTTAATGTTATGAATTTCAGAAATATGTTAAAAGAAAAGTTGATCCTCATTCGAGGATGAATGCATCTATGGAGGGGAGGATGTAACACCCCATATATTTTAAAGAAACTAACTTAGTATGCTAAAGATGTAAACACAACAAAAATTGTCTTTTTCCTTATATAGTTGATTTGCGAGTTTTCGGGAGAATAAGATTATAAATGAGTGACAATATTTAGTATTGCATATTGTATTTCACAATAAGTGTTATACCAAAGTAAAAGGCCCAAGGAAATCTTGGAACAATCACGTCATGATGGATTATTTTATATGATCTCATATATAGTCTTAATTGGGAAAGATATATCTCCCTGCATATAAGGAGTTAGAAGGACCACTACATATCAAATTAAAGATAATTGATTCTAGTTTCCAACAAAAAAACTGTTCACCAATACAACTTAGGAGTAAACAGATACATATGTTTTACTATAGAATATAAAAAGGTCTAAATTGGTTGTGCTGGACACGTGACTTACACATGTTAAGTGGGTCTAAAGGTTTTTGAAGTGTTATGTACATATTGAATTCATTAGAGAATTATCCTAAGTCATTTTTGAAGCTTCTCATTTCTGGTTCTTCAACCTTTATCTTTTCCTAAAACCCTAGTTGAGAAATCAACCAAAAACTAAGTGTGTTCTTCAACTTGTCGAGAGTTCACTCAAGTCCCTCTTTTGATTGAAGAAACAACCTTTCCTCTTAGTAAAAATGAGTTTAAGGAACTATATTTTCTTTAATTAAGGTAGGAACATGTTACCTAGTCTCATGTATATGATATGTTTGACGTTCTAGCTATATTTTATGGGTAGGAATCACGGGGGCGGTGATAAAAAGTTGTGAGTCCAAGTTTCGTCCATTTTAATTGATGTTTTGGTGAGGAGGGAGTATGTAGAGTTATCTGGCACCTGTTGTTTATTGTATTTAAGTCATTTAAGTATAGGGTATTGTTGTTAGTGATATGGAAGATTAAATAATATGAACACCGATTGATTTGAACGTGTCTTGTGTTTATGCCCACCATGTGTTTGTTGAATTGACAACATGACTTAGATGTATTGTGTACTAGTTTAAAGTTGAATATTCATTGTCTATTATTTTTTATTGAAGGAGTAATGGATAATTTAGCCGGTGTAGTAAATTAGATGACTCAAATCAAGGTATGCAACGATGCACCCTTTTCTTCATTTTCAACCACAAATCTATGTCATTGATAGGACTAGTACTCCTATGTTTAAAACTTATATCAAGGTATGGTACAGTACTGTTAAAAGGTTGGAAATACATGGTGATGGTCTATAGTTGGTTAAGTATTTATTATAGATGAATGTGACTTAAAGAACAATATATGTACACAATTGTTGTCATAGTTGAAAATAATGTTTGGAGACCCCTTATCGTAGGCACTGTGATCTTGTCTTATACATATTTCCATTAAGAAATAGTCATGCTTATGAGTTTCATATTTCCATGTGACTACAACCAAAGATTTAAGAATTATTTGTGATTATCGACACAATAAGTTAATAACGGATGTCCAATTGTACAATTGTTGGCACATGTAAAAGAAATGCCTTATTAGCATAATAGATATGTATACATATAGATTTTAAATGTTAGGGAGTTATATATAAGTATAAATATGTTCTAAATGTTAGTGATTTATATATAAGTAGAAATATACGTGCTTTTATTCAAGAAATATGCTAAGGCGGTAGAAATACCTTTAGAACATTGTTCATAAGTCTACTAGATTTCTTGTGAAATCAAAACCTTATTAAGGTTGTTTTAAGTATTGAGTAGGCATACTTATATGCTATTCTAAAGATTTATATGTTATATGTAAATTGTTGCAGTTCACGAGTCTTAGAGATGCCTATTGAGGTTCCAGTCGTACAGTCAACTTGCATATGTACTATATTTATTAGATATACTCGATATGAGCACAATTGACTCGGTTGCTGACAATGGTTATGACTTTATATTACACTACCAATGAGGTACTGTCGGTAGTCAGATATAGTAATAGTTGCAATTATAGTTTACTATACCACCACTGTGGGCATGTTTGGTGGGAAGATATTTATTAAGTTACAACACCACTGAGATAGCCACTAGGCTGGGGAGGGTCACCATTTTGATGTGACTAGCATATAGTTCACGATTAGGGAAGTATGATATATACATGTTCTTACTTGTCTTCCTCTAGAAAGGTTATGTTGTTATCAAATTTGAACTTTAAAAGTCAAAGGTTGTTTCTATCCCTCACTCTCAGTATTTTTGATATACTTATGTTTACACCTTTGAACATTACATACTGGTACATATTATTCGAGCTAACATTCCTTTGCTAGGGGATGCTGCGTTCGTACTATAGTATAGGTAGAGCCACTAGTCTTCAAGTGCAGTAGGTGTCCGGTTTCAGCTGAGAGTTGGTATGCTCTTTTCTTTTAGGAGCTAGGTTTTAGTTTGACAATATTATGTGTTTGATCTTTTGAGCAGGTAGGTGAGAGCTATATCTTGTGCACTATGTTAGTTACTTTTTAGAGGCTTTTGTGGACGTGTTTGTGTAGTTTAGTTCAGTTTGGTTTTATGGTCTTGTTGTCTTTCGTTGCTCAGTTTAGTTGTATTGTGGCCTCTCAAACCTTATGTAGTTTTTTAGATTTTATTTAACTGCGATGTTGTCAGTCTAGGTTATTGTGACTAGTGGACTGATTGGCCTAAGTGTTATAGTTTCAGATGTTATGTAGTTGGCTTCTTAATTCAGTTAATATCTAGGACAGTCTAGCCTTCCCCTCAGTTCTGGGTCATAACAGGCCACTACTAGTTGGTGAGTTCCCATGTTTTGGGTACAACATCCCTATATTTCTAGCTTATTCTTTGTATAGACTATTGAGTTACTTTTGGTACTTTTTGCTTATATTTTGAGGGTGATCTAGGGACATGTATTAGCCCCTGCCAAGTTTTAAATATAGGAGGTATTGTTGGACACATTGTTTCATGTTTAAGAGAAATTTAACTCATATTTCTATGTGGAATCCCGTAGTCCCATTATTCCTTATACTTTTGCTTGTGTTATTATCATTATCGATGAAAATCTTAATGAATGCTAATAGGCTTGGATGAGGTACCTCCAGTTACTTCATTTTCCATGTTATGTACAAGCCCTATGCTCGGGTCGTGACAAAACATGGTATGAGATATCGAGGTTTCGAAATTTTCGTAGAGTTCAACATATTGCGTCAAGTAGGGTCTTGTTCATGGTTTTGAAGCATCCCACAAGTATGAATAATAGACTATGGGACATTTAGGAAAGGTTTCACTTCCCTCAGATTTATGTCGTTCCTTATAGTGTCCTAAGTCTTCCTCTAACTAACAACCCGTGTTGTACTCTCTAGATAATGCTTTGAAAAAGAGCACCTCCAAAAGAAAGGGTTGATGATGAGGATGAAACATTTCTAATTCTGATGCCCCACATCATGAGGAAGGGGTAACCCATGTGGAAGTTTGCAATATCATCACATTTTTGGCACAAGCCATAGCCAACCAATGGAATCAAGGTGTTCCTCCCCCTTAGGTGAAAAATCTGGCTCTTAGCATTCGGGATTTCCAAAGGACGAACCTACATGAGTTTGATGGTTCTAAAATTGATAAGGACCCTATAGAGTTCATCGGTGAAGTATGCTAAATCATGGCCATCATGTGTGTGCCTCCAAATAATAAGGATGATCTACTGGTCTAGAAACTCAAGGGTGTGGCATGAGTTTAGTACAAACAATGGGTTGTTGAGACGGATGAAGAAATGGGGCCGCTAGGATGGGAAGAGTTCAAAGGCGCCTTTCTAGAAGGCTTCTTTCCATTGGATCTAAGGTTGGCCATGATCCAAGAGTTCATCAATCTCCACCAAGGGAGTATGCCTTCAAATTCACTAAGTTGTCTAAGAATGCTCCCTTCATGGTCTACGACCCAAGGGCAAGGATGAGCATGTTTATTTTTGGTGTTTCTAGCTTGGTGTCTAAAGAATGAAAAATAGCCATGTTGATCAAAGAGATGGACATCACCCACATATGTGGATCAAAATTGATAAAGATAAGTTGAAGGAGTGATTGAGAGGGCTCAAGAAGTATAGAGTAAATGGTGGAGGGTTCAGCCCTCAAAGGTACGACTATGGTGGTAGTGGAAAGGGCCAAGATGGGGAATAGTTTGTAGGTCAAGGTCCCACCAATACTGCTCCTCTAAGTTTCAACAAGGATAAGGGTGATAACCCAATAGTCCTAAGAGAGAATGTTGGTTCTCAAGCTTTACCCATATGTAAGAAGTGTTGGAGGACTTACAAAGAGCAGTGCTTAACCGACATCAATGCTTTCTTCAAATGTGACAAACCGGGTCAGCATGCTCGGTATTATAGAGGTGGTGATGGTGGTAATCCTCAAGGACAAATTTCTCATAGATAAGAAGTTCAAAAAGGTGGTGAACGTACCAACCTGTTCTATGACTTATATGGGAGGAAAGAAGTTGAGGATGCCGAGCTAAAAGGTTTAATGTGTTATCTAAAATGTTAGTAGAGCCTTATTTGGTGTCTACCCCCATTTGTGAGTCGGTTGTTGCTAGAATGGTTTATAAGGGTTGTCCCGTATCCTTATTATATAATATCGTTCCTTGTGATCTCGTAGAGATTGACATATTAGATTTTGATATTGTACTTAGGATAGATTCATTACATACATAATAGGCTTCCACAGATTGTTTGACTCGTCGAGTCAAGTTTTAATTCCTAAGTGAGTCGATCTTGGAATGGAAGGATCACGATTCAGTAGTGAAGGGTTAGTTCATCTCTTGTCTTAAGACCCAAAACTTGATTGCTAAGGGTTTCATTTACCACAAAGTAAGGGTTATGGATGTCAACTCCGAAATTCCTTCCCTTGAGTTGGTCCCCTTGGTCAATGAGTTTTGTGATATCTTTTCCAATGACCTTCATGGCATCTGTCTGAAAAGGAAAGTCAATTTTGGTATCGATCTCCTCCCCGATACCCAACCTATCTTTAATCCCTCTTATTGAATGGTCCTAGTGGAATTAAAGGAGATAAAGGAACAATTAAGGGACTTGTTAGAAAAGGTATTCATACGGCCAAGTATTTCACCATGGTGTCCTTCCATGTTATTTGTAAGGAAGAAGGATGAGTCACCTTGGATGTGCATAGAACTCCTCAAGGACTACGACATAAGTGTCTATTATAATACGGGTAAATCCAATGTGGTTTTTGATGCACTTAGTAGAGTGTCTATGGGGAGTATGGCCCATGTAGATAAAGGAAAGAGATAATTGGTAAAAGATGGTCACTAGTTGGCTAGATTAAGGGTGAAGTTGAGTGGTACCGATAATGGTGGTATGGTTGTTCATAATAGGTCTTAATCATCCTTAGTGGTAGACGTCAAGTCAAAACAAGACATCAACCTGACTCTTGTAGAATTGAAGAGGTTGGTGAAAGAAAAGAAAGTAGTATTCTTTCCACAAGGGGAGATGTGGTATTAAACTACCAAGGTTGATTACGTGTTTCAGATGTTGATGACGTAAGAAGTTTGATTTTGAAGGAGGCTCACAATTCTTTACACTTTCTTCTTCCTGGTTCGATGAAAATGTATCAATACTTAAAAGAGTCGTTTTAGTGGGGTGGAATGAAAAAGTACATAGAAATGTTTATGTCTGAATGTCCAAATTGTCAACAAGTGAAGGCCAAACATCAAAGGCTAGGTTTCCTAGCACAAGATATTGAAATACCTACTTGGAAGTGTGAAGATGTGAATATGGATTTTATAGTGGGTTTGCCTCATACCCAAAATTGTCATGATTCGATATGGGTAATTATTGATAGAATAACTCAGTTGTCCTACATCCTACCAATCAATACCTCTTATAATGCCATAGATTATGGTAAGTTGTATATTCGGGAGTTGGTAAGGTTGCATGGTGTGTCATTGTCAATTATTTCGGATCATGATACCCAATTTACTTCTCACTTTTGGTGGTTGTTTCAAAGGGTTCTAGGTACTAAAGTAAAGTTAACCAACACATTCCATTCTTAAACCGATGGGCAAGATGAAAAGACAATTTAAACATTATAGGATATGTTCAGAGCTTGTGTTTTACAGTGCAAAGGGAGTTGGGATGATCATCTACCTTTCATCGAGTTTTCCTATATTGATAGGTACCACTGAAGTATTGCGATGGTGCCATTTGAGACTTTGTATGAGAGATGATGTAGATCTATGGTTGGTTAGTTCGAAGTAGGTGAGATGACCTTGTTGGGCCCCAATTTAGTGCTTGATTCTCTATAGAAGGTGAGAATCATTAGAGAAAGGTTGAAGATGGCCCAAAGTCATCAAAAGTCCAATTCCGATATAAGGAGAAGGGATCTTGAGTTTAGTGTGGATTACTAGGTGTATTTAAATGTCTCACCCATGAAAGGTGTAGTTCGGTTTGGTAAAAGAGGAAAATTGAGCCTAGGTATATAGGGCCTTATAGAATCGTGAGACATGTCGGCAAGACTGCTTATGAGTGCGAGTTGCCTTTGGAGATGGTCATGGTTCATCCGATGTTGTACGTGTCAATATTGAGGAAATATGTGGGAGATCCTAGTTCCATTGTCCCTTTGGAGACTGAATGTTGGAGATAACTTGACCTATGAAGAGGTTACAGTTGAAATTTTGGACCGTTAGGTCAAGAGGTTGAGGAACAAATAAGTTGCATTCGTTAAAGTCCTTTGGAGGAATAACCAAGTTGAAAGTGCCCTAGGGGAAGCAGAAGCGGATATGATAAATTGTTACCCGCATCACTTTCACTCTACCCAAGCCTAAGGTACTAAGTATTCATGCTTATGTATTTAATAATCTTATTTTTCAACTTTTCTAAGTCTTCATATGCATTCATATACAAGAAGTTAGATTTTAAAGTTTTGTTTTATACGTCCAAAGTAACATCCAGAATTAGAGGATGGCATACCAAAATTCTCAGTTATGGGGGGAGAGCTGCTCTTGTGAAGTATGTGTTGCAGTCCCTCCCAATTCATCTCTTATCTGCTGTGATTCCAACTTCCACTACACTCAAACAAATAAAGTCCCTAATAGCAGACTTATTTTGGGGATGGTACAAAGAAAAAAGAAAATACCATTGGGCATCATGGGAGACCCTCAGCTACCCAACAGATGAAGGAGGTGTTGGCATGAAAAATCTGAAAGATGTCTGCCTAGCAATGCAATATAAACAATGGTGGATTTTCAGGTCTAAGAAGACTCTATGGAGGAGCTTTCTGAGGGCCAAGTATTGCCAAAGGGCAAATCCAGTAATCAAGAAATGGGACACTGGTCAATCAATTATGTGGAAACACATGATGACAAACAAAGCTGAGATTGAGCCTCATATACAGTGGCACCTTAACTCAGGCTCTTGTAGTTTTTGGTGGGATGATTGGCTAGGAATTAGACCCCTAGCTTATCACAAAGACTGTCTACCTAGACTTAACAATACCACTGTATCCAAGTTCCTGAAGAATGGAGAATGGGATGAAGAGAAGGTGAGGCAACATGTACCACAGCATCTGATACAGAAGATTCTTAGTTTTTCCTTCAAGTATCAACCTAACATCCCAGATATAGCCTACTGGAAGCTGACCTCAGATGGAAACTTCACTTGTGCTTCAGCTTGGAACAAGATCAGGCCAAAAAGGAACAAAACTATGACTGACACTTATGTATGGCATAAGAATATACCTTTTAAGATATCCTTTCTAGTTTGGAGAACTCTTAGAAGCAAGTTGCCCACTAATGAAAGTATTGAGAAATTTGGTCATGCACCTGTTCAGTGCTCTTGTTGCTACAGGTCAGGATGGGATAATATAGATCATATATTCATCTCAGGACACATGGCTAGACATATATGGAATTATTTCTCTGATTGTTGGGGTATACATCACAGCAGCAGCCCTATGAGGAGCACTCTGATGAAATGGTGGTTGGTTAAACCAAATAATGAAGTCCATAAACTATTAATGCAAGCTACCCCTATATTCATCTGTTGGAATCTATGGAAGAACAGATGTGCTAGCAAATATGGAGGAAAAAAGTCAAGCAGTACTAGAGTGAAGTTCTCAGTTATCAAAGAACTTTACATGCTGATCTTCACAGCTTTCCCTTGCCTTAGCTGGCCAAGTGACTGGAAGGAGCTAATAATTATGGTGGAAAGCTGCAGTCAGGAGCTGAAAATCACTCAAGTTAGTTGGCACAAACCAACTTACAATGTGGTTAAATTTAACACTGATGGAAGTGCTTTGAATAATCCTGGGAAAATTGGAGCTAGGGGCATCCTAAGAGACCACAAAGGAAACCTCCTTTATGCATTTGCTGCACCACTTGGAGTTGGTTCTAACAACCAAGCTGAGGTATAGGCTGCACTTCTGGGCATCACTTGGCGCATTCAACATGGCTACAGCAGGGTCCTACTAGAGGTTGACTCTGAATTACTTGTGAAATAGCTAAAACAAGAGATTACACCACCCTAGAATATCAGGAATTACATCACAGACCTGCAGGAGATGATCATAATGCTAGATTTCTTTCAATGCAAGCACATCTATAGGGAAGCTAACTTTGTTGCAGATACACTTTCCAAGCATAGCCACAGTGTAGACAGCATGGTTCAATTCTACAGTGCTCAACAGCTTCCTAAGGAAACAAGAGGATACTACATCCTACACAAAATGGGGATGCCAAATTTTAGGAGGACAAAACTGAAGAGGATCAAAATACCTCCTTGAATTGTATACCATTAATAGTAGTACAGAACTCCCTATGTATAAATTCATAGTTAGGAGTTTTGTAAAGGGGAGAGTCTCCCTTGTTTATTGCCTTCCTAGAGCAATCAACCTACCCCTAGAGGTAAGGATTAGAGTAGATAGTTTCTTTTTTCTTTTCATGCTTGATAGTGTAGGTACTAGCAGATTTGGAAAAAGGGAACAAACAACTGCGAGCCAGGTGAGGTTTTCTTCTTGGCACAGCAGCTGTAAAATAAACCAATGGATAACTTGGAGATAGCCTTGGAGCTGCAAGAATGCTGTAGAGATGCAGCACAGGAATCAGCAAAGGGATTTTTCCTTTTGTTTGTTTATCTGGTGCAGGTATCATGAAGCTTTGAGCCTGGTATTGGAGTTTCAGCAGCTGAGATTGGAATTCTTGGACCAACAACCTACCATAGACCTGCAGCATCTCAGCAACATCACTTGCATATGCTACACTACAGCAGCAACAGTGAATGTAACTGAGCCACAGCAGCAGTAAATCAACAAATGTATCATGACACATCAAAAGGCCTCCAAACATTGCAGGATTGCAGAAAATACTATAGGGATAAGGTCCAAGAAGTTTCATCACAAACAGACAATTAGAGACATTAGGCGAGCGACCTTGAAAAAGTTAGCCGACTTAAGTCTCCAAATGGAGCACTCCACAACTTGGAGCTTCCAGCTTGTCAAACAGGCCTCCAAATGTTGCAAAAACATAGAAAGTACTGTAATTACAAATCCCAAGAAGTTTCATCCAAAATGGATAATTGGAGACGTTAGTCGAGCAACCTTGAAAAAGTTAGCCAGCTTAAGTCTTCAAATGAAGCAATTCACTACTTGGAGCTTCCAGCTTGTCCAAAAGGTCTCCAAATATTGCAAGAACACATAAAATACAGTAACTACAAGGCCCAAAAAGTTCCACCTCAAATGGATAATTGGAAACGTTAGTCGAGCGACCTTGAAAAAGTTAGCCGACATAAGCATAATGAGGAGGTTGGTGTCTATTTGTTTTTGGTCTTGTTGGCTTGTCTCTATGCATTTGCAGGTATCTGGAGATACATTAAAGCATGTTACAGTTGGGGACATGTTTACAAGCCACAACACACGAAAACTCCAACAACATGCAGCATACAAGGATAAACTACAAGTCCACAATGGACCTGCAGAACCACAGTACAGTGTTTGTTGTGCAGGAGTATTGGAGGTACTTTTCTTCTTGTTCTTTTACTTGTGCAGGTACAATACACAACTACAATCCCCAAGAACAAGTACTTCAGCATACAACCACTCACTAGAACATAAAGCAACATCAAGACAGACCTACAACAGATGGGCTACAACTGCAGCAACAGCAGTGGCAACAGGGTTGTTTTTCTTTGCAGATGCAGGGATTACAAAGTGCATGGTTGCACTTGTAGCTGCAGACAACAGCTACCATGCTACAACACATGCAACAGCCCTCCTGGATTCTGTGCAGGCACACAAGAACCCTCTAATATCCAAGGCACCATCTGTTAAACCTCCTGGCAGCAGCAGCACCCATCAACACTCATTATGGGAGTCTAATCTGGGAGGCCATTGTTCTTGTTTGTGTGGTTGTTTATTTGTGTATGCAGGCTGCTAGAACATCAGAAGCTGCAAATTCCATGAAGCTGCAGTTGCAGATATCATGCCACAGAGTGCTGAAGCTGATTTGATTGGAAGCAACAACAACTTCACAGCTGTGCAGTGCAGCAACTATCAATAAGAGGAGTTGCAACCAACTACAGCACCTTGGAATTCAGAAGCTACAGCAGCAACCATACAACTACAACAATCCAACACCAACAATCTTCAACTTCCATCTACTTGCAATTGAGGAGCCCTCTAATGGGCACTACAGAACCACCACACACTGGTTTGCTTCCTTGGCTACTTCCTTGTGCAGGTCCACAAAGAATCAAACAAAGGGAGACAGCAACCATTCATGTAGGGGACTTCTTGCAGCAGCTCCAAGTTACTTTGAGCTCCTTGACACCCAAGCAACTGCTCATGCCATGGCTGCATCACCTACAAGTTGCTGGTTATTATAACTCTATATACTTTCTCTCATTTCATCCTCCTTAGCAGATAATCATGATTGCGATGTTGTTGCATACTTCCCTTGGACTTACTTGGTACGACAAGATGAAAAAGGACAAAGATGAAAAGAGCTTTTTCACCCCATGCGAGATAGAAGGTTCATATACTTGTTCTTCCTCAATTTAGCTATGTATGGTACGTAGCATAGTTGAATAGGACTAGTGTAGGTTACTTTCTTGTCTTCTCATGGAAGGGGAGAGTCTCCCTCAATTATGCTTTCTTAGTCGACTTGTATCGGGAGGAGTCCTCTCATAGGTTTACTGCTTTCTAGTTATAGATAGCTCCTTTTGCTACGGGGATGAGTTAGCCGACCTTAATAGGTTAGCCGACTTATGAACCAACATAGGATCGGAGGTAAATTTTATGTCCCCCTCCTTATATTTTTCTGTTTTATTTTATGTTAAGGCTTGGGGGTGATGCTCAACCCCTGACTGTGCAAGAGAGGTAGGAGCCTCGTGTAGGGTCTGTTCCCATTAAAAAAAAAGTTTTGTTTTATACTAAAGTTTAAAGATCTCATGTTTGATGCATTTCAAGGGTCATTGTATTTATGTTGGGTCGGTAGTCCTCATGTAATATCCTCTTCTGTACTAATAATTTTCATTTGAGGATACATGTTCCCAAGGGGGAGATATTGTAAGAACCCGGAAATGTAGAAGGACGTAAGTCAAGGAATAAAGGATGAAAACTCAGAAACTTGTAGAAACTAACACCTAGCGCTGACCGCGGAAGCCATCATGGGTTGTGGTAAGTTCCACAGACCATGGAGAGCAACTGTGGTAGAGATTTAGAGACTCAGACTTTTAGGGAAGGAACCACGTTGGAGTACCATGGACTGTGGTGAAAACTACGAGCTATTAAGCCTTCAGTGGTGACTAGTCCCCAAGACCCTCAGGATATTTCCCAAGGCAAGGTCCACAAAGAACTCCACAGACCTTGGTATGTCCGTGTGGTGGTCACTTGGCAGGCCTCCTGCAGGACCTACACCATGGCAACCTTTCACTGCCCATCATTCCCTTCACAGACCGTGAAGGGGCTCCATGAAGAACACTTCAGAGACCTACCCTGCATACCTCCCAAAACGTTTCCCCAAGTCTTTTACCATGGGCCTTGGTGAGGACCACAGACCATGAAGGGTCCCTGCGAAGTCAGTTTTGATTAGATCTTAAAATGGATATTTTGGTCTTTTCCTGCATTTTAAATTAAAATGGAGTCGTTTTGAGGCCAAATTCTCTCATCAAAAGACCCTAAACTCTTTCAAGACCTCTTTCTTCACACTTAGACTCAAGACACTCAATTTTTCTCTTCTCAAACCTTCCAAATATCTCCAAGGAAAGATTTGGGTTTCATCTCACGACCTTTCCAAGTGTCTATTCCTTCTCAAGTCTTCATTAGGGATTTGTTTCCTCCAAGGTATATAGGATTCATCCATGGGTTCTTCCACCCATAGAGGCCAAATATTTTCCTCAACTTCATATTTCAAATTCTAAATGATGAATTCTTATGGGATTTTACTTGATGACTCTAAATGAATGGATTATGATATATTTTAAGTTTATTCAATTATATTGATGTATATTGACTCTCAATTTCATGAAAAGAAGGATTTGTTAAGGTTCTTAAATGAAGGATTAAAGGTGGTGTTAAATTATATATGGTGGGTTGTTTTAAGATTCTTAAATTGATGCATTTCTATCACTCTCATACATGAAAGTATTACTTAAATGTATTTGAAGTATTCATGAGATGAACCCACCTAATTTGCTTATGTCGAAATAAAATTAAAATGAAAGTTTTGGCTCCAAATTAAAGTTTATGAAGCAAATGTTTATGTTTAAGGGAGTCATATGAAGTGATTGAATGATGGTAAAGAGGCTTCTTAGCCAAAGAAAGGATTCAATGTGAAAGGACAATTCTCATATTTTGAATCAAATAAAATATTTTAATGAGCTATTCCACCGAATGATATTCAAATGTATTCCATGGGTTTGACCTAGCACTGAGTGTAGCATGTAGATGGGGACTCAACCTAAGGGTTCCTTACGTAAATTATCATGTTACATTAATTATTCACCAACATAGGAGCCCTTGTAGGCTATTTAGGCTAGTGTATCCACAATTAGACATTAAAGTTAAAGTTAAAAAAATTATTAAATTTAATGGAGTTCTACCTTGTAAGTAGTCTCCCCGTGCCAACATAGGGGGTTATGTTGGATTCCATTTAATAGCTCACATAGTCTTAAAGGTCGATTATGGTCATCTTCCCACAAAATAAATGTTTTAACATTTCATATGATAATTTCTCATGCAGGCATTCACTTATGCATATTGCTTATAATACTCACTTAGTACATTCAAAATAGTAACACATACTTTTTCCTATATGATTTCACCATGTAGGGACCGATATTGCTCCACACTCTCCTCCCTGGGGCTAGGTTCTTCGTTGAAGGCTACTACTAGTTGGTGAGTTCCCATTTTTTGGGAACAACGTCCCTATCTTTCTAGATTGTGCTTTGTATAGACTATTGAGTGAGTTTTGGTACTTTTGACTTATATCTTTAGGGTGAGCTAGTGATAGGTCTTAGCCTCCGCCAAGTCTTAAATGTAGATTGTACTACTAGAAAAATTGTTAGATGTTTAGGATGACTTTGACTCGTATTTCTATGTGGAATCCCTTAGTCCCGTTATAGCTTATATTTCTTCTTGTTTGATTATCATTATCGATGAAATGCTTAATAACTGCAAAGAGTCTTGATTAGGTACCTCTGCTTGCTTCATTCGCCATGTCGCATCTTGGCCCTAGGCTCGGGTCGTGATAATTATTTTTCTTAGGATCAATAATAAGACCTTCAGTCGAAACAACATTGACAAGGAAGGCAACTGGCCTAAACCAAAAAATCACACTTGATAGACTTAGCATATAATTTATAATGCTTCAAAACTTGCAAGACAATCCTCAAATGATCGCAATGCTTATCTTCACTCCAAGAATAAACTAAAATATCTTTAATGAACATAATATAGAACATATCCAAATATTGGTTAAACACCCTATTCATCAAATCAATAAAAGTTGCAGGAGCATTCATCAATCCAAAGCACATAACCAAAAAATCAATGTTACCATGCCGAGTTCTTAAAGCCATCTTCAGAACATCACATTCCTCATTTGAAGTTTATGATAACCCAATCAAAGATCAATCTTTGAGAAGCAATTTCCTCTTTCAAGTTCATCAAACAAGTCATCAACATTTGGAATGGAATACTTATTATTGATTATGACCATGTTCAATTATCGATAGTAAATACACATATAGAAAGAACCATACTTCTACCTCACAAAGAGAATTGGAGCACCCCATAGAGAGATACGCTATCTAATGAAACTTGTATCCAATAAGTCTATTAACTGATTCTTTAACTCTTTCAATTCTTCTAGAGCCATTCTATAAAGAGGGATAGAGACAGGCTAGGTATTAGGAAGAAGATCAATACAAAATTCTATCTACCATTCCGAAGGGATACCCAAAAGATCATCAGGAAACACTTTTGGAAACTCCTTACCAACCGAAAATGACCCAAGAGTATGAGCTTCGGAATTTGTATCCCTAACCTGTACTACATGGTAAATGCTACCTTTAGAAATCATTTTCCTAGTATTAATGCACGAGATAAATTGACCCTTAAACACGAAATTAGTACCTTTCCAATCTGGAACAGGCTCATTAGGAGACTCAAACTTAACCACATAGGTTCTATAAAAAATGGAAGCATAACATGCATGAAGCCAATCCATACAAATAGTAATATCAAAATTGGTCATATTAAGATGTACAAGACAAAATGAGGTGACTTTATGGAAAAATATTACCGGACAATTTCTATAGACTCTTTTAGCAAGAACTAAATAACAAACAGGAGTATAAATAAAAAAGGCTCTAACAATCTCACGACTAACATCAAATTTCATGGAAAGATAAGGAGTAAAAAAAGAGTAGCACCCAAACTTAACAATGCATAAACATCAAACTCAAAGACTCGTAACATAGTTTGCACCACATTGAGGGAATCCTCTAACTACTGATGAGTCTATATAGCATAAAATCTATTCTGGTGTAGACCTTAATCAAAACATGAACTAGTAGTCTAAGTCTTAGGACGACCACCACCACTTCTAGTAGCAGCTGTATATAAATATTTCACTTGGTGATCCATTATACCACACCCAAAGAATGCACTCGAACATTCCAAGAACTCTCCTCGATGACCCTTTCCACATAGTTTAACCACTCTGAGATCCTCCTTGAGACTAAGAGTTAGACACCCTTTCCTTGTTGAAATTTGGAGCAAAAGTGTTAGATAAATATTGACCAGAAAACTTTGGGAAATAGTATCCCAGCATTTCTATACTTACCATGAAAATAATCTCTACCTTCGGTCAAGGCCCTCTTGGACTCCCAAGGTCTCCCCTTAAGTTACCCCTCTTCTATTTTCTCAGTGTGTGTCATTAACCTTGAAATGTAAATTTTCTTCATTAACATGGTGGTACTACTCTCTTTGAATACCAAGTCTGAAACACTTGACACAAACTTGCTCATACGAGGTCTAAAGTCGGCAAACATTAATTGAGAATATTTTGACAATTGGGCAAAATTTAGTGTATACTGTCTCCCTGTCTTGTTACCTTGCTTGAGGTTGATATATTCATGAATGTTAGCTTTCCAAGACTTTAACAAAAATAAAAGGTCAAAGAGAGTACCGTTGAACTCTTCCAATCAACCGTACATGCATCTCAAACCCTTTAACAATTCCATTGTTGATACTACATATGAGAAACTCCCTTAAGTATATAAGTGGCCAAATCCTCATTCTCTATCAATTACACTTCCATTATATCAAATATCAAGTAAATACCCTTGATAAACTCTTTTGGATTCTCATCCACCTTCAAACGATAGAAATCTAGAGCGTTCGTATGAGCAATGTCACAAACTCTACTAGCCGTCGTACCCAATTTGGTTCACAAGAGTAACCACTTCATGGTTGGCTTGTGCCGCTATAGTTTGTTCAAGCGCATGAAAAGTCACTTGTAATTCATCATATCAATCATATTTGGCTAGAGGATCATTAGGAACTGATAGAGAATGTTGCTCCTCATTCATATTAGCATAAGCATTTCTACAAACGTATTCTCTTCAAGGAGGCATGATTATTTAATCAAAAAGAAAAATCATTATGAACAACTTAGGGAGTTCTACTCTGTTGCACAACATAAGAATGATGAAGGAAGTGAAATTTATTAGATGCCTCATTGCCTATTATTCATAGATGTGGCGCGCTTCATACTAGTGAAAAAGACAATACATAACAAGTCCTGTAAGACACTCTTGGAAACTTTAAACCTGGTTGTGATACCAAGTTTGTAACAACCCTGACTAAGACCTAGACCTGACATGAGGATTAAAATCTCAAAGAAATCCAACCAAGCCTCTTTGCATATAGAGCATGACATTTTAAAGCACTAAATAGAAGATAAAATTTAAATGCAGAAAAGTCTTAATATAAAGACTATCTAAAATAGGAGAATTCAAGTATAAAATCTAAATTACTTTAAAATACTCATATTGTCTAGTCATGACTCTACCAACTTTAGACGGCACATAAGACAAGGCCTAGCTCACCAAAACATGATGAAAGTATAATATTTAGGATATAAAGAAATAACATGATAGGTTCACCCTTCGAATAAAGAGGACTCATCAAAATGTAACTATGAGTAAATCAGAAACAAGCCACGTGCGGGAGGATGAGATTCAAACCCTAAATATTTAGACAATGTATGCAAACATACACGTTAGTGCATGGAATATACTAAGTATGTGAAAAATATGCATAATCCTAAATAAACGGACATAATAAGCATGAACATGTGATGCATGGCCAAATAAGTTGAAAAGTGTGAAGTCAAGCAAGAAAACATATACAGAGGGAAAGGCATCATAAAAACATCATTTAAGAGTTTATAGAGAACATACTCATTTTGTGGGAAATTAAACTTAACTGAAATTTAAGACCATGTAAGTTATAACATAGAATCTGATGTATCTCCCATATTAAGTAGAGAGAGGCTACTTTCTAAGATATGCTCTATATCATAATCATCATCATATGATATATATGGATCCACTAGCTAGAATGATTAAGGCAACCTACAGGGACAACGTAGTTTCGAACTAGGGGTTGCTACTTGAGATTCCCTTACCAAGTCTCCACTATAACGTCTTCTAGGTGCTAAGTTGATTCCAACATAATATGTAAATCATTTAGCAAAGTCAAACATATACCAATCCATAATGATAAAATATACCATAGGATAGGTCTACGGCTTGTGGATTTCTCCACGGGCAATGTAGCCTTTTGTGTAGGTACCCTAGATCCAAAATCCCATCCAAGTGTGGTGTAGTAGTAAACGGACCATCCAATAGTCCATAGAACCCACCAAGGTATACAAAAAACTCTATGAAGTCAACTCCCACTCGTGAACCTAAACTTTCCTAGTCTCTATTTCCTGTAGCATTTCACAACTACTCTGTACAGACTATGCAAGATTGTACGGTCCATATAGTGGCTCGTATAAGTCATGCACCAACAAATTTTCTTCCACTTTTTCACAACCTCACCCAAGCTGTTTTAGGACTAAAATTAGTCCCTCATCAGCACCGAACATGTCTTTTCTCTCATAATTACTTAAATTCTATTGTGAGCAAGAATTGGAGAGAAGGAGAAGAGTTAAGGTTCAAGATTTGCAAGCCAAGTCTTTGATTTTCACTTAGATAATATTCATTCTAGATATATAAGGCTATCATAACGTTGGATTAAGTTTGTCCTCATGCCCTTAATGTTTATAAAGTCAAGTTGAGTCTTGCGTTTGAGTTTCCAATATTGATAAATGTATTCTTAAGTTATATATATATATTATTATTTAGTACTTGTATGTATTGACATATTTTGATGATTTTCATGAGATGAATCTTTGAGTTAATGGTTTCATGGTTGCATTTGAATGAACCCTGGTTTAGTTTTGCCTAAAATATTTTATGCATTATTTTGAGTTAAAGAATAATTATTTTCATCATTTAATCAAGAAATAGTTTGAGCATGAGTAATGATAAGTTGATGAAGTCTCTTAATATCTATTTTGAGCATTAGTATTTTATGTATGAATGATTTGAGTTTATTATAGTTGGCATCTATTTTTAGATTGAATTGAGAAGTTAAAATATGATTTTAAATGCAATATTGATGATGGTTTTTTTACCTATCATAAAGAAAACAGATCAGTTAAGAAAATTTAAGTTTGGGTAAAGTCCAAAAGAGATTAAAGAGTTATTTTGAGGAAGTACACTCACTTTAGATATGAGTAGGGTAAAATTATTTGGGAGTGGTATCATGAACAAATTCGGATACAAAGCTAGGTAACTCTAACCCAATAACCTACATCGCCAGTGTAGATAGTATCGTACTATTCATTCGGGTGACTCCTTATAGTACCAAAAGTGGAATTTTCAGATGGATCCATAGTTAAGTTATTGTCCTATACCCTGTCAAGGTATAGGATGGCTCTGGCAATGTAGGTAGAACATAGTATAATCGTGAGGCTCATAGTGGTGGTCATCAATTTGAGAAATTCCCCAAGAAGTAAAGTATCATATTATCAAATACTAAGTTATATTATTATTTCATGTATTTTAAAGTTGCCTTTTATTAAATTGCATGCTTTATTGAGTTGAGCTATTTTCATGGTTGAGTCCTTTAGTTGAGTATCCTAATGTAAGTTTCCTTTTTTCGATCTTACATAGTCGTACATTCCATGTACGAATGTCATTCAACTTGTATCATTTTATGATGAAGATGCAGGTGATGCATATCTTCAATAAGTGCATCATTAGAGATCTATATTTCAACTAAGGTTTGGTGAGACTTCTTTATATTCAGAGGAGCTTTAGAGTCTTATTGCAGTTTTTACTTTTAGTTTTTTAACTTATCATTTTGAGGTATCTATGGGCCTATCCCGATGACTATTTTATAGCTGTTATTTTAGAGGCTTCATAGATGAGTCAGACAGTGGCTCATTATTTCCTAGAGTAGGTTTTGAAAATATTGGGTTATGTCTCTTATATTTATGTATATTTAAGATTTATGATATAAACAGAGAGTTAGAGATACAAATTTCGAAGATTCTACCCTTGAAACAGTTTTAGTTGCTAGTGAGTTTGCAGAAGTTTTCCTAGTGATATCCTAGGTATTTATACCAAAAGTAAAATAGACTTTGGTATTGATATTCCCATAGATATCTAACATATTTATATTCCTCCTTATCAAATGGACTCGAAAGAATTGAAAACGTTAAAGGATCAGTTGAAGGATTTAACGAATAAGGATTTTATTAGACTAAATATCTCACCATGAGTTCTCCAGTTCTATTTGTTAGGAAGAAGGATGGTTCTTTCTATATTTGTATTGATTACCAACAATTGAACAAGGCTACAATAAATAATAAGTATCCCATTCTAAAAATTAATGACTTGTTCAATCAACTTTAATGAGCATGCTACTTTTCAAAGATTGATCTTCGATTGGGTTTCATAACCTCTAAGTGAGAGAATGTGACATTGGAACATGGGTTTAAGAACTCGGTATGATAAGTTTGTATTCTTTGTTATGTCTTTTGGACTAACAAATGCTCTTTCAACTTTTGTGGATTTGATGAACAGGTTGTTTAAACAATACTTAGATATGGTCGTAATTATGTTTATTGATGATATTTTGATCTATTATCATAATAAGGAAGAGCATCCTGATCATTTGAAGATTATTTTTCAAATTCTCAAGGACCATCAGTTATTTGTTAAGTTTAACAAGTGTGAATTTTGATTGAGGTCAGTTTATTTTCTTGGCCATATTGTCTCTGGTGAAGGTGTTATGGTTTATTCTAAGAAGACCGAAGTGGTTAAAAATTGGCCTAGACCATTGTTTCCTTAAAATATTCAGAGTTTTTAGGCTTACCCAGTTAATATAGATGGTTTATGGAAAGTTTTACTTCCATGGCATCACCTTTGACTACATTGACTCAAAAGAAGGTAATATCACAAAGGTCTAAGGTATGTAAAAAGAGTTTTCAAGAGTTGAAGGATAGGCTTACCTCATATATGTTGTTGACCTTTCTAGAAGGTTTCGATGGGTTTGCTTTTTACTGTGATGCTTCACAAGTTTGTCTTAGTTGTGTTCTATTACAAAATGGTAAATTGATAGCCTATACTTCTACGAAACTCAAGGTGTACAAGAAGATTTACTTGACTAATGATTTGGAGTTCGTTGTAGTGGTTTTGGTTTGATGTTATGGAAAGACTACCTATATTATGTCCATGTTGATGTATTAACCAATCACAAGAGTTTGAAATATATGTTTACTAAAAAGGATTTGAATCTTCGACAAACATAAGTGTGTTATCCTATCCGAGAAAGGTAAATATGGTTGACGATATTGTTAGTAGATTATCCAGGAATAGTATTGCCTATGTAGAGGATGAAAAGAAGTGTTTGTTCGAGATGTTCATAGATCAGCCAATTTGGGTGTCCATTTGGTTGAGTCCGGTGATGGTGGTATTATTGTTTGAAATGATTTTTAATCGTCTCTTGTGGCGGATGTTAAAGAAAAATAAGATAATGATCCTACTATGATTGAATTGAAGAAAGTGGTTGCTGAAAAAACTGTTGAGGATTTCTCCTAAAGGGGAGATGGTGTTTTCAGATATCAAGACTGATTGTGTGTTCCCTATATTTATGATTTAAGGGGAATAATATTGTCCGAGGCTCATCATTTGCATTATTCTCTTCATTCGTGTCCCACTAAGATGTATTGTGATTTGAGGGAAGTGTATTAGTTGTATAGCATGAAAAAGGATATTGGCGAGTTTGTGGCTAAGTTTCCAAATTGACAACAAGTCAAGGTTAAGCATCAAAAGTTAGGAAGTTTTTCTTAAGACATTGAGATTCTGACTTGGAAACAGGAAGCCTTGAATATGGACTTTATTACATTTTTGCCTCGTACTCGTAGGAAACATGATTAGATTTCGGTGTTTGTCGATTGAATGATTAAGTCAACTAATTTTCTTTGTGTTAAGACTTCATATTCAGGTGATGATTATGCTAGATTATATATTTGAGAGTTGGTTAAGCTTCATTTTTGCCTATTTTCAGACCGAGGTATTTAGCTTACATCCCGGATTTTGGGATCTTTCTAAACAGGTCTTGGTTTCAAGTGAAGCTTAGTACAAATTTTCACCCTTAGACAAATAGTATGGCCGAGCGTGTCATTAATACCTTAGATGACATATTGAGAGCTTATGTTATTGATTTACAAGGTAATTGGGATAATCATTTTCCATTAATAGAGTTTTCCTATAATAATAGTTATCAATCTAGCATACAAAAGGCTCCATTCGAGAACTTCTATAGTAGGAGGTATAGGTCTCCTATTAGTTGGTTCAAAGTTCACAAACTTACCTTTATAGGACCTGAATTGGTGCATGAGGCTATGGAGAAGGTGAGGTGGATTAGAGAACAATTGAAGGTTGCCTAGAGTCGACAAAAGTCATATTAAGATGTAACGAGAAGGGAAATTGTATTTCGGGTTAATGATTAGGTTTACTTGAAAATTTCATCCATGAAGGGGGTGATGTAATTTGGAAAAAAAAAGAGAAGCAAAGTCTCCGTATGTTGGCCTATATCAGATTTTGAAGCAGATTAGCAAGGTGTCTTATGATTTGGATTTGCCTTCTAAGTTTACATTAGTGCACTCGGTGTTCCATGTGTCTTTGTTGAGAATGTTTTTGGGTGACCCTAGACTTATTGTGCCTTTAGAGATGATTGAGGTAAAGTAGAGTCTCTCATATGAGAAATTTCCAGTTGAGATCCTAGACCAGAATGTTAGGAAGTTGAGATAGAAGGAAGTAGCTTCAGCTAAGTATTTATAGAGGAACAAAGAGGTTGCGGGTGCTACATGGGAAGCCGAAGTCGATATGATATAAAAATATCCATTTCTCTTTCCATTAATTTTTAGTTGAGGTATTAAATTCCTTCATGTTTCATTCAGTCAAAACCATGTGTTTCAGTCACTCTTATGTTTTCATATGCATTCATGTTCATGAAGTGAGTTTTAAAGTCAGGTTTTAGCTTGGGGTTCTATAGTCCATGTTTTTATGCACTATGAAGATGTTTTGCATTAATGATAGGCTTCTATGTTCCTTTCCTATCTTATTTATGCTACTTTGAGTCTAATTCGAGTATGAATGTTCCTAGGGGGGAGATATTATAAGACCCTTAAAGTTGGAAATTCATAGAAAATGATGTTCAAAAGATATTTCTCAGAAAATCTTAGCTTTTGGCACCAGGTGGTCCTTCACAGAGCATTTTATGGGCCGTGGTTCCCTCCACATATTGTGGAGAGGGACAATGAAGGTCAGAAGTAAAAGGGATAATCAAGAGAAGGGATCACGTAAGACTTCACAATCCATGGTGTGAACTTAGAGTTGTGGTGTGGTCCGTGAACCCAACTCCTCAGGCTCTTATTGAGGGAACCTACCATAGGAAGGTACCATGAGCCATGGTGAGCACCATGACTCGAGGGTGCCCTCCGTGGAGGTCTTCCCTTATGAGGCTTAGTTAGCATCCTTCGGGATTCTAATCTCTATAGTAGGTCTAGGGCCTAGCCTAGGTCATGAAGAACTTGGGATCAGAGTCTGTTTAAAGTGTCCTAGGGTTTCAAACATGCCGCTTCATGTAGAGCATTATTAATTAGTGGGAAATTTCAATTCTTTTATCATTCTTATATTGAGCGTTAGATTCAAACTCCATAAGATTCCCATTTAATGATTCATCAGTTGTACGGGGAATCCGTAGAGTTTCCTTGGATGAACCAATTATTTGCTAAGTTTAACAGGTGTGATTTTTGGTTGAGGTCGGTTGCTTTCCTTTGCTATATTGTTTATGGTTAAGGTATTATGGTTAATCCTATAGAAATCAAGGCGGTCAAGAATTGGTGTAGACCTTTGTTTCTTTAAAATATTCATAGGTTCTTAGGTTTAGCCGATTATTCTAGATGGTTTATGGAAGGATTTTCTTCCATTGTATCACTCTTGACTACTTTGAATCTAAAATAAGGTGAAATTCTAATGTTGTAAGGCATGTGAGAAGAGTTTCAAAGAGTTGAAGGATCATCTTATTTCTGCTTGGATTTTTAGTTTACCGAAAGGGTCTGATGGTTTTGTGGTATATTGTGATGCTTTGAGGAATAGTATTAGTTGTGTTTTGATGTAAAATGGTAAGGTGATAGACTATGCTTCTAGGAAACTAAAGGTACATTAAAAGAATTATCTGACTCATGACTTCGATTTAGCAGCGGGTGCATTTGCTTTAAAGATTTTGAGATATTATCTCTATGGTCTCCAATTAGATGTATTCACCAACCATAAGAGTTTGCAATATGTGTTCGATCAAAAGGACTAGAACCATCGACAAAGGATATGGCTTTAGTTTTTGAGGTATTATGACATGAGAATGTTGTACCATCTGGGAAAAGAAAACATGGTTATTGATGCTCTTAGTAGGTTGTAAATGTACAGTATTTCCCATATTGAGCATGAAAAGAACGAGTTAATTTGTGATGTCCATAGACTAGCTTTTTTAGGTGTTCACTTTGTTGATTCAAATAATGGTGGTATTGTTGTGTAAAATGGTTCTGAATTATCTCTTGTGACAAATGTGAAGGCAAAACAAGTTAATAATCTGACTTATGTTTAGTTGAAGAAACCAGTTGCAAAAAAAAGCCATCGAGGCTTTCTTCCAAAGGGGGATGGTATACTTTGATATCAAGGTAATTTGTGTGTTCTCAATGTTTGTGGATTAAGGAAATGATAATGTCCAAGACTTATACTTAGCGGTAATCCATTCATCCGGGATCCAAAAAGAAGTATCGTTATTTGAGAGAAGTATTTTGGTAGAATGGCATGAAGAAGGATATTGCAGAGTCTGTAGCTAAGTGTCCGAATTGTCAACAACTTAAATATGAGCATAAAAACCAGGAGGTTTAGCTCAAGAAATTTAGATTTCTACTTGGAAGTGAGAACACTTGAGTAAGGACTTCATTACATGTTTGCCTTGTACTTGTAGGAAACATGATTAGATTTGGGTTTTTGTTGACCTAATGACTAGTTGGCGCATTTTCTTCTCGCTGAGACTTCTTTTTTAGCCTTTGACTATGCTAGACTTCACGTTCGAGAATGTGATAAGTTGTTTGGGGTTCCGTTGTCTATATTTTTGGACTGAGGAACTCGGTATACATCTCAATTTTGGAGGTCTTTTCAAAAAGGTCTTAGTAATCAAGTTAAGCATAGTATAGCTTTTCACCCTCATACCGATGGTCAAGCCGAACCTACCATTCATACTCTGGAGGATATGTTGAGGTCTTGTGTAATAGAAATCAAAGGTATTTGGGATGATCTCTTGCAATTTATTGAGTTTTCTTATACTTCAAAGGGAATTAGAGTGATTCCACTTATAGAGTTTTCTTATAACAATAATTATCATTCTAGTATCGAAATGGCTCTATTTAAGGCCTTGTATGGTAAGAGGTGTACATCTCCTATTAGATGGTTCGAGGTTGGTGAGGCTATTGTGATATGGGCTGGGTTGGTTTGTGAGTCTATGGAGAATGTTAGACTCATTATAGAAAGGTTGAAACTGCCCAATGCCGACAAAAGTCCAATTTAGATGTAAGAACATGATATCTTGAATCTGAGTTTGATGATTCGGATTACATTAAAATCTCAACTTCAGATTATATTAAAATCTCATCTATGAAGGGTGTGATGTTCTTTTGAAAGAAAGAGAAGATTAGTACCTTTTGGTAAAGTGGCATATGAGATGGATTTGCCTTTCGAGGTGGTATCAATGCATTCGATGTTTCATGTTTTATTGTTGAAGAAATGTGTTAGTGATCCTACCTCTATTGTGCCTTTGGACAGTATTGGTGTTAAGGAGAGTCTAACTTATTAGGAGGTTCATTTGAAATTTTTGATAGTCAAGTCCGAAAGGTGAGAAATAAAGAAGTGGCATTTGTAAAGTTTCTTTGGACGAACCAACTAGTTGAGGGTTCTACATAGGAGGTTGACTTGAAGCCCCTCATCTCTTTCCTTCATTTCCAATTTGATGTATTAAGTTACTTCATTTCAGTCCTTCAAATTCATGTGTTTTAGTAACGCTACTTTTTTTCTGTATACATGCATGTTAATGAAATGAGTTTTAATATCACGTCTAAGCTCTGGGTGAATAATTCCATTCGTGAACATTTGTTTTTAAGGGGGAGATATTGTAAGGCCCCAAAATTTGGAAAGTTGAACAAAAGAAAAATCTCAGAAAAGTTGCTAGGCATGACTTATATGGGCCTCTATATGGACCATACAAGCCTATATGGTCCATATGAAGCAGTTGTGAAAGGCTATAGGAAATTGAGCTTTACGAGTGGCTATACGGCTCATGAATAATTCTATGGGTTATAGAGTGTGCCGTAGAAAGGATGGGCCTCTGTGAATAGGATGAAGTTGACTTCACTAAGTGTTCTATAGACTGTGGTGGGTTCTATGGAACGTAGGATATTCGGTTGACCACATGACTAGACTTGAGGGGATTTTGAACTTAGGGTACGTACATGGAAGGCTACACGGACCGTGGTGAGATCCACGAGCCGTAACTTCTCTTTAGAAAGTAAGGCCTCAGGAACTTTTAAGGTATTCTCTTCACAGAGTTTTGTACGGTTAGTATACAGTTCCATGGGTCGTAGAAGTGCATCCGGAACCTGAGTGAAAATATTTCCCAGGGCTATTTTGTGAAATTTCTAATGCTTTTTATATTTATACCATGACAATTTTGGTGATTTTCCTATATCAATAACTACCCATGACCCTTCATTAACTCCTAATTATTTTTAATATTATCCTAAATCAAACTTTTCTCTCTACATACTCTTTCTATAGCTTCTTCTTCAAGACAAGCAGGGTTGAAGCTTTAAGTCATGTTTAATCTCCATTTCCTTAGGTCTTTGATAGCTAAGGTATGTGGAAATTCACCAATGGATTCATTTCATCCATTGGGTCCCAAAACTAGTAAATTCTCCTAATTCAATTTCACCCAATTTCCAAGGGGTTTCATGTCAAATCTTCACGGGTCTTTCTATATTGATTCAATTGATATTATTTAACTTGATTATGCATGAATTCACATTACTACATGATTTAAAATTTATTTAACATAGACCCATAAATTATGCTATGATTTTCACTAATGAACTATGAATTTTGATCATGAATTTTATGAAGGATTTGTGAAAAGTTATTATGTTTTAATTATGAATGGATGAATTGTGAAGCGTTTTCTAACAATATGAAGAAATATGAATTTAGATGCTTAAAAAGGTAAGTGTCGACATGAATAAAGTTATGAAATCATGATTTAAGGAGTTATTCTTATGGCATATTTTATAAATATTGATTGGTATATGTTTGTCTTTCCTAATGTTAATGATTAACCTATTCAGTTGGAATTAACTTAGTATCAAGAGGGCTTTGTGGTAGAGACATGGTAAGGGAGTTTGAAGTATCAACCCCTAGTCCCGAACTATATTTCACCCATAGGTTGCCTTAATTGCCCTAGGTAGTGGATCCATGTCATGACCCAAGCTAGGCCCTAGGTATGACACGATGATCAGAACTTTAAGATACTCCAAGAAAGCCTCTTAGCATGCATTACATAGACAAGGTAAATAAAATATAAAACAAAACATAATGCGGAAGATAAGTCTCAAACTAGAATCTTACACAAGGAAGAACTAAAGTAATATGTATGAATAGTTGGAGCAACATACTCATGATAGTCTAAACATGCCTCTTCTAGTCTAAATGGGCGCATAAGGCAAGCCCTAGCTCACCAAAAGAAAAGAAAGATAACTCATCATGAAAGAAAGTAAACTCATACATGTCGCTCCCTTTAAACATGAGGACGCATCAATCAAGTAGTGATAGAAATAAACAAACTCTAGCCACGAGAAGGAGGTTGAGCGTGATGATCGACAGACCCTACATTATGATACAATGTAGGGAAAAGTATGTGTTAGTACATGGAATGTACTAAGTGAGTAAGAAATAAGCATAGTGTAGATCAGATAGTATGATGAGAATAATACATGTGATGTAAGATCAAGATTCATATTAAAGAATGAGATTTAAAATCATAACTCATAACATGTGGTCAATGCATCATTGGAATTATCATAAGGGCTCCTAAGAAAAAAACATAGTTCATTAATGGGATATAACCTTTAACTGACATATAAGACCATGCGAGCTATAACATAGAATCCGATGTTACTCTCAGACTAAAAATAGAGATGCTACATGCCAAAGTAGACTCTGTGAGAATCTCTTAAACATCATGAGCTATATGTGGATCCCCTAGCTATGCCATAAAGGCAAACCTATGGATGAAATGTAATTTGAGACAAAAGGTTGCTATAATGTCTCCCTTAGGTCATTTCTTGAGCTTGCATATTGAACACCACCTCAAATTACTCTCGATGTTAATTCAATATACCAATGAAATTCAAAAATCATAGCCATTAACTTCATTAGGAAAGGCAATAACAAATGTCAATGCACACTATAAAATAGTAATAAGATTATCTTATTAAAATTGTGATTTATACAAGTATTAGAAGACCTTTCATCTCTATTAATCCGTGAGTAAGTGAAACCTTTCAACTTTTCCAAGAGTGTGTGAGAAATCCTTTCGCAACCATTAACTTGAACATCTTTAAGACATAATTCCTTTCTTTCATGAATCATTTATAAATCCTTGATATTCATTCATTAATTCTTGATAAAATCCATGATCAACTTCCATGATTTCATACTTGAATATAGCATAATACATGGGTTCATGAAAACTCAATTGGAAATATGTAATTAAATTTTAAAATGCATATTTGAATCATTAATGTTAAAATAAATCATAATTGAATTGACCCAATCCAAATTGATCAAAACCCTAATTTCATTGACTTGAAATTGATTGAAAAAAGAGAGTAAACTTTTTTGCTCCATGGATGGAAATAATCCATTGATGAATTCCCAACATCCTAAAAGGAGACTTGAATGCTTGAACCGTAGCCTTATATTGATGATTGACCCTTGAGAGAGGTTTTTAGATAGATAGTTATTGTAATTAGTTATTGGAGATGGAATGGGGAAATTTGAAGGGTTTGGATAGTTATAGGTCATATAAATAGGTTTACAATGATGTGGTCTATGGGTTAAATGAGTCAGAAAGGACGTAATTGCCCTCATTTCAAGATATTGGCGGACCCTTTGGCGAGATTAGTCGTGCTTGCCATCCCAATCACTAGTTCGCCAATCTCCCGCTTTCCTCACCTAATTTATTTAACCCCTAAGAGAAACTTCCCATAAACCTTTAGAGAACTCGACTTAGCTAGCCAAACCTATCAGCAAGTTTCCTACTAGCTTTTCCCTTCACCCACTTGCTCCTTTTCCTCCCAACCTTTTTGAACTTCTTGGTGAGGAATATTAGCTTGCCACACTACTTTGCTGAGTTTACAAATCTTACTCCTTATCGCTAATACTTCCTTCTTTTTGAGCCATAATTTACGAATCATTTGGAAAGATAACTTTTCTTGCCTAGGCAACTCGGCATGTTGCCAATTGTGATTCCTTCTCCCAAAAAGCCCCTCCTTCCTAAAAATTCTTTTTAGTAACTTTAGGTGAACTTGTGTGCCTTATGGCAATTTTTCGAACCCACTCGGTGTGTTGCTAAATCCTTTTGGCAAGCCTTAGGCTTAAATTTTCTTAGATTTTCTTTCTCCAACTCAACATTCTGACTTTTCAAATTACGGAGCCATGCAATATCTCCCTCTTGGGAATATTCATCCTCAAACGGGACATAAATAGTATGAAAGGAGTAGGAAAATAGACATAGCAGCCCAACATGAATATAATACAATAGTTAAATGTAATAAACATGGAATATTCAATGCCAAGTTAAAATATGACTTTAAAACGCATTTCATGAGCATGCATGCATATGAAAACATGCGAATGACTTAGACACATGATTTTGGTGGATTTATCATGTAAGAACTTAATACATCAACTAAGAATGTAAGGAAAAAGATGAGGATAATGTGACATCATATCGACTTCGGACTCTTATGTAGCACCTTCAACCTATTAGTTCCCCCATAACACTTTAATAGATCCTACTTATTTGTATCTCAATTTTAGAACTTGACGGTCTCGAATTTCAACCTGAACCTCCTCCTATGATAAACTACCCTTCACACCCATATTATCCAAAGGAAAAATTGATCCAGGATCACCAACACATTTTTACAACAACGATACATGAAACATCAGATGTACCAATGCTAACTCCGCAGGCACTCCAACTTATATTCCACTTTGCCAAAACATTTCAAGATTTGATATGGGAGTACACATCGGGGACTAAGCTTGCCCTTTTTGCAAAAATGCAACACACCCTTCATGGGTGAAATTTTCAAGTAAACCGAATCATTAACCTCGAATTTAAGTTCCCTTCTCCTCAAATCTGAATAGCACTTTTACTGGCTTTGGGTGGTGTTTAATATTTCTCTAATAAGTCTAACCTTCCTTACAGCCTCATGAACCAACTCAGGTCCTATAAAGGAAACTTCTCCAAATTCGAACTGACCAATAGGATACCTACATCTCCTACAATATAGGGCCTCAAATGTAGCTATATGTATACTCAAATGGTAGCTATTGTTGTATGCAAAATTGATTAATGGAAAGTGATCATCCTAATTACCCTTGAAGTCAATGACACAAGCTCTCAACATATTTTCAAAGGTTTTAATAGTACGCTCTGCTTGGCCATCGATTGGAGAGTGAAAAGTAGTACTAATCTTAACTTGAGTACCAAGACCCTTTTGGAAAGATCTCCAAAATTAAGATGTAAATTGACTACCTCTATTTGGAATAATAGACAACGAAACCTCATGAAGCTTAACCAACTCAAGAATGTAAATCCTAGCATAATCCTAAGCTAAAAAGGAAGTCTTAATGGCAAGAAAATTCACTGAATTAGTTATATGATCAATAACTGTTACACCCCATACTTTGGTACATTAGAACGCTTCTTAAGCTTTTTAAGTTTCTAGGAAGACTCTTAAGTTTCTTAGATCTCTTCATGTTAGTTGGATAATCTATAACACTATCAAATAATCCTAAGGAAAGGAGAAGGAGATACTCCATAAGAGAGAAGATTGAAAATAGGGTTACAAGACTCCGGAAGATGTTGGAAGTTAAGTAGTGAGTCGTAGGACTCGACTTACTTGTGAAAGCTATTACTTGGGACATTCTGAATACTAAGAAACTGGAGTACACGTTGATCTTAAGTAGCAAGGAATACATAGGCTCTTGGAGTGAGATAAGATTACGAACCCATGGAAGAGAAATAAGGAGACGAGCGCCTACTCCAAGCAAGTAGGTGATGCACCTACTTATGGTCAAGTAGGTGATGGAGAAGCTTGGGTGGACCCTACACTACCATGTGGCAGCCAAGGATTGGAGGCATGATTGAGGTGGCGCCCTAGGGGGCTGCCATGTGTCACCCTTAGTGGATGCCATGTGTCACCTCCAAAGGAGGTGTATATATGTGTTTTATGATGGAGTATATCTCATTTTCAGCACTTCTAACTTAAGAGAATTCAGATAAAAACGTGAGAGCAAGAAAGAGGCAGCCACGGGTTGCTCTAATTAAAGGTAAGCCCCGATTTCATTCTGTGAATTAATTATTTAAGGTATCCCACAGATACATGACGGTGTTTAATAGTGTAAAATTACTATTTGGGGCATAAAATAAGGGACACGAACAGTCCGCAACTTTCAGCATAATAAGGAGTTTCCGAGGTTAATTTTCAGCAAGTTTGGGAAGCCGTTTGTTAAGGTATGGTTATTTTCCTTCTCCCATGTTTTTTTAATGGTTTGTAAATGATATGAAGGTGTTAATAATGTAAAGTTATGGTTTGGAGAAGCACAAAATGGATAGCAAACAGCCACAACATTTCAGCCGCAATTAAGGAACTTTCTAGGTGAGTTTTGGCAAGCTTGGGCCAATTTCGGATAAGGTAAGACCTTTACCTTCAAATTGGGGTTTATGATGTTGTTATAGGGTGTATTACACACCTTTTATGCTGCTTAAAGTTTAAAAATGTCATAGAAATGTTTAACTTTCGAAGCAAACTAAATTGGAGTCGCTATAGTTAAATTGTAGTCGAAGCAAGGTGTTGTGCTTGTGGTGTGCTGCTGCAGGTGTGTGGTGGTGTGTTTCAGGGCCTAAAAGTATTCTAAAAGAGGTGTGGTGGATTCTGGTTGCAGACACACTACCCCTCGTTGTGTATAATTAAAGGTTTTGTGAAATAAAGACTAGAAACCCTATTTTGGTATCGTAATTTTCAGCAAGTTGTTTGGAGCTTATGTTGTGTAGTGTTTCCATGTTTTAGTTGTATATGAGCTGCAGGTTGTTTTTTTTGGTTGTCTTTAGTGATTAGGTATCTAATTGGAAATTCGGATAGGACATGTTATAGGGGAGGTGCTGCCCGATTTCCGTTAACTCCTTAACTTGTTAAGGAACTAGTCGAGAAGGCGAGCGAGGGGTTGAGTTCAATGAATACTCATATGTAACCTAAGTTTCTGGAAAGTGAAGGGTTGTTGATACTTGCATTACTTTCATGTTACCTAGGTTCAAGGAACAACGAGAAGAACGGGATAAAGAGTAACTCGTAAGAGGTATGTAAAGCTAACGTTTTCTTTTTTTGGCATGTTTTGGTATAAGTATGTAAAGCCTGTCTCTCTTTTCTTTTGGGAATGTCTTAGATTTAAGTAACAAATGATATGTGTATGAAGCCTGGGGTAATTCTATTCATGCTCTCTGAACATGATTCAGGATTCATAATCCGTGCTCACTTCTGAATGTTAAGACTCTTAAAGTAGTTAAGCTCCCATCCCTCAAGTCTTCTATATGCTGAAAAATAGTGTATGTAAATCTAACATTTCCTTATTTTGGCATGTCTTCAAGTTAAATAGTGAATGATATTAACTTGATGTTAAAGCTACTCGTAAATGCCAAGTGTAATTCACAGTTCTTATGTACTCCTTGATGAAACTACTCTTACAGTAATCGAACTAGGGTTTCTCAAGCCTTTCATACATTAGAAAGGAATGAGTATGTGAAGCTACCCTTTCTTCTCTTTTGGAATGACTTAGATGTAAGTATTATGTATATGAAATTGGGAGTTATTCAACTCTTAAAACTCTGAGTGTGAGTTAAGGCTCTTGTTCACTTCCTATTGATTAGAACTCCTGTAACAAGTTGATTCATTACTTTTCAAGTCTTCCATGTGATAGAAAGCTGTACATGTAAAGCTTGTCTTTTCCTACTTCTAGGAAGACTAAACTATAGGTACTATAGAACATGGATTTGGATATAGCTCCATTTATAGATTCTGAATGTAGCTCATGACTTGTACCCACTGTTGAATGATAAGGGCCTTGAAGTAGTTGAACTATGACCCTTGAGCCTACTATAGGTTGAATAGTGTTGGGATGTGTAAGCTCCTATACCTAGGGGCTCTTGAATATGCTTTATGGTGATACCTAAGGGATGTTTGATATGTTGCAGAGTTTTACGTTCACGTATATGCATTATGATATATATAGATTGGGCCGAATGTACCTCGGCATATTTTGCTATGTAAGGATTGGGCCATACGTTCCACAACATGTTGTGCTATTTACGGATTGGGCCATCGTACCTCAGCATTGTTACATGATATACAGATTGGGTCGTCATTCCTCGGCATTATTATATGATATACGGATCAGGCCATCGTTCCTCGACATTTTTATAAGATATGTGGATCGGGCCATCATTCCTCGGCGTATACATTGTATATACATGGATCGGACTGTACGTTCTACAGTGCTAATGGTATATATGTTCTTATGATGATAAAATGATGTAGTTATTACACAAGTCCCCGAACGGGCTGAATATAGTACATGATGATAGCATGTATGCCTTTATTTTATAAAATGCAGGTACGGTAGATGGCTAAATGTTATACTTACCCCCTGCATCCCTATTTCAGTTGTTGTCTCAGTTATGATGTTTTATGCTTTATATACTCAGTCCATATATTGTACTGACCCCCCTTTCCTCAGGGGGCTACATTTTATGCCTGCAGGTACAGATGTTCATTTTAGGGATCTGTCAGCTTAGGATTTCCACTCAACTATGTCGGAAGTGCTCCACTATTCTAGAGACTACCTTTTCGTGCTGACCTTCTAATGTATACATTTTTTTATTGAGTGGTACGGCGGGGGCCCTGTCCTATCATATGTTACATTTAATATTCTTAGAGATCTTTAGACATATGTGTGGATTATACGTGTAAGTTCTGTTCAGTTATGTCTACGTGATGTATTGTAAATATCAAGATACTATGGCAGCCTTGTAGGCTTGCACGCCTTTTCATGACAAGACACAAATAAAAGAGGCTATAGGCATATGGAAATGTTATGACCCACTGGGGTTCGTATGTATAGTTCTTATATTGATTGTTACATCTGATAATTAAGTATATAGGGGTCCAGGTCGGACCCCAGTTGTGGCCTATGGGGTTGGGTCATGACAGAAGTGGTATCAAAGCAGTACATCCTTGGAGTGTCTATAGACTGTGTTTAGTAGAGTCCTGTTTATCGATGTGTTGTGCACTACATCTATAAATAGGAGGCTACAGGACATTTAGGATGCTACCTTTCATTCATATCTAAGATTATGCGATAGAGCCAAGTCATAGGGAATAAAATTCCTCATACTTAACTATAGTTTTAGCAGAAGGATAACATCGATAGAAGAAGGTGACTGACGATATTAGAAGTTACAAAGCATGTAGATAAGAAAAGGAATGAAAAATATATGTCAGGTAAGATGTCAAAATACGATTGACATACAAAGTTGAAAGGAAAAGTAGCCAGGAAAGCTAACAGGTGCAATTTGAGTGGACATACGAGGTAAGTCCATTACTTTATATTGTCATTGATATTGTGCGCCCTGTGTGGTTGCGATGTGAGATGATATGACTATATATGTGCGCCTTGTGTGGCTGCTATATGATATGATCTGAATATATACATGAGTGCCTTGTAAGGAACTGTTGGCATTTTCTGCGTGCAGGTGTTGAGTTAGTAAGAAATACAGAGGAAACTCTGCCCAAATTTTCCTAGAAATAAGAAGAGAATGAGATATAGGGTTGTAGTATATCTTGAAAGGTTGTGCCCACAACAATAATTATATTTGATTAAACTACGAGTGTGGATGACCTCAAGAAATAAGTTAATTGCTGAATTGATGACAATAGAAACTAGGAGGTCGATATTGGTATGGTAAAACAAAGTTGGAAAAGACTTATAATCCAAAGAAGATGGTTTAGAGAAGACTGATAGATCTAAATAGAATGATATTAAGGCACTGACTGAATGGATACATAGGGATAAACTATGACGAGCTATAGTTGAAAGAAGTAACAGTATGGTTAAGATAAGAGTACGAGGGAAAAATAATTGTGACGAATATGAAGTCTTAAGAAGACAGATTATGAGACATTAAGGATAAGACTAACTAAGAAGGGTAAGTAACCCATAGTAAGAATTGTGAAGAAGGATAAGCAGTGTTATACTATGGGATTGAATGCACACAGGATACAATGTGAATATAACGAAGATCATTATGAGAATAAGGAAAGCTTAGTAAGGAAATAACTAAAAGGTATGACGTGGTCCATGTGATTGGAATATAAAGATAGGTGTGGAGCAGAAAAGCGAGATATGGAATAAATAAGGAAGACTTATCAAGTTCTATAAGGAAAATTTTGAATAAAGGTTATATGACGATGAAAAGGATAGCTAGTACAAGGAAATAAAAAGTAATATGGAATTCCTTGCGCTCAACCAAAAAAAATGGACATGAGCTAGAGTAATAATAAGGAAGTCTAACAGAGGCACCCAAGATAGACATAAATAACTAAATATGAGAACGGAACGAAAGGAGAATGTATAGTCATAGATTTAAAGGGATAGTACTACAACATGGTGTTAAGGTAGACCTATTATTGAGGCAAGCTCGATATGCTATTAAGAAAGTGAGCATCGGGTGCACGAAAAGGATGAATGCTCATGGGGCATAAAGAAGTATTGTATATACGCTACTCGAGTACCAATTTTGAAGGCTAGAGTGGTACTATATATTGAGGATTCTAAGCACCTCATGATTGTAATAAGGTTTCGTATAGGGGTAACCTAAAGTATAGGTGATGTAAAGGAAGATATGGAAATAGCACAGTATACTAAATAGGTTTGAAAGGACTCATATACATTTGGAAAGTTAGAAATAAATAGACAATGACATGGATACACCCTAAAAGGGGGAAGTGGACAACAGAAGTACAAGCATAAGAGAAAATCAACCAACGCTATCATATGTAAATAAGAATGCTTAAACTTCAAACGAGATCCCATAAGGGATGGATGCGATCATACCAGTACTAATGCACCGGATCCCATCAGAACTCCAAAGTTAAGCGTGCTTGGGCAAAAGTAGTACTAGGATGGGTGACCCCTTGGAAGGTGAAAGAGGAAATGAAACACAAGTATTCATACCTATTTCCTACGTCTACAGGTAATCCTAACCTTTGGAACTCTGATATTGATTGATCGATGAAAGTATATGTTATGGAAATGGGATAAAGGACCTCTCCATATAATTCGTATAAGTTCCGAAGGAAATTTTTGGTTTACATTCGAGGATGAATGTTCTAAAGGGGGAAATGATGTTACACCCCGTACTTTGGTACCTTGGAACACTTCTTAAGATTCTTAATTTTCTGGGAAGACTCTTAAGTTTCTTATAAGTCGTCATGTGAGTCAAATAATCTATAACACTATCAAATAATCCTAAGGAAAGGATAAGGAGATACTCCATAAGAGAGAAGATTGGAAATAGGGTTACAAGACTCCAAAAAAAGTTGGAAGTTAAGTAGTGAGTCATAGGACTCGACTTACTTCTAAAAGATATTACTTGGGACATTATGCGGACTAAGCTAATTGAGTACACATCGAGCTTAAGTAGCAAAGAATACATAGGCACTTGGAGTGAGACGAGATTACGAACCCACAAAATAGAAATAAGGAGACGACGTACCTACTCAAAGCACGTAGGTGATTCACCTACTTGGACAAGCAGGTGATGCACCTACTTAGGGTCAAGTAGGTGATGCATCAGCTTGGGTGGACCCCATACCACCACGTGGCAACCAAGGATTGGAGGCTTGATTGAGGTGGAGCCCTAGGGGACTGCCACGTATCACCCTTAGTGTATGCCATGTGTCACCTCCTAAGGAGGTTTATATATGTGTTATATGATGGAGTATATCTCATTTTCATCACTTCTAACTTAAGAGAATTGAGAGAAAAATGTGAGAGCAAGAAAAAGACCGCCACGGGTTGCTCCAATTTAAGGTAAGCCCCGATTTCGTTCTGTTAATTAATTATTTAAGGTATCCCATGGATACATGATGGGGTTTAATAGAATAAAATTACTATTTGGGGAAGCAAAGAAGGGACACGAACAGTCCGCAACTTTCAGCATATTAAGGAGTTTTTGAAGTTAATTTTCAGCAAGTTTGGGAAGCCGTTTGTTAAGGTATAGCTTGGTTCCCTTATCCCACGTTTTGTTAAGGGTTTGTACATTATATGAATATTTTAATAATTTAAATTTATGGTTTGGAGAAGCACAAAATTATAGCAAACAGCCACAACATTTCAGCCGCAATTAAGGAACTTCCGAGGCGAGTTTTGGCAAGCTTTGGCCAATTTCGGGTAAGGCAAGACCTTTCCCTTCAAATTGGGGTTCATGGTATTTTTAAAGGTTGTATTACACACCTTTTATTTTTATGTAAGTGTAAAAATGTCGTAGAAATGTTTAACGTTCGAAGCAAACTAAATTGGAGTTGCTATAGTTAAATTGTAGTCGAAGCAAGGTGTTGTGCTTGTGGTGTGCTGCTGAAGGTGTGTGGTGGTGTGTTGAAGGTCCTAAAAGTATTCTAAAATATGTGTGGGGGATTTGTTTTTCTTTCACACCACCCCTCGTTACGTACAATTAAAGGTTTTGCAAAATAAAGACTAGAAACCCTATTTTGGTATCGTAATTTTCAACAAGTTGTTTGGAGATTATGTTGTGTAGTGTTGCCATGTTTTATTTGTATATGATCTGAAGGTTGTTGTTGTTTGTTGTATGTAGTGATTTGGTGTCTAATTGGAAATTAGGATAGGGCATGTTATAGGGGAGGTTCTGCCCGATTTCCGTTAACTCCTTAACTAGTTAAGGAACTAGTCGAGAAGGCGAGCGAGGGGTTCAGTTCTATGAATACTCATATGTAATCTAAGATGATGGAAAGATAAGGTTTGTTGATACTTGCATTAATTTCATTTTACCTAGGTTTAAGGAACGATGACGCGAATGGGATAAAGAGTAACCCATAAGAGGTATGCAAAGCTAACATTTCCTTCTTTTGGCATGTTTTGGCATAAGTATGTAAAGCCTGTCTCTCTTTTCTTTTGGGCATGTCTTAGATTTAAGTGAAAAATGATATGTGTATGAAGCCTGGGTAATTCTATTCACGATCTCTGAACATGATTCATGATTCATAATTCGTGCTAACTTTTGAATGTTAAGACTCTTAAAGTAGTTAAGCTCCCATCCCTCAAGTCTTCTATATGCTGAAAAGTAGTGTATGTAAAGCTAACGTTTCCTTCTTTTGTCATGTCTTCAAGTTAAATAGTGAATGAGATGAACTTGAGGGTAAAGCTACTCGTAAATACCAAGTGTAATTCACAGTTCTTATGTACTCCTTGATGAAAGTACTCTTACAGTAATCGAACTAGGGCTTCTCAAGCCTTCCATACGTTAGAAAGGGATGAGTATGTGAAGCTACCCTTTCTTCTCTTTTGGAATGACTTAGATGGAAGTATTATTTATATGAAATTGGGAGTTATTCAACTCTTAAAACTCTGAGTGTGTGTTAAGTCTCTTGTTCCTTTCCTACTGATTAGAACTCCTATAATAAGTTCATTTATTACTTTTCAAGTCTTCCATGTAATACAAAGAAGTACATGTAAAGCTTGTCTTTTCCTACTTCTAGGAAGACCGGACTATAGGTACTATAGAACATGGATTCGGAGATAGATCCATTTATAGATTCTGAATGTAGCTCATGACTTATACCCATCGTTGAATGATAAGGGCCTTGAAGTTGTTGAACTACGACCCTTGAGCCTACTATAGGTTGAATAGTGTTGGGATGTGTAAGCTCCTATACCTAGGGGCTCTTGAAAATGCTTTATGGTGATATCTAAGGGATGTTTGATATGTTGCAGAGTTTTACGTTTATGTATATGCATTATGATATATATGGATTGGACTGAATGTACCTCTGCATATTTTGCTATGTAAGGATCGGGACATACGTTCCACAACATGTTGTGTTATTTACAGATGGGGCCATCATAACTCGACATTGTTACACAATATACAGATCGGGTCATCGTTCCTCGGCATTATTATATGATATACGGATCGGGCTATCATTTCTCGACGTGTACTTTGTATATACATGGATCGGGTTGTATGTTCCATAGCGCTAATGGTATATATGTTCTTATGATGAAAAAATGATGTAGTTATTACACAATTCCCCGAACGGACGGGATACAGTACATGATGATAGCATGTATGCCTTTATTTTATAAAATGTAGGTATGGTAGATGGCTAAATGTTATACTTGTCCCCTGCATCCCTATTTCAGTTGTTGTCTCAGTTATGATATTTTATGCTTTATATAATCAGTACATATATCGTACTGACCCCCTTTTCCTTAGGGGGCTGCATTTCATGCCTGCAGGTATAGATATTCATTTCAGGGATCCGCCAGCTTAGGATTTCCACTCAGCTATGTCGAAAGTGCTCCACTGTTCTGGAGCCTAGGTTTTCGTGCTGACCTTCTAATGTATACATTTGTTTATTTAGAGGTACGGCGGGGGCCCTATCCCGCTATATGTTACTGTTAATATTCTTAAAGGTCTGTAGACATGTATGTGGGTTATACATGTAAGTTCTATTCAGTTATATCTACGTGATGTATTATAAATATTAAGTTACTATAGCAGCCTTGTCGGCTTGCACACCCTTTCATGACAAGACACAAATGAAAGAGGCTACAGGCATATGGAAATGTTATGACCCACTGGGGTTCTTATGTATAGTTCTTATATTGATTGTTACATCTAATAATTAATATACAGAGGTCCAGGTCGGACCCCAGTCGCGGCCTACGGGTTTGGGTCGTGATAATAATAACCCAATCGAATCATGTTTCCTACGTATACGTGGCAAACCCATAAAAAAGACCATATATAATCCTTCAAACTTCTAATTTTGAATTTCAATTTATTAAGTTAAGCGTCCCAGTTTTTGATGTGCAATGTTCACTTTTTTATAATAAGGACACTTCGCCATAAACTATACAATATCCTTCTTGATTCTGTTCCACCAATACACTTCCCTCAAATTTCCATACAACTCTGTGGAACCTAGATTAATAGAATTATGAAAACTATGAGCTTGAGAAAATACCATTTCCGTCAATCCATCAACATCATGAATACAAAAACGACCTTGATATCTAAGCACATCATCTCCCCCTTGGGATAAAGCTTCAATGGTTTTCTTTGCAACCTCTTTCCTCACCTCAACCAAAGTTAGATAACTATCTTTCTTTGCCATAACGTCTACCACTAAAGAAGATTCGAAAACATTTTGCATAACAACAACACCATCTCCTAATCAACCAAGCAAACACCCAAACAAACTAGTTTATAAACATTACGATCTAAGTCCACATGGGTTCTACAACAGATGGAATAATAACATGCATGAAGCTAGTTCATACCAAGAAAAATATTGAAATTAATCATATCAAGATCTACTGAGGTGATTTTCTAAAAAAATTAAACTGGACAATTTTTGTAGACTCTTTTAGCCACAACATTATCACCAACAAGAGTATAGACTGAAAAAGGCTCCAACAAGATCTTAAAACTAATAACAAATCTCATAGCAAGATAAGGAGTAACAAATGATAGAGCAGCACCGAGATATAAAAATTCATAAACATCAAAGTTTAATCACAATGGGAGACTCGTCCAAATCCTCCCTAGTTTTAATAGTATATAATTAATTTTGGGGCTTATCGCCATCAGAACCTGTAGTATCACCTTGTAGAGTCGGTTTACCTATAGCCTGAGCCTGAACTTGGGGCCGACACCATCTCTACACTCTCTCTCATGGTGACTCGGCTTGCCACACCTATAACATGAACCCGATCTGGGCAAACATTGTACCCGATGGTACCTTTAACACTTCTTCCATGCTGTGATGGGTTCAAAAGATTGAGATCTTTCTTGTACATTAGGGTTAGACACCTTATCCTAGTCGAACATTGGATCCGAAGCGTTGGAAGCATTTTCTATAGAGTACTTTTGTCAATATTGAGGACGACCACTATTTCAACATCTAGAGTATGAGAAGTCACCACGATCAGTCGTTGCCCTATTGCACTCCCTTACATTATCCCTAAGATTTTCCTTCTCAGTTTGTTTGACATGAATCGTAAGCCTTGAGATATCTATTTCC
The DNA here is from genome assembly GCF_947179165.1 of Solanum dulcamara. Classification (NCBI taxonomy): domain Eukaryota; kingdom Viridiplantae; phylum Streptophyta; class Magnoliopsida; order Solanales; family Solanaceae; genus Solanum; species Solanum dulcamara. The sequence goes on along the minus strand of NC_077246.1, from coordinate 32,133,426 downwards.
CTAATTAGCATTGCAGTTTTGCACTTTGGACACCAAGTCTAAAATACCTAATATGAACATACTGGTATGGGCTCTAGAGTTTGATATCAAGAATGGGGCATACTTCAACAATTGAGTGAACTTGAGGAAATACTCCCTTACACTCATATTATGTTGATGAGGTGGATAAACTCTTGAATCTTAGCCTCCCAAAGCTCAAGGGGAAGAAAATAGTTAAGAAACAACTCTTTGTACTCTTTCCATGGAATAGGATCCACCTCTCTAGCTCGCTCACCCTTCTATTGATCAAACCATATTTTAGAAACACCTTTCAATCAGGAAGCGATCAACACAACTATCTCTATCGGGCTCAACCCCATAATCATTATGATCTTAAGAATTTTCTTTATAAATTCTTATGGATCTTTGTCCACTTTTGACCCATGAAATACCGGTGAACTAATCCTTATGAAATCATTATCCCTTATTGTTATTGAATCCATATTTTGGTTCACGATACCAACTTTTTATCTATTGGGTTAAGTCACCACAGCTTGAGCAAGCACTTAAAAAATAGATTGGAACTCATTAGAGATATGTTTATTTAAAGGGTAATTTGGAGCTTCTTTCTCCTCCTTAATAGTCCTACTTAAAGGGATTCTTCGTGGAGGCATATTTCGATAATCGCAAAGATAAAGTGTTAGAAGGTAAATCCTTAGAGTTTGACTCTATCACATGACCTAAGAGTACTAAAAGAAGTGAAATTTCCTAAACACCATGTAACCTCCTATTCATAAATGTGGAATATTTCACACCCAAAAAAAAGACTTTATCTGATGGGGTATGTTAGACTTCTAAGGACACCTTAAAACTTATGCTCTGATATCATATTTGTCATTACACATGCTAGGCACTAGGCGTGACATGATGATCGAAGTCTTGAGGTACTCTAACTAAGCATTTTAGCACACATCGCATACATAAGATAAATAAAACATCAATGAAAACATAATGCTGAAGATAAGTCTCAATGTAGAATATTACAAAAGGAAGAATTGAAGCAATATGTCGAAATAGTTAGAGCTACATACTCATTATAATTTAAACATGCCTCTTCTAGTCTAGATAGAGGCATAAGACAAGCCCGAGATCATCCAAAGAAAATAAAGATAACATAATCATGAAAGAAAGTAAACTCATATTGGTTGTGGTCTCAAAATGTGAGGACTCACCAATCAAGTAGTGATAGACATAAACCAACTCTAGCCACCTGTAGGAGGATAAACGTGATAATCGTTGGACTCTAGATTATAATACAATGTAGGCCAAGGTATGTGTTAGTACATGAAATGTACTAATTATGTTGAAAATATATATAATATAGACATGATAGTATGATGAGAATAATACAAGTGATGCAAGACCAAGAGTCATTTAAGAGCATGAGGTTTAAAATCAAAAGTCATAAAATGTGGTCAATGCATCATTGAAATAATCATAATGGCTCATAAGAAGAAAATATTGTTCATTTGTGGGATATAACCTTTAACCAACATAATAAGACAATCTAATCTATGATATGGAATCTAGTGTTACTCCCACACCAAAAAGATAGCGGCCAAGTTCCAAGTTAGACTCTATGAGAACATCTTACACATCATGAGCTATATATGGATTCACTATCTAGGCTATAAAGGCAAACCTACGGGGGCAATGTAGTTTCAGACTAGAGGTTTCTACTAGGATTTCCTTGGGTAGCTTCTTGAGCTTCCGAATATAACCTCACCTCAAGTCTTCTGGTGCTTAGTCAATATCCTAACGAAATTTATAAATCATAGTCATTTGATTCATTAGGAAAGGCAATAAAAAATACTAATCCACATCATAAAATAGTTGTAAGAGTATATCATTAACATGGTGATTCATACAAGTATGAGAAAACCTTTCATATTTATTAATCCGTGCATAGGTGAGAAAACCTTTCACCTTTAACATGAGTGTGCGACAAATCCTTCCACAACCATTAATTGAACATCTTTTAAAACATAATTCCTTGCTTTCAATCCTTAATACTTATTCATATATTATTGATGAATTCCATGATTAACTTCCATTATTTCATACTTGAAAATAGCAAAATATATGGGTCATAAAAACTTAATCAAAAATATGCAATTAAACTTAAAACATGCATACTTAAATCATCTACATTGAAAACAACCATAATTGAATTTATTCAATGCAAATTGATCAAATCCCTACCATCATTGATTTTAAATTTATTGAAAAAGAGAGGTAACCTTTGAGCACCATGGATGGGAAGAATCCATGGGTGAATTTCGAATGTACCTTGATACAAATAAATCTTGAAATCTGTAAAGGAGACTTGAATGCTTGAGCCCTAACCTTATCTATAATATTGACCATTTGGAGAGATTTAGAGAGGGAGTTATTGTAATTTATGATTAGAGAGGGAGTGGTGAAATTTAAAGGGTTTGGGTAGTTCTAGATCTTAGAAATAGGTTTAAAAGGATATGATCTAAAGGTTAAAGAAGTTGGAAAAGATATAATCGCCTCCATTAAAAGAGAGTGGTAGGACCCTTTGGTGAGATTTGCCATGCTCGACGAGCTAATAAGTGGTCCATGAATCTTCTCCTATCATCACCTATATTCCATAATACTTGATGAAAATTATTCTGTAATATTTGGCGAACTCAACTTAGCTCGCCGACTCATGTTTTCCCTCGCCCACTTGTTGCTTTCCTTGACAACTTTTTTGAACTTCTTGGGGTGGAATTTAAGCTCGCCAAAATGCTTTTTCAAGTTCCAAAGCTTACTCCTTCTCTACCACACTTTCTTCTTTCTTAGCAATTATTTTAGGATCATTTGGTGAGATAACTTTTCTCGCCTATCCAACTCAGTGTGTCACCAATGGTGATTTATTCTTAAAAAATATCCTTTCTTCTTGATCAAACTCTTCAGTAAATTCAACCAAACTTATATGCCTTTTGGAGATTCGCTGAACCCACTCAGTGTGTCACCAAATCCTTTTGGTGAGCCTTAGGCTTACTTTTTCTTGGATTTTCTTTTTCCAATTCAACATTTCCGACATTCCAAATTTCCTAGTTCTACAATCCACATATATAGCATATGATGATGATTATGATACGGAGACTACCTTAGAAAGTAGCCTCTCTCTTCTTAATATGGGTGTTATATTGGATTCCATGTTATAGTTCGCATGGTCTTAAATGTCGGTTAATATTAATTTTCTACAAAATGACTATCTCCATATAAGCTCTTAAATGACATTTTTTAAGATGCATTGACCTTTTTATATATTTTTATATTTTACCTCCCGCTTTTGAAGTGATTAGGTCATGCATCATATGTTCATTTTTATTATGTCTATTTATTTATAATTATGCATATTTCTCACATAATTAGTAAATTTTATGTACTAACGGATACTTTTGCCTACATTATCTAATAATGTAGGGTACGACTATCATCCTCCTACACATGGCTAGGTGATGATCTACTTAGAGTTAGCTTTAGGTGAGTCCTCATTATTAGAGGGTGAACCCATCATGTAATTTATTTATGTCAAGACTATTTTACTTTCCTTATGCTTTGGTGAACTAGGGATTGTCCTATGCAAAGTCTAAAGTTAGTAGAGGCATATCTAGATTATATGAGTATGTTTATGTCATTTAGATTTTATATTTGAATTATCCTATTTTAGAGATTCTTTATATTGAGACTTTTCCATATTCAAAGTTTATCTTATATTCAAGCTTTGAATTTTCATGATATGTATTCTAAAAATCATAGTTCGAATCTTTCAGGATTCTAATCGTCATGTCATATCTAGGGAATAGACTGAGCCATGACATGAGTCTTACGTGCTTTAGTGGGATTTAGCTAGGCTTGATGAGTCTTTGGAATTTGAAGAGGAGCCTCTGGCCTTTATAGAAAGGCATGTTAGGAAGCTGAGTAGTAAGGAGATCCAATTAGTGAAGCATTAATAGAGGCACCATCCCATCGAGCAGGCTACTTGGGAGGTAGGAATTTATATTTAGACTCGATATCCTCACATTTTTGAGCTTCAGGTACTTCATTTCATTTTACATTCTAGGACAAAAGTCCTTTTGAATAGTGGATATTGTAATGACCCTAGTTGTCAGTTTAGTGTTGTTACATAATTTAACTATTTTGCCCCTTTACATAGTTTTTTATTGTATTTATATGTTGTTGGAATGGGTGGAATGCTTCACAAGGTGGTCGGATGAATTTGGTGTTGGTTAGGATATTTTGGATGCTTCAGAGTTGAAAGGGTTAATTTTAGTCAACATCCAGAGATTCTGATGAACGATGAAGATTTCGTCTGTTCCATCACCTCTAGAAGGGTCATTTTTGTCTATTGTGATGGTTTGTTAGGGTTTCATGGTTTTTTTTCTTTTTAAATTAGGTATTTTATCTTTCATATTTTGGAAAAAGTTTGACTTTAGTCAATAGTCTTCTATAATATGCTCAGTGTGAAATTATGTCAGTGCGATTAGCTTTGAAACTAAAAATTTATTCTACTAAAACCTTTGATTTAGTTCTTGAGGTGTTCAGGATGAGTGTATGCATTTAGGAATTTTGTTTGTTAATATTTGACAAAATGACCTTCCTTGTTTGTTTTATCAATTTATTCTAGAAAGTCATTTTTGATTGGGTAGCATAGTTTGTTTGCATGGACAGAGTTTCAAAAATATTTTGAGCCCCCATCTGGTAATTTTCTAGCCTTCATGAACTACTGAACCAATTTTATGGTGCAATACTATTCTCTTCTCCACGATTATGAGACTTCGCCCCATTCATGAAGTTCGAGCTTACTAACCCTCCGCATTCACAAGAGGAGATCAACATTCTCAGAGTGAAGATTTCTAGAGATCTACATTCGTGTGCCTCATGATGCATTTGCAAAGGGACAGTGATGATGAAATTCGCATTTGCAGAAAAGTTTCTGCATTTTTTGCAAACAAAATACCTGCAATCAACTTGCATATATCATTTCGAGAATTATTATTTTTAAAATTTTAGGAGCATTTCTTAAAAAAATTGAGTTATTCTTGTTGGGTAGTGTTGGAAATTCTCATGGGCACATTTCAAGAATGATAATTATTTTGTTTACCTTCGTAATACACTTCAATTTTTCTTTTAAATTCAGCTTTTTATTATCTTGAGCCTACATAATGGTGGGACTGATTTGACTTGGTTATTGCTCGGATTTTACTCATTTTTGAGAAACAAGTTCTTTGAGCTTATTAGAAAATGATAGTAATTTTATTATATGAAATATGGGTATTGCTTGCTTTTATTTGATTTTCTCTTTTCTAATTTGATAGCGTGGCACCACTCGAAGGCTTCACGAAAAGAAAAAAGTCCATAATAGAGGTTTGGGTGCGGTTTCAGCTTTGAGGTAGGTTATTATTTCTTCTTTTAGACTTGGATTGGTTAGTTTATATACATGGTTGACTAGTATGATTGCTAGGAAGGTTTTAGGTTGTGATTTATGGCTTGTATGATCCCAATACATTGAATTGGAAATTCTCAAGTGTTTTAGCTTAGTATGTCGCCGTTAAGCCTTCACTTAGGTTGAACCTTTGATTTATTTGGCATATTTGGATCCATAGAATACTTTTAGGTGATATAAAATTTATCATTTTGTCCGCTTGGGTGTTTTGGAATGTTTAGATGCTTTTGGTGTTTTGCTTTGTTTTATCACTTTATTGATTGTAGTAGTGGGATATCATTTTAATTAAAGGAACTTGATTTTAAAGATGAATATATTATGTTTAGAGTTATATGCCTTAAAAGAACTTTTTTTCTCATTCATAATAGTTCCACATTCGAGGACCTAGTCCGAGCAAACCATTGTTCCATAAGACTTGTGAATAAAATAATATTTTTTTCTTGATAAGTTTCAAGAGTTCACTTCTGGGTGGCCCTTAAACTAAATTTGGGGCTATGTGTCATATGACTACTAATTTGGTGACGATATTGAGGTATCATTTTGTGCGGCTCGAGGGTTGTTCTAGGTATCTACTTTTAAGCATTTGACCATTACATTGCATCATCTTGCTTATTATGTGCGTATGTTTTTATGTGTAGCTGGTGCTACTTTCTAGTAAATGTGTGGATTTCTCTATACTTGATGCTATTGGTTATTAGTTTAACTGTTAGACTGTAGTAACGCTCTATCTTAGTCCTTTAATTATATATATCATCTTTCTAAGATTGGTCAGCCTAAGATGTGTGTTTTGGTACTGATACTATACTTCTACATCTTTTTTTGATGTAGCCCCCACTGTTAGACATTCTCTAGGGGCATTGGATATTTCCTGGTCATCACAGACTTCGATCGTAGTAAGCTCCCGGTGTCCATAGACTTTCTTCATTCCCTCTATTGTGCTGACTTGTATTTTTTTATTTTTGTTAGGCAGTTCTCTTGTAAATATAGCCTTTATGTTCCTTGTAGCTCTTGTATAAGTGGCACTTGGTGTTGGGATTTGATTTTGTGTTAGTTGTCTTCTTGCTCACTTTCGAGCATCTTTTATATATTCGAATCGAAATACAAATGAATGATATGGCACATTTCTATATGTTATTCCTATCTTCCAATTATTATTATTAAACATAAATTTTTGTCTTCCACAAATTGTGTTTTGGTTTTTGGCTTACCTCATTGGGGGTTGTAGTAGGCACCATCATGGCCAAATTTTTAGACGTATCAAAAGAAAATGTTCAAATTTTGTTTAACTATCTACTTTCTACAAAGGCAACAATGGATTGTGTTCTCATGGATCATTTTAGAATGATGCCTTACGAGGGCACTAAGCATGTTTCGCATGAGCATAAGAAGTAAATTAATTTACATATAAGACCAACAAGTTATCAAGGAAACTTTAATTAATAATAATGGATCTAGCCTTACAAAGGAAAAAATAAGCATCATAAAAACTAAGTATCCAAATATGGGCATAACAACAAAATAAACTAAATAATCTACCAATAACAGACCACCCCCCACAAAAATAAAGCATTATCTCTAATGCTGAGAATAAAGGGTAGGTGGGAAAACAAACTACATGTGCTAACTATCCATAGTCATCATTCTACTACAATACTTGTGAGCTAGATCTAGCTCCACCCTTTTGAGAATGGGACTTGTCCAAATAATCCAATATCACCTATTGCATTCATTGGAAGCTTGGTTTTCCCTCCATTACTCTTCTTCTTCATCAACTCCTAATCTACCAAGTAGATCATCTATCAATCCTTTAGTATCTCTAGGGGAAGGGAAAGTTTCATTTAAAAAGATCATGTCTTCTCATGTTGTAAGGGCTTTCCTTTTCATAGTTATCATATCCTGCAGTAGAGAAACCACTACTCCCTCAAGAACGTCAACCCGTTTGCATAAATTTGATCAAACTATCATTGTCATATTTCATTGTATTTTTCATAGCTTATTAGGTGAGTGTTAGTAGTGCCTTAGCTAATTTGTGGATGATTATCATTGGCATATTTCATATTAGCCAGCTTTTGAAGGCCACTTGGTTTGGAGGTAGAAAGAGGCTATGAGGGCCAAAGAATCCCTTCTTCAGCATCATAGGCATTTTCCCACAATGTGGTAGTTGGAACTCTCAGTGTCTGCTGACTTAGGTCATAAGAAGGTACACTTTCAAACACACACATTGTTTGCATTCTTCTCTTTTTGATATTGGTTGCATTAGCATTTTGCTTTTTCTCGATATAAATTATCTTAGAAGTAGAGCAATATTTCTCAAATACAAAATAGGGAATTTGCGCGCACACAACTTGCATATCAAAATATTGAAATGCATGGACAAGACATCTTGGCGAGATGTTCTTATGATTTGCACCACAAACCCTTCTCCAATATTAATTTATATATCAGAAATGATGTATGCAATTAGGATAAAAACTTTTATGTGTATATTCTGATCATTATTCGATGAAATGGGATGAAAACAAACAAAATCAAGACATAATTTGGCTTCTCAATGAAGATCTTGTCTTTAAATCTGACCAACTAGAGTTTTCCAAGGCATCTAACCAACTGCAGTGACATTAACAACCCATTGGAATTGGTTGCTCTAATTTTGTATTTAAACTCTAACCTAATAAAAATGGCCTCCGTCCAATATATAGAGTTGATATGGACTAGACTAATGTAAATTTCAATCACCTCTAACCTCAAAGAAATGGCCTCAGTCCAATACATGGAGTTGATATGGACTAGAGTGATGTAAATTTCAATCCCCCTCACCGTAAAAAAGGCAAATAGGGGAAATACTCAACCATCCCCATATGCTTCATTAAATCTTGTTTCACTTGGTAAGAGGCATAGAAAAGCTAATAGACTCCAGGCATATCAAATAATTGGGATCAATGCCTCTTAACAAATTGTCTGGTGATATTTGGAAATGTTGTCTTAAGCCCCACCAATTTTTAGCTTTTATAGAACGTAAAAGACCGGCCATCACTAAACTTGTTGAATTAGAGCTTCATTCCTTCAACACAAAAATTCTTTCAATACTTCAAGCCATCTCCTTTAAAGAAGGTTCAAGTCCTTTTTCTTAAACACATAATGTAGACTATAGTGGTTCGTAAACACATCCACATGTGTTTAAGTCCTTTTTCTTAAACACATATTGTAGACTATAGTGGTTCGTAAACACATCCACATGTAACCATAAAGATAGTATCTCCAAATCTTCAAGGTAAACACAACCGCTGCTAGTTCTAAGTCGTGAATTGAATAATTCTTTTCAAGTACCTTAAGTTGCCTAGAAGCATAGGCTATAACCTTACCATGTTGCATCAAGACTCAACAAATTCCTACCCTTGAAGCATCATAATACACAATAAAACCATCAAACCCTTTTGGTAGGGTCAAAATAGGAGTAGGAGTAAGGCGATCTTTCAACTCTTGGAAACTTTTTCCACAAGCTTATGACCATTGGAACTTCAGTTTCCTTTGAGTCCACTTAGTCAATAGTGACGAGATCGATGGAAAACCTTCAAAAAACCTTTAATAATATCCACATAGGCCTAAGAAACTCCTATTATCAGAAGGGAACAATGCTCTAGGCCAATTCTTAACACCTCGATTTTCTTAGGATCAATAATAATCGCTTCACCAAAAACAATGTGACAAAGAAAAGCAACCTCCCTCAACCAAAACTCACACTTATTGAACTTGGGAAATAGTTTCTTATCACTTATAGTTTGTAATATAATCCTCAAGTGATTAGAATGATCCTTCTCATTCCGAGAGTAAACCAAAAAGTAATCAATAAACATAATTACAAACATGTCAAAAAATTGTTTGAACACCCTATTAATCTTTTCTGTGAATATCATAGGGTCATTGGTAAATCCAAATGATATAACTAAGAACTCATAATGGCCATACATTGTTCAAAATACCATCTTCGGAATACCACACTTCCTCTCCCTAAGTTGGTGATAACCGAAAAGGAGATCAATCTTAGACAAGTAAGTTGCCCCTTATAGTTGGTCAAACAAATCATCTATCCTCAGAATTGGATAGTTATTCTTGATGGTTAATTTTTTTAATTGTAGGTAGTCAATACACATACGTATCAAACCATCCTTCTTTCTAAAAAACAAAATGGGAGTACCCTATAGGGATATACTTGGTGTAATCAAAACTTTGTCTAACAACTCTTTCAATTGATCTGTTAACTCTTTTAGTTCCACCAAAGCCATTCGATAAGGAGGGATAGAAATGGGTTGAGTACAAGAGTATAAATGGACAAAGGATCTAACAATACTTCGGGGCTAATATCAAATCTCATGGCCACATAAGAAGTAACAAAAGATAAATTTGTACCAGAATCAAGCAAAGTTTAAACATCATAGTGAAAGACCCATAACTTACTAGTAACAACAGGAGAGTCTCCTCCACCTCTTACCTACCATGAAGAGCATAAAATCAATTATTGTGTTGACCATACTTTGGTTTCACTTGGCCTCCATGAGAAACTTGGCCTTGAGAATGACCATCTTCAACCTTAAACTCCTTAGCATGATGACCAGCTTGCCACATTGATAGCACGCATTCAAACATGCTAAACACTTGCCCTTATGGTTCTTTCCATACTTTGTGCATGCAGGGGTAACTTGTCCACTAGGAGAACCTCCTTGTGGTTTAGGGTTGGGCACCCTATCTTTGTCAAACCTTGGAGTAGTAGCATTCAAAGGACCTTCACTGAAGTATCTTTAGATAAAATTAGGATGTACACCACTTTCGGACCTAGTATGGGGTGAATCACCACCCTCGGTCCTTACCTTTTTTGACTCCGTATTTTTCTTGTCTATTTTCTCATCCTCTATTTGCTCTGCATACATAATGAGTATAGACATATTCATATCCTGAATCAACATGTCCATCTTGAACTCCTTATAATCATATCCTACACATATGGTATGAACTTGTTCATATGAGCTCTTGGGTTAGCTACTATTGATGGAGCATATTTTGAAATTTTGGTGAAATTAAGGGCATACTCCCTAACACTCATACCACATTTCTTAATATTGATGAACTCTTATATCTTAGCTTCTCTCAAATCTAATAGGAAAAAGAGATTAAGAATTACTACATTGAAATCATCCCAGGTCACGTGGTCTACCTCCCTAGGCCTCTCACTCTTCTATTGTTAAATCCAAATATGAGTCACTCCTTTTAATTGATAAGTAGCCAAAACCATCCTTTTAGTTGGGATAACTCCCAGAGTCTCCACTATCTAGTGAATGTTATCAAAAATAAATGGGATCCTCTTCCACCTTAGAACCCCAAAACTACAAAGGATTCATCCTCATATAGTCATGAACCTTTGTCGCCGATGTACTCACACTTGGCTTTATGGGATAAACCACCTCATGATTGGCTTGTGCCATCACAGCTTAAGAAAGCACTTGAAAGGCCACTTGGAACTCAACATTAGTTACTTGGTCATCCAAGGGCTCATTTGGAGTGAGTTTCCCCTCTTCAACCACATTCCTTTGAGCGGGGTATCTTTGTGGAGACATTTTTTTAAAAATCGCAACTAACACGCATTAGAGGAAAAGACTTAGAGTATCACTCTACCGCATGACTTAGATCATTAAAGAAGTGATATTTTATCTAACATACTTCATAGCCTCTATTCATAGATGTGGAATGCTTCACATCGATGAACAAGGCTCTACATAATGTGGTATGTTAGACTCCCTTAGATACTCCTAAACCTTGTACTCTAATACCAAGTTTATAGATTTCTCATCTCATGCTCAAACTTTTTCTCAATCAAAGATGACACTATATACTCTAAAACTAGCAAAGAACCTTGTTGAGGACTAGTGCCTCTTCTTCATATGACTATATTGTTCATCGTCACCGGCAAGTCAAAATAGATTCACTGCCGCCAGTAAAGCTCCCTTGGCCACCGAATATAGATCATCAAACATCACCCCTTCATCTAGCTAATGACACTTTGAATCTGCAAAATAACACTAAAAACACAGTAGCAATTTCAAGTGACGCTGGTTTGACTCAACTACAATTGATTGGTGTTCACATTTCTGAGGAAGAGCTGTGAATTGCTCAAAACATTATTGCTCTGCAAACCAATGGATTGATTCGAGTTACAAGACTAGGTGCGCCTGATTCCTTATCATTTGGACTACCCACAGTCCAAATAATGGATCAAATCACCATACAAATTGTGAGTAATGACCAGGCGATCGCTAAAATGAAGAAGTCAGACTCGCCGGAATACCGTCTTCTTATTCGACTATGCTCCGGCGACATTCGAGACATCGGACCTCCTAGGGTTTGTTCCCCAGGTCATGAAGCAGCTGTGGGATCAAGTTTCACCAGCATAGCAATCACCGGTGAAAAAATCCATATCGGCGTCGGAGCTCTAGCAACCTAATCCGACCAAATCTAATGCCAAAATGTTTGTGAAGGTCTTTTGCATATCCCTAGAACCAATCACTAGATCGAGTCAATCCCCATCTCTTCGAATATCTCTTCAACTTCTGATCTCAGTTCGAGTAAAGAACACGTAGGTTTAGCTGGTCGATTTCCAAAAAAAATTAATTTGCAGGGCCAATTACAGCAACAATTGCATGGAATGCAATCTTGTGATCACTATGATCATGCTCCTGATCAAATTCAAGTAATTCAAGGTACGCATAATCAATGTAACAGTAAGTCATCAATGGAAACACAAGTCGCCAAAGCTCCGGCAAACCAATTGATGGAGGACCAATGACAAAATGTCCCTAAAGGTATTATGATACTTCACAACCAAACAAGGGACCTAGAATCATCTCCTACAAGTTCAAATTCAAAAAGTCGTCAAGGCTTAAATGAAGGAGTTGCTCACAGTCACAATGCTAGGAGTGATGCTATTATCATAAATAATGATAATATCATTCTTCAGCATGAAAATGTTAAACATACCTGAAATGCTGAGTAAAATCGTCACAAGGAAGAATAACCACAGGTAAGTCTTCTCTCTTTAATTTTATGCCTCCTACAGATGAGCTGTTGAAATCTAGGGAGCCTCATTTGACTCATGCAAATAAGTCACTGGGTATTGCTGTGAACATTGTCTATGCAGGGCTCCAAGATTGCTAACTATCCTGAAAAATTATCTAAAGTGATCAACAAAGCCAACCCCCAGCCTAGCAACCAAAACCATATTCAGCCCTCTATCAATAACCACAATAGCTTTCCTAAGCTGTCTAGCAACTTTGACTCCTATGGAAAAACTAATCATCCTAAGGTGTCTAACAACCTGGACAAAAATAGTCCTAACCATTATGGAACTAAAGTAGTTAGTACTTAGACCCAACCTAATAGCACTAACCACAACCCCAGAAGAATAACTTTTCCAACTTGAAGGACCAAGTCCCTCAGCCTGCCCCATATACTGTAATTTAGACCTTTGCTGCCAAACTCAGAACAAACAAAGCTAAGAATGAGGAACCCTTTGAGTTGTCCCCCCCTGAATACACCACCAAGCAAGGGCTTCCTGTAGTGATTTTTAAAAAAATTGACTTCATGCACAAACTTGCTGAAAGATGCAAGTATACCTTGGTTGGCAAGTTTACCAATACCATGCCTAAAATAAAGTTAATAAGAAGAAGCTTTATTCTTCAAACTCAACTTTTAGGGGATGTTAAAATTGCTCATTTCAATGCTAGACATGTCTACATTAATTTGGAAAATGAGTTGGATTATACCACTATTTGGACTAAGCAGAGAATGAACATAGAGGGTCAAACCATGAGAATTCAAACATGGACTCCAACATTCACACCTGAAGAAGAAACTCCAATAGTGCCTATCTGGGTGGCCTTACTTGAGCTACCTTGGCATTGCTACAATAAGGAGTTCATCATAGCTTTACTATCATCTGTGGGAAAAGTTTTGTACCTTAACACTGCCTCTATTAAAAAAACTAGGGGGAGCATAGCTAAAGTGAGACTTCAAGTTGACCTTACTAAAGAAAGACCTCCCTAGTGTATGTATGGGCTATGATGAATATGATAAAACTAGAGGGAGGTGGCAAACTATTCTATATGAGAATGTTCCTAATTATTGTATGTATTGTAAACATCAAGGTCACTTGATACATGCATGCAATATATAAAGGAGGGATGAAGAACATAGGAAAAGAAAAGAACAGGAAGCAGCAAAAAAGATCAACAACAAAGAGGGCATAATTAACAAAAATTAGGATGTGCCATACATCAATAAACCTGCAAATGTTATGCCTACTCATCCTCAATAGATGGCTGATAATAGAAAGACTGAGCAATGGCAAGTTCAGAGGAGGAAGCAACCCAAGGGACAAAACAAGCCCCAACAAAACAATGTCATTAACTCTTCTTTGCCACAGCAGAACAGGGCATCTGATAATCTCCAACCAAAAGTCATAGAAGCAGGTAAGCACTCTACTCATAACTTCAATTCAAATAATTATGTTGATCTTGTTGCACAAGATCAAACCACTAACCAAGATGCAGGAGAACCAACTAACCAAAGGAACTCAATTGAGAAGAGTTCATCAACAATGCAGGAAAGCACTCCAAGCAAAAGACAAGGTATTGACTTATCTCTCCCATAGGCCCATTCCCCCATATTATACACAGAAGTACTATCTTAACAGTTACTAATCAAGGGACCAATGTAGCAAGGAATTTAGGTATTGACTTATCACTCCCAATCCCCCTAAGTCCCCTAATTTATACTGCTGTTGTTGCTGATCCAGTAGTTGATGGAGGTAAGGCTGGAAGTGTTCAGGAGAACCCCACTAACATGCAGGATGGGGAAACCAATAGGGGAGGGGTAATGGCTCATGTTATGCATGAGAATCCAACTGACCCTAGGAGTGACTTTAGAGCTCCTACTACCTCTACACATAAGGCTCAAACTGACACTTCTACTCATGCTACTATCTCTGCTGATGAACCTCCCATGAAAAATGCCAAAGGTTCCATGGCCAAAGATCTGGGATCCTATGCTAGTACTAGTGGCAAATATTTCACTGTTAAGAAGAATAAATTGAGCAAAAAGAGAAGAGAGGCCATCAAAAAGAAAATTCAAGAAAAGAATTCTGCTGAGAAATGTCAATCTCCCAATTTGGACAGGGTGATATTGCAGCAAGGGAGCAAGAATGCCAATAATTTGTTCTTGATGAGGATCAAGTGGGGATGGATATCACTCTTCTCCAAGCTCACTGCATTCTCATATCTCCTAAACAAACTATTCACAACACTCCTAAAATAGTTACTGATCTCCCTCAACTCAAATGCACCCCCAACACTAACATACAGGATCTTACTAATGAGTATGCAGTGTGTGAGTCAAAAAATAAAGAAAATAATGATAGCCATTCATTGCAAGATCATGATGATGATGATAGTGTAAGTGAGCAGTTAATAAAAATCTTTAGCCCCTCTCCTGATAATATCTATGAGGAATAAACTCAGCAAGTGACTAGTTCACAAGGCCTATCTCTTAGAGGGATATATAGGACTAGAATTAGCACTAAAACAAAAAACTCTACTATATTTGTCCCCACTGGCAGGCCAAGTACCAGGCTCCACACCCCCAAACCATCTAAATGATTAGTATCCTTAGTTGGAATGTGAGAGGTATTAATACCCAAGGAGTCATGGAAAGAATTAAACTCCTCAAAAATATTCATCATATCTCTATCATTGCTATTCTAGAACCTTTCTCTAATAACACTCAGCTGTAGTACTTTAGAAACCATCTCAATATGGACTATGCCACTCATAATCCAAATGGTAAGATTTGGATTTTTTGGACAAAAAATGTGAATTGCACTATCTTGGAGAATGAGGAACAACTGATCACTTGTAAAATAAATCATGTAATGAGCCCTAATCAGTTTATTACTACTTTTGTATATGCTAAGTGTAAGGATCATCTCAGAAGGCCTCTCTGGGATAGCATTCTGCAGCAGTCTACTACACCTCTTCCATGGTGTACTCTAGGTGATTTCAATGTTATTACTGATCCTGAAGAAAAACTTGGAGGGGTCATGTATAATATGAGAAAAAGGCTTGAGTTCATTAATACTATAGAGGCTAGTGGCTTGCAAGATCTTGGCTTCACTGGACAGAAGTACACCTGGTACAACCAGAGGGACATCATGTCCAGAATTTGGAAGAGACTAGATAGGGGGATGGCTAATGATAGATGGTTGGAAACCATGCCCCTTACCTCCATCACTCATCTCCCCTATGTGGGCTCTGATCACTGCCCTCTACTCTTGGAAATGGTTGATCAACATCACAACCCCATCAAGTATTTAAAGTTTCTTAATTGTTGGCCTAAACATCGTTCTTTTATGGAGCTTGTTAAAAACTATTGGAGCAGATACATAGAGGGTACTCCTATGTGGATCTTCCACAAAAATATGAAGAGACTTGCCACCACTCTTAGTGATTGGTCTAGGAATCAGTTTGGTGATATTTATGCTAAAGTCAAAAAGTATGAGAAAGCTGTTAGACAAGCTGAACAAAACCTGATCAACATGAATTCCAATGATAATAGGTCCAAGCTTTATGCTATCAATGCTGAATATATTAGATACAAGAAAATGGAGGATGTCATTCTCAGGAAGAAATCTCAGTTGCACTGGTTCAAAGAGGGTGATATGAATTTTAGCTACTTCCATGCTTTGATTAGAGGCAGGAGAAGGAAGTTGTACATTCATAGGATCCAAAATGATGAAGGCTCTTGCTAGCAAGGTGATGCTGAGATAGCTGAAGCAGCTTGTAACCATTTTCAACTAATCTTTACTAGAGAAGAGAAGTATATTCAACAACAAGACCTTATGTGCATTACTCCTATGGTTACTGATCAGTAGAATGTGGCCCTCCAAGCCACATCTTCTATGGAAGAGCTGAAAATTGTGGTGTTTGCCATGAATCCTAACTCAGCAGCTGGTTCTGATGGGATAAATGGCAAATTCTTCCAAGTATGTTGGGACATCATCAAAGAAGACCTCCTTAGTGTAGTCATTTTTTTCTTCTGTGGTTAGACTATGCCTAAGTATTTCTCTCATGCCTGTTTGGTTCTTCTCTCCAAGGTAAACCACCCCACCAAATTCTCTGAATTCAAGCCCATAAGTTTGAGTAATTTTACCAAGAAAATCATTTCCAAACTCCTTTGTCTTAGACTTGTACCTATCCTTCCTAATCTCATCTCTCTTAACCAATCTGGCTTTGTTAAGAATAGGAGCATATCTGAGAATATCATATTGGCCCAGGAAATCATCCACCAAATCAAAAAGCCTAACATAGGGGGCAATGTTGTGATTAAGCTTGACATGGCCAAAGCTTATGATAGGGTATCATGGTCCTACACCTACCTGGTTCTGAGAAGAATAGGATTTGGTGAAAGATTTATTGACATGGCTTGGAGAATCATGTCAGACAATTAGTACTCTATTATAGTTAATGGATCCAGTCATGGTTTCTTTCATTCTACAAGGGGTCTCAAGCAGGGTGATCCTCTATCCCCAGCCTTATTCATCCTTGGAGCTGAAGTTCTCTCTAGGCTCATGAACAATTTTCATCACCACCCTCAGTTTCATAGTTTCTTCATGGCTCAAAAGGGCCCTCAAATAAACCACCTTAGCTTTGTTGATGATATCATTATCTTTGCCTCTGGAAGGAAGAAGACCTTGACTTTCATCATGGAGACCTTAGATGCTTATGAAAAGGTATCTAGATAATTGATCAACAAACAAAAGAGTCACTTTATGGTTCCATCCAATGCTTCCAAGGCTACTGTCTTGAGAATCAAGAGGATCACTGGATTTAGCCAAAAGAGTAGTCCCATAACCTACTTAGGGTGTCCTAATTACATTGGCCGAAAAAAAATTATCTATTACTCTGATCTTATTGCAAAGGTTGTTAACAGGATCACTGGCTGGCATGCAAAAATATTGAGCTATGGGGGAAGAGCTATTCTTGTCAATCATGTTATTCAATCCATGCCAATACACTTGTTATCAGTCAGCACCCCTCCCTCTACCATCATCAAGCAGATCCAAAGCATCCCTGCTAACTTCTTCTGGGGTGGAAAAATGATAAGAGAAAGTACCACTGGTCCTCATGGAAGAATCTTAGCTATCCTTATGGAGAAGGGGGTATAGGAGTTAGACAAATCAATGATGTTGCTAAATTCTTTCAGTACAAGTAGTGGTAGACCCTCAGAACTAAGAACACTTTGTGGGGAGAGTTTCTTAAGGCTAAATACTGTCAGAGGGCCAACATCATCTCCAAACAATGGCACACTAGTCAGTCCCTAACTTGGAAGCATCTAATGAACAACAAGCACAATATTGAGCCTCACATTCAGTGGCAAATCAAGTCTGGCTCTTGCCTTTTCTGGTGGGACAATTGGCTAGGTATTGTCCCCTTAGCACACTTTCTACTAATAGTTGTAGGCTTAACAACACCCAAGTTTCAGCTTTCCTAACCAATGGCCAATGGAATGTGGATCTCATTATCCAAGAAGCCCCTCCTCAATTTGTCCCTAACATTTTAGCAACTCAGTTCAGCTACCACCCCCTCCATCAGGACCTGCCTTGCTGGATCCCTAGTACCAATGGGGAGTTCAGTTGCTCCTCTGCATGGGAGATCATTAGAGATAAGAGGACAAATACTATGCTGAACTCATGTACTTGGCACAAGTGTATTCCTTTCAAATGCTCCTTCTTGGTCTGGAGAGCCATTAGAGGGAAATTACCTACTAATGAGAAGCTGATCAGCTTTGGAAGAGCTCTCTCTCAATGTTATTGTTGTTATAAACCTGGCCAGGATACCATTGATCAAATCTTTGTTGCAGGAGCCTTTTCTCATAATGTATGGAGATTATTTTCTAACTCTTTGGGTATTAATACTGATTACACTCCCCTTAGAAACCTGCTAATGAGATGGTGGACTTCAAAGCATAAGAATGAGGCCCACAAACTCATTCTCCATGCAACTCCTATTTCATTTATTGGAATCTATGGAAGAATAGATGTGCTTCCAAATATGGTGGGAAGCAGTCTAATCTCACTAGAGTCAAGTACTCCATCTTCAAAGACACCGACAACCTTCTCACCATAGTTTTTATTATATGGTCTGGCCTAATAACTGGAAGGACCTGGTCTTTTTGGTTGAGCAGTGCTTTCATGATACCAAAGTAACCCCTACATGTTGGCTTAAACCAGCTATTCCCAAGGTGAAGCTTAATACTGATGGCAGTGCCCTTGGCAACCCTAGCAACATTGGTGGAGGGGGCCTCCTTAGAAATATTCATGGTGATCTTATTTTTGCCTATGCAACCCCCTGGGTGTAGGAACTAACAATCAAGCAGAGATCAAGGCTACCATTTTTGGTCTCTCTTGGTGCCTTGATCTTGGTTAGTCACAGGGAAACTTAGAGGTGGATTCTCAGCTTCTTACCAAGTGGCTGCAACAAGAAGCAAAACCCCCTTAGCCCATCAAGGAGCAGCTGAACAGCTTAAAGAACATCATCAGCGAATTCCAAGATTTCAGCTGCAACCACATCTTCAGAGAAGCCAACTACATAGTTGATTCCTTTTTTAAAGATAGCCACAAATGCACTTCTCCTAAACTCTTCTTCACCAAGCAAGGCCTTCCTAAAGAAGCTACAGCTCATATGGAAATGGACAAACTGGGCATGGCTAACTTCAGGAGAAGAAGAACCAAGAGGATCAAGAAGCCACCCTGACTTCTCCCCTGCAGTACTTCCTAGTGCACTAACTTATTCTTCAACCTGAATGTATCTACTTAATAGTTATATTGTATTTGAAGAATTCATAGTTAGGGCCACTGTAAAAGAGAGAGTCTTCTTTAGTTCTTGCTCCTCTAGTCTCATAAACTCTAATCTTGCATCTAGAATTAGAATAAACTCCCCTTCCTTTATTTTCTGCCCTGCAGGTATAATTACAGAGCTGCAGCCCCTCCCCTCTATTGGTTGTTGCATCTTGTGCAGGAACATCAGAGACCTGCAAAAACCAACCACCAGTCCCTCATCATCTTCTTTTTCCCAAGAGCTTGCAGAACTGCAGCATAAATCAACATGCCTCTCTATTGCAGGATACTACATCTTGCACAAGCATGATATACTAGACAGTTGTAAGACTTTTAAGCATTCTTGGAGCATCTTTATTGTTTATTTGTTTCTTGTTAAGTTGTTATGTGCAGGCACACTAAAGAAAGGCAACATCTCTTTGAAGTTGAAGCCTCCTTTAGACTTCCTACAATGCAAACAAGTATCAAACAAACCATCTAGAGCTCCATTACATTTCCTGCTGGCTACTTCAATCACTGCAATACTGGAGTGCACCAACCTGCAAGCTCTCAAGATTATGCACACTGCTGAGCCTCTTGTGCAGGGATTACAAAGTGCATGGTTGCACTTGGATGGGGCCAACAATTCATCCATTCCAGCTACCATGCTACAACACCTGAAGTAGCCCTCCTACATCCAAGCTACTTGGAGCTATTTACTTACTTATTTGTTTGTGTGCAGGTACATAAGCACCCTCCAAGGTGCAAAACTCCATCAGTTGAACCTTTAAGCAGCAGTTCAAGCCACAGCTGTATCACATACAAGCTGCAACTTATAACAATTCAACCCCACATCATCCTCAACAACAACTCCAGCTGCGGCCTACTACAATCCCTTTTTCCATCCTCCTTAGCTCTTATAATCATGATCTTGATGTTGATACATCCTACCATTTGGAGTTACATAGACCGATAAGACTAAAAAGGGCAAAGATAAAAAGAATTTTCTCACCCCATGTGACATAGAAGTTTTGTATACTTATTTTTCTTCAATT
The DNA here is from genome assembly GCF_947179165.1 of Solanum dulcamara. Classification (NCBI taxonomy): domain Eukaryota; kingdom Viridiplantae; phylum Streptophyta; class Magnoliopsida; order Solanales; family Solanaceae; genus Solanum; species Solanum dulcamara. The sequence goes on along the minus strand of NC_077246.1, from coordinate 32,112,956 downwards.
TAGCTATGTATGATACGTAGCGTAGTTGAATAGGACTAGTGTAGGTTACTTTCTTTTTTCTCATGGAAGGGGAGAGTCTCCCTCATTTATGCTTTCTTAGTCGACTTGTACTGAGAGGAGTCCTCCCATAGGTTTATTTATTTCTAGTTTCTAGATTGTCCTTTTTTTCATTTGGGGATGAGTCAGCTGACCTTAGTAGGTTAGCCGACTCATGAACCAACCTAGGAGAGGAGGTAAGGTTTATGTACCCCTCCTTGTATTTTTCTATTTGTTATTTATGATAAGGCTTGGGGGTGATGCTCAACCCCTGACTGTGCACGAGAGGTGGGAGCCTCGTGTAGGGTTTGTTCCCATAAAAAAAATACCAAGTTTGTCATGACCCAAGCCTAGGGCCTAGACATAACACGATGATCGAGAACCCGAAGGATACCAACAAAGACATCTTAGTATACATTTCATACATAAGGTAAATAAACATGATAAGTTAAGTAAAAGAATCCATTCAACAAGAAGTCAAAGAATCCATTCAACAAGAAGTCAAAGGAAAGTAAACTCTAAATAAATTTCCAAAATGGACTTACATCAATTGGAAATGTCTAAACATGCCTCTATTCTAGACTTTATGGGGTCTAAGAAAAATCTCCTAGCTCACCCGAATCATAAAAGAAAGTCAAAGTAGCAATATAAAAAGATATTCATGTCCTCGATGAATGAGGACTCAGCAACTCTTCAAAACTAAGCAACTCTAGCCACGAATATGATGATCGTCATCCTCTCCTACATTATGAGATAATATAGGCAAAATATGTGTTAGTACATACAAGGTACTAAATATGTGCGGTATACATGAACAAGTAAATAAATGTGAGAAATATGACATGAGATACATTACCAATCATAATGATCATGAATAAACACATGTTAAATCATTTGGTCAATGCATGATAACACTTCATAGTAAATCTCATATCTTTGCATTCAACTTATGTGGGATAAGATATTTAACCGACATCTTAAGACCAAGCAAGCTATAACATGGAATCCGTTGTAACTCAGATTGATAAAAGAGAGACTACATGCCAAGGTAGACTCCATAAGAACAACTTTAACTTTGTGAGCTATACGTGGATCCACTATCTAAGCCATGAAGACAACCTACGGAGGCAATGTAGTTTGGGACTTTAGGTTGCTACTAAGATTACCTTGGTAACTAACTATATTACCAAACCGAACCCCACTTATAAGTCCTCTCATATCTTAGTCAATATACCAACAAAATTCATTAAAATATAAAAGTATCATCATTAACATCATCATGAAAATAATCATTAGAGTAGTTTATTAACTTTATTGATTCATAGAAATCCATATCATTGGTGAAAATTATCCTTATCACCATCTTTAAATATGATTGTGTGAGAATTCTCATTATCACATGGTAATAAATTTCTTAGATCATACTTGACCATCATCATTACTTTTATCATCCAATCTTAAATCTCATTTTCATTCATACAAGATTTTCTTTAAAAATTATTAAACTCATAATTAAAACATCTTGTTTTACATCATTTAATCTCATAATAATAATTGGAAGTAGATTTTTGCATGGGAATTAATAATTCAACTTGAAATCATGCAGTTCATGTAGAAACTTACTTAGATTGAACATTCATAGCATCTAAAAATTGAATTGGAATAGCCCAATGCAATTCATCAAAACTACGGTTAATAGACAATTGAAATTTGAAGAAAACTTTAAGTGTTCCATATCTATGAATAGGAGACTATAAGATATTTGAGGAAATTCTCACTTCTTGCATAGTCTATGTCGTGTGTTAGATTACACCCTAACACTTCTCTTCCCTATCGGTTGTCCTTTACTATTTTTAGAAATTCCTCTAAGAAAAGCACCCATACAATGATGGATCAATGCTAATGAAGCCCAAGCTCCTCTGATCCCACAAAACAAGGTCCCCTACCCGACCATGTTACTAATACGTAGTTTCGGACCACTATTATTGTGCTAGCCCAAGTTGTGGCCAACCAAGGGGTTATGGCTCCTCCTAATACTTCTACTCCAGCATCGAGAGTAAGAGATTTTGCGAGGATGAACCCTCCATAGTTCCATGGTTTGAAAGTTGATGAGGATCCCCAAGAGTTTATCGATGAGGTGTACTAGATAGTGAGTATTATGTGGGTGACTTTGAAAGAAAAAGTGGAGTTGGTGGCCTACTAACTCAAGAGCATTACTCAAGTTTGGTATACTCAATGGAATATAAAGAGGGTAAAGGAAGGACGTATTGATTGGGAAACCTTCAAACTTACCTTCATTGATTGCATTTTCCCTATTGAGCTAAGGAAAGCCAAGGTGTCTGAGTTCATCCATCTATGACAAGGCAACATGCGTATAAGGTACTATGTTCTTTATTGGTTGCTGATCCTCTTGCCCGAATGAGTCAATTCATATTGGGGGTATTTTACTTAGTTTCTAAGGAGTATCATACTGCGATGCTTGTCAAAGAAATGGACATATCTCAGCTTATGACTTTTGCCGAACAAATTGAAGGAGAGAAACTCAAAGATATGAGAATGACAGATTCTAAGAGATCTCGGTATGAAGGTGGGTTCCCAAATCCTTAGTCCGCTGGTAGTTGTGGCCTTTCTCAATAAGGCCAAAGTTTAGGAAAGAAGTTTGTTAATAATAGGATGTCATACCCGAAGGTTCAAGGAAGAGGTGTGAATGCTTGTAACTCTTTATTTCCCAAGTGTGTTAAATATGGGTAGAATAATAGAGGGAGATATTTAATGGGGATGGATGCTTTCTTTGGATGTGGCAAAATTGACCATAGGAAATCCTAGTGCCCTCATGCTGACAACGAAGGTAGAGAAGGTTGTCTTCAAGGCCAAGTAGCCCAAGAGGGCTAAGTTCCACAAGGTGTCCAAGCTCAACATAAGGGTGGTCAATGCAATAACTGATTTTATCCTCTTCATGGTAGGCAAGAGGTGGAGAAGACTGTCGATATTGTAATTGGTATGTGTCACAACCCAAGCCTATGGCCTAGATGTGACATGGTGAATGAGAAATCTGAAAGTACGTCAAATAAGCCTCTTAGCATTTATTTAGCCTTTAATAGGTAATGATAACAAATAAACAAGCGGAAATCATAATAGTAAATCTTCAACTTAAATATGTCTAATAATACCTCTAACTTTTAGAATTAACGGGGCTAAGACAAGTCCCTAGCTCACCCTCAATCATAATAGAAATAAATGTCATAGTAAGTGTCTAAAGACCACAACATATCGTACGCTAGAAGGATAAAGGAGTATTATTCCTGGAATATGGGAACTCACCAAAAATAGCCTTCAAATGAAATCTCAACTAGCCACATGGAGGATAAAGAGGAGGAGCATTGTCCCTACATGGTGATATCATGTAGCCAAAAGAGTATGCGTTAATACTTTAAATGTACAAAGTATGTAGGCATGCATGAATATTGAGGAAAAATTAAAACATTTATGTAATATGAAACATAATGCAATGCCTGCATAATTAATCAGATAGATATCCTTTAAAACATTCATTTTGTGGGAAGATGACCATAACCGACATTTAAGACAATTCGAGCTAGTACATAGAATCTAACATAACGCCCTACGTTGGCTAGGGAGACTACTTTACGGGTAGAACTCTGTCAACTTCATTCATTTCTTTAATAACTTTAAGGGTTATTTGTGGATCCATTAGCCTAAGCCTACAAGGACTCCTATATTGGCACATAGTTAATGAGACAAGGGATTGCTACTAGGATTCTCTTATCAAATCCCACCTCAATGCCTCATTCGGTGCTAAGTCAATTCCACGGAATAGTTTAATTCTTTAAAATAATCATAGCATATAGCTTGAGAATTCAAAACATCACATTCGATGGAATAGCTCATTAAAATCTTTAGTGATTCAAATATGCAAGAATTGTCCTTATAGCATAAAGAATCCATTATTCATAGCATTTCATCATTCTTTTATTTTATAAGACTCCCTTTTTATCATAGAGATTACTTTCATAAATATTTATTTGGTGTAAAAGCTTTCATGTCAAACTTCATTGAAAATATAGTAAAACTAGGTGGGTTTAAATCACTTCAACTTTCAAACATATATGTAAATGAAATTATAAATAAATACTTTAAAATCCATTAATTTAAAATCATGCTTTAAACAACTCACCATGAATTTCAAGAACCTTTAAAGAGATAAATCGAGAAATTACTTGTGAACCATCAATTTATACATATGAAATCATTTTACATAAAAATAGACCAATAATCATTAGTTTAACCATGATTCATTCTATTAAGTAGAAATAACAATTACCTATAAGAAAATCTTATTTGAAATCAAAAGCTTTAGTTTAAAGAGTTTTGGACTCCATGATGGAAGAACCCATGGACAAACACTCACATACCTTAGAGTAAAGCTTAAATAAAATAAACATAATTTATCATATGATCAAAATACTTTAGACATGAGAGTGAAAGGAATAATCTCATTGAAGTCTTACATATGCTAATATAAGATAGGTAATTAAACTTCAAATGCTTAATAATTTATGCATTTGGAATCATGACATGAAAATCCATAAAGTTTCATACATGAATTAAATAGAATACTTTGATAATTCATTTGGGCTTCATGGATGAGAGGATCCATGAATCAATACCACATACCTTAGAGTAAAGCTTGAAAAAAATAGGACAAATAAACATAATTTATCATATAATCAAAATAATTTAGGCATGAGAGTGAAATGAATACTCTCATTCAAGGCTTACATATTCTAATATAAGATAGGTAATTAAACTTTAAATACTTAATATTCTATGCATTTGTAATCATGATATGAAAACCCATAAAGTCTCATACTTGAAATAAATAGAAGACTTTGATAATTAATTTGGGCTTCATGGATGAAAGGATCCATGAATCGCCCACATACCTTAGAGTAAGTCTTAAAGAAAATAAACATAATTTATCATATAATTAAAATACTTTAGGCATGAGAATAGAAGGAATACTCTTATTGAAGCCTTACATACACCAATATAAGATAGATAATTAAACTTCAAATACTTAATAATCTATGCATTTGGAATCATGATATGAAAACACATATAGTTTTGTACTTGAATTAAATAGAAGACTTTGATAATTCATTTGGGCTTCATAGATGAAAGGATCTATGAATCAATACCCACATACCTTATATCCGAAGCTTTACTCAGAATCGAAGGAATGAATGAACACTCTTGAATACTAACCTTTTTTCCTCGCCGGAGAGTTTTGTGTACTACTCAGAGAATATATATCCCTGGAATAGTATTTCTATACTACTAAAATCTAAAACTATATTTCGGGAATCAGTAAAGAAGTATATAGAGAGAAGAGTTATTTTAGAATGCTTGATGAACAAAATAATGAAATAAGGTGGGTAATTATAGGTGTGAAGTACGGACCTAACAATAATTATAATAATTATAAAGAAAAGTCTAAAAATTTAATAGAGGATAGTGATATCATGGGTGATGTAAAATGAAGAACTATTGATGTCATGAGTGATGTCAAAAGGATCTAGATCTTCCATGGTTGGTGAGACGAATCTTTTTTCTATGGAATACCCTTTTTTGGAGCTGCGTTTGAACAATATAACTTCCTAATTATAATTTGGTATTTGCATATCAATTTAGCTCTAGAAGATCCTTTCCTTTCATTCAAGAATCAACTGATTTGGAGAAACCTACAGTGAGATATGATATTTCTTCTACAAATACTTCAATTCATCACAACACCAGATCTTGCAAAGATTAATCTATTTGCCCTACTTAGACTCTTAAACTTAAGCTATTGTCTTCAAAAACATTATAGGTAATGACGTTAGGGTTATTCAAAAAATTGAATCACCTAATTTAGACCATCCTATGAAAGTTCTACCCAAAATACAAAAGCAGTATCATGTTCATCGAGAATTGACACACCATTTATGACATAGTTAGGGAATGTTATAGTATGTTACGGGTCTTTCACTATGATGTTTATGTCTTGATTGATCTAGCTGCAAATTTGTCTTTTGTTACTCCTTATGTATCTATGAAGTTCGATATGTACCCTGAAGTGTTGCTAGAACCTTTTTCTATTTATAGTCACAACCAAAGCGTAGGGCTCAGACGTGACACGATGAATGATGCACCCGAAGGTACCTCACCAAAGCCTCTTAGAAATCATTAAGCATTTCATTGGTAATGATAAACAAATCAAGCTGAAAATAAAGGGATTTACGGACTAAGGGGCTTCACGTTTAATAAGAGTTAAAGACAACATAACAACTTTTTCAATGTCCAACCATACCTTCTACATTAAAGTTTAGCAGGGGAGAAGACATATTCCTAGCTCACCCTCAAAATAAGTGTCAAAAAATGCCTTAATAAAAGTATTAATGTTCTACATAACATAAGCTTAGAATAAAAGGGTGTTGTTCCCAAATCATGGGAATTCACCACAAGCAATCTTCAAACTAATCAGAGCTAGCCATGAGGAGGAGGTCGAGGAGCGACGTCGGTTCCTACATGGTGATATCATGTAGGAAAAAGTATGCATTAGTACTTTGAATGTACTAAGTATGTGAGTATGCTATGGAATGAAGAACATAAGAGAAACATGAGTAAGAAATATACATAAGTGATTGCATGCATTAGACATCATCATATGAAACCTTAAAACATTCATTTTGTAGGGAAGTGACCATAACCGACATTTAAGACCATGCGAGATATTACATTGAATCCAACATAACCCCCTATGTTAGCACGGAGAGACTACTTGCCGGGTAGAACTCCATTTAGTTTACATTCAATTATTCAACATTTAGTGGCTACAAAGGCTAGACGACAAGGGTTCCTATGGTGACACACAGTTAATGCAACATGACACTTTACTTAAGAACCCCTTAGGTTGAGTCCCCATCTACATGCTATATTTGGTGCTAGGTCAAATCCCACGGAATAACGTTTGAATATCAATATAGAAACTTTAACATTAAAACATCAATAGAAGGAATAACTCATTAAAAACTTTGGTTGATAATATCACCATGGCTGCAATTCTCTATTTACCGTTCTACTAATGAACCTTGATTTATAAGAAAATTAGATCTATAATTACTGATGGTATTCCGGATACCATGCTAATCGAACCTTCCTTTTTGAAAAAAATATTCAAATGCATTGACGGCCTATAAGGATGTCATACATGTCATATCATAACCTTAAACATTTCATTTTATTCAATGTGAGAATTGTCCTTTTACATTGAAACCTTAATTTGGCTAAGAAGCCCTTTCATCAATCTATCATTTCATAAAGACTCCCCTTCATAAACATTTACTTCATGACATTCATTGGAGTCAAACTTCATTTCAACTTTACTTTATTGTAGGAAACTAGGTGGGTTCAAAGCAATCAACTTTCAAGTTATTTAAATCATGAGAGTGAAAGAATCTATCATTTAAACATATTAAAACAACCCACCAAATATAATTTAAAACTACTTTCAAGCCTTCATAAAAGGACTTTGATAAATCATCCATTTCATGTAAATAAGAATCCCCATAAGTTAAAATAGACAAATAAACTTCAAATATTTAAGAATCTATACATTTGAAATTGTAGTATGAAAATTCATAAAAACTCATCACTTAAAATTGAGATTCAATATACATATATATCAATAGAAGTAAATAAACTTAAAATATACCATAATCTATGAATTTGGAACCATCATGTAAAATCCCATAACATTTCATCATTTAAAATTAAAATACTAAGTTGAGAAAATATTTGGGCTCCATGGGTGGAAGAACCCATGGATGAAAACCCACATACCTTAGATTAAAGCATTTAAGAAAGTTTGATTCTTGGTCTTCAATGAGGAGCCTTGAATCCTTTGAGTTTGAGGGGATTTTTTTTTGTAGAAGATGTTTTGGAAGAGACAATGATGGAGATTAGGGTTCTTTGGAGGTGAAAGACTGCAAAAATGACCCCAAAACGCTCCAAGTTCGTATATATATAGTTAGGGAATTGTCAAAGTTGCCCTTCATCAAACAAATTCTGGAAAATGGGCTCAAAAACCTTCTGGCACGATAGTGTCACGCCTCTCCATCACCCAAACTACAACAACTAGTTTCGGACACTCTGCTAGCGCTCCGTGCTAAGCCCATAACTGCTACAACGGTAGTCTTTGTTAAAATGGTCCTAACTTTTTACTCCGAACTCGGAATGAGGCAAACTCGATGGAGTTAGAAAGAGAACTCAAATACCTTTAATATTATATTTCATGGGACACCTAATTCTCTATATAATTGGAGATATAGGTATTTGAAGGTGACCCTATTCCGGACTCATATGAAAACTTAGCCGATGGAAATTCTTTGGAATTGGCTTGGTGTTAGAGATCCCTTATGACCCTAAAACATTTCTAATGTACTTTAAATACTTAGGAATTGATCCTAAGTATATACAACTAGAAGTCATCGAGATCGATCCAATATGCATATTAAGAATGATTTGGGTCTTGGTGTAGAAATATTTGGGGTGTTATATTTATACTTCCATAGGTGAGTCGGTTATGGCTAAAAGAGTCTCTAGAAATTGTCCAGCTTTGATTTTCCATAAATTCACTTCTTTTGATCTAGTAGAGCTTTATTTGATCGATTTTAATATTATTCTTTGTATGGATTGGCTCCATGCATGCTATGCTTCTATATGTTGTAGAACCCGAGTGGTTAAGTTTCTGTTTCAAAATCAGCCACTCCTAAAATTGAAAAGTAGTAATTTCTTTTTAAGGGTCAATTCATCTGATGTCTTAAAGCTCGAAAAATGATTTCAAAAGGTTGCAGCTACTATCTAGTTTGAGATAGAGATATTAATTCTGATACTCCTACTCTCGAGTCAGTTTTAGTTATAAATGAATTTTCAAAAGTTTTCCCTGAAGATCTCCCGGGTGTTCCTCCTAAGACAGAAATAGACTTTGGTATTGATACCCTACCGAATACACAACCTATATCTATTACTCCTTACCGAATGGCTCTGGCAAAACATAATGAGTTAAAGGATCAGTTAAAGGATTTACTAGATAAGGGTTTCATCAGACAGAGTATCTCTCTATGGGATGCTCTGGTTCTCTTTGTCAGAAAGAAGGATGGTTATATTCAAATGTGTATATATTTTTATAAGTTGAACAAGGTCAAAATTAGGAATAAGTATCCTATTCCACGGATTGATGACTTGTTTGATCATCTTTAAGAAGCAAGCTACTTTTCAAAGATTGACCTCCGATTGGGTTATCATCAACTCCGAGTGAGGGAATGTGACTTTCCAAAAATGGCTTTTAGAACTCAGTATAGTCACTTTAAATTTTTGGTTATGTCTTTTTGACTAACGAATTCCCCTGAATCTTTCATGGACTAGATGAAAAGGGTTTTTAAGTAACAATTTGATATATTCATTATCCTGTTTATTGATGATATTATGCTTTATTCTCAAAGTGAGAATAAGCATGTCGATCATTTGAGAATGATGTTGTAAATTCTGAAGGATTGTCAATTGTATGTAAAATTTAGAAACTGAGAATTTTAGTTAAGGTCAGTTGCATTCCTTGGTCACATTATTTTCGGAGAATACATTAGGGTTGATCCAAAGAAGACCGAGGTAGTCAAGAATTGGTCTAGACCATTAAATCTTTTGACATTTCAAGTTGCTAGGGTTTAGCTATTTATTATAAAAGGTTTATGGAAGGTTTCTCTTCCATTGCATCGTCCTTGAATTCATTGACTAAGAAGAAGGTGAAATTCCAATGGTCTGAGGCATGTGATAAAAGCTTCCAAGAGTTGAAAGATATGCTTACCTCTACTCTGATATTGACTTCAATGGAAGGTTCTGAGGGCTTTGTTGTCTATTGTGATGCTCCATGAGTTGTTCTTGGTTGTGTTCAAATGCAAAATGGATAGTGATAGCTTATGTTTTAAGGAAACTCAAAGTAAACTAGAAGAATTACCCAACTCATGACTTGGAGTTGGCGGTGGTGGTATTTAGTTTGAAATTGTGGAGACACAATCTTTATAGTGTTCATGTGGATTTTTTCACTAATCATAAGAGTTTGCAATATGTGTTCACTCAAAAGGACTTAAATCTTTGACAAAGAAAATGGCTTGAAATATTGAAGGATTATGATATGAGTGTGTTATACCATCCGGGTAAGCCAAATATGGTTGCTGGCAATCATAGTAGATTGTCTATGAATAGTGTTGCTCAAATCGAGGATGAAAAGAAAGACCTAGTTCAGGATGTGCATTGATTAGCTCATTTGGCTGTATGATTGGTTGATTCTAAAGATTGTGGTGTTATGGGTAAAATGGTTCTGAATCATCTCTTGTGGCAGATGTAAAGGCATAACAAGATAATGATCCCTTTTTGGTTGAATTGAAGAAAATGTTTGTCGAAAAAGCCATTAAGGATTTCTTCTAAGGAGGAAATGGTCTTTTGAGATTTCAAGACTGATTATGTATTTCAAAGGTTGATGGCTTGAAAGATATGATATTGTCTGAAGCTCATTGTTCGCGATATTCTTTTCATCCCGGTTCCATAAAGATGTATCGATATTTGAGACAAGTGTATTGCTGTAATGGCATGCAAAGGGATATTATAGAATTTATGGCTAAATGTCCCAATTGTTAACAAGTGAAAGTTGAGTATCAAAAACTGGGAGGTTTGGCTCAAGACATTGAGATTCCTAATTGGAGGTGGGAGGCCTTGAATGTGGACTTTGTTATTGGTTTGCTTCATACTCCTAAGAAATGTGATTCAATCTGGGTAATTATTGACCAAATGACTAAGTCAGCTCATTTTCTCCCTATTAACACCTCATATTTAGCCGAGGGCTATGCTAGATTGTATACCCTATAGTTGGTTAAGTTTCATGGTGTTCCATTGTCTATTATTTTGGATCGAGGTACTCAGTTTACATCACAGTTTTGAAGATCGTTCCCAAAGGGTCTTGTCACCCAAGTGAAGCTTACTACAGCCTTTCACTCACAAATGGATGGTGAGGCCGAGCTCACCATTCTGACATTAGAGGATATGTTGAGAGCATGTGTGATTACTTTTAAAGGAAATTGGGATGACTATTCATTATTAATAGAGTTTGCCTATAATAATACTTATCACTCTAGTATTGAGATGGCTCCATTTGAAGCTTTGTATGGTAAGCGGTATAGATCCCATATCGGTTGGTTTGAGGTAGGTAAAGTTACCTTGATAGGAACCAAGTTGGTATTTGAGTATATGGAGAAGGTTAGGTTCATTAGAGAAAGATTGAAAGCGGCCCAAAGCTGAAAAAAGCCCTATTTGGATGTGAGAAAAAGGGAACTTGAAATTGAGGTTAATGATTTGGTTTACTTGAGAATTTCACCCATGAAGGATGTGATGCATTTTGGTAAGAAATGGAAGTTAAGGACTTTACGGGCCGTGGTCCACACCACGCCTCATGGTATGCCTTTGTAGTGGAGTCTCAGAGGTTTGATCCTGCAAGGAAAAGACAACGACCAGACCACCATCAGCTGTGATGCCCTCCTTGGTGACTCCTCAAGGCCTTAAAATATATTCTCAAGGCAAGGACCAGGCCTCACCAACATGGACCGTGTAACCCTTCAAGGACCGTAGTGGGTTCCGTGGTGGTCACTCTATTAGTACACCCTACATAGACTTTAACATGACCATGGTCAATGGATCGTGATGCACTCTACAGACCATGAAGGTTCCATGGAGGAAGTTCTAAAACTCTACTCTGCAACTCCTAAGATTTCAAGTTTAATTTAATCATCACAGACACTACCACGGCCGTGATGAGCATCACGAACCGTGATGGGTCCTCCATGATGAGTCCTAATTCTATTTAAATGAAGGGCAATCTGGTTATTTTCCTAATCTTTTCTTAAAGTATGTGTATATTTTTGGGACTAGATTCATTACAAAATTATCCTAAATACTTTTAAACCTATTCTTTTCCCTCATTAATTCCCAAAAAACTTTATTCCTTTTCTCTCAAGGTTTCTTTAAGAATTCATCTTCTTCATCATGTTTGGCTAGGATTTATTCAATCAAGGTATGTAGGAATTTATCCATGGGACTCTTTCACCCATAGAGTCCGAAGGTTTTCATTCAAAATCTCATGAATTTCAATTGGGTTTGCAACCCAAATTTTATGAATTGCATTGGATTTTTTTAATTATATTTTAAATTATTATAGGCGGTCATTATAAGTATGTTTCTACATGAATTGCATGATTTTAAGTTGAATTATTAATTCTCATGCATGAAGCTATTTTCAATAATTATATACATGAAGTATGATTATGGAGTTCAATGATTTCAATTATTGATAAAAAAATTCATTCAAATTGACTATGTTTATGAGTTTTACTCTAAATTCAAGTATGAATTATGATCATGAATTATAATTATGTTCAAGCTATTAATTCCATGCAAGTTATGAAGAAAGGTGACTTAGGGCCCTAAGTGGTGACCTAGGGACCTATTGACATGAATTATGCACGTATGATATTATAATGTTGAAAGGCTAATAGTCACATTGCAAGTATGACATGAAAATGAGCTACTCTATGAAGTATGAAGTTTATGAACAAGTTTATGATATATGCAAAGTATGGACATTATGTTATGTATTCCATGGGATTTGACTTAGTACCGAGCGGACTTTGAGGTGGTGGCCTTATTAAAAGCCTTAGTATCAACCTCAAGTCCATTATACTATGTGCCACCGTAGGTTGCCTTCATGGCTTAGCTAGTGAATCCACATATAGCTTGTGTACATGACCTGCATAGCGGGGTAGAGTCTACCTTGGCAAGTGGATTCCCTTTTTTCTGTTTTATGGGGAGACATCTGGATTCGATGCTATAGCTCGCATGGTCTTATTGGAGGTTATGGTTTGTATCCCACATATGTATATTCTCTTTATGATCTTTACGATTTTAAACCATGTATTTCAAATGCTTTTGTCATTTTGTTTTTCTCACGATTTTACTTACCCTCTTTATCATGTATTCAATTGATAATTGCATCTTATGATTTATATTGCATATCATTCCCTCATACTTAGTACATTCAAAAGTACTAATGCATATTATTTCCTACATTGTCTCATAATGTAGGGGTTCAGGATCACCTTCCCGCACGTTGCTAGTAGAATTTTTATCTGGCGAAGTCTTGGTGGGTCCACATCTATCAAGGTTAAATTATGAGTTGTTTTGTTGTTAATACTTTCTTTATACTTTATTAAGGGTGAGCTAGGAACATTTCTTATCTCCCTCCCTTTGTATGTAGTAGAGGTTATTGTTGGACCTATGTCATGGAGTCTATGTTGTCAAGTTTACTCTTTTATTTTATGATCATGTTTAGACTCTTCTTATGTTATTTCCATACTTAATTTACCTTGTGTATGCTTATAGTATGTCAAGAGTCTTAGTTAGAGATTTTTGGGGTTTCGACCACCGTGTTACGATAGGCTAGGTCTGGTCATGACACTAGTAGAGGCATGTTAGATATTCATTGGCGTCTATGTTGTCTCTTATTCCTCACTATTGAGGCTTATGTTCTATATTAAGATTATGCTTCCATATCTTGATTCTTGTTTATTTACATCATTTACCTTATGTATGCTCGTAAGTGTTATGCTAAGCATCTTGGTTAGGGTTTCCTCAAGATTCTAATCATCGTGTTATGACTACACCCTAGGTCGAGTTGTGACAAGACAAAACTCAATATTTCAGAGTTAACCGCATCGACGGAATTTCAATCTGAGCATATTTTTGAAGAATTTTTACCAAAGTCAACCTTACGCCACATTTCAGAGGATAAGGCGCCAAACTACCCAAAACTTGTATTGAATGCCTCCATACTCGTTTATGTCCGAAGTCATCAATTCAAACTCCAAGAGCTCCAAAACATGGAAACAAGCATAACACCTAAACTAATAGGTAGGTGACCAAACTATGAGTGCCAGAAAGTCATATATGAATTGATGTCACTACAGAAAAGCTCTAAATATTGAAAAAATATTGGATAATGTTGGAAATGACCTGGATGGCTTTCATTCGTGAAAGTAGAAGTATAATTACAACCTGAAGGCACGAAAAGATGAGGGTACCATCCCGCATACTCTTCTAGACCTTCAGACACCCTCTCAAGTCGAACAACGCCATCATAGAACTCAAGCTGAGAGGAAAATCCTCAATTTCACTGGAAACTTCAAAAAACTCATCTAATTCCTTTTGGTGCTCCAGCTCTTGCTTAATTAGCCCAAACTTGACTAAATGGAATAGATTCATCTGATGAAATCCAAAGCCACACCGAAACCTCCAAAAAGAGAAACTTAGGGGCATGGTAGATGCAAATAACCTCAAAATTCCAAATACTTGCCTTAAGCTTCAAACTCCACCTTCTCCGATCCATAAAGGGTGTTCTACCGTACCTTAGCTATCCTGAAAACCTTCAATGCCATCTAAAATGTGCTTACCAAAATCACACCACACAACCACTTAAGAGTCACCTACTACCGTTGAACTTTAAGAGATGACATCAACCAAAATAGGGAAAACAACTTGGGGTAACGCCCAATGTTCCTATCTCAACCATGTCATACGAACAACCCAAGCAGAAATTCTACCTTTTCGAGTTAACCACTATACTCCTAATGAAGATTATCCCAAAAATGATGAGACCACACTGATCCATGCTCTAGTAACATACTTTACCCATGGGACCTTTTGAAAACCTTACACTATGTGCCTAGAGATCACTCTGCCACATAAAATCTAGGCCACCCAATCTAGTTCAAGGAAAACCAAGTCGGTAGGTAGCGCACAACCATGGATAACCTATCGATAATGGTCCAAGAGTAATAAATCCGACTCTTAAGCACCACCAAACTACCAAATACGCCAAAAGAAAACCTCACATCCTTACAAGTTCAAAATTACAGACTCCACAAATTACTTTTACCCCATACTTTAGATGAACATTCTAATAAACATCCCAACTTCTAGCTTAGACTATATCTGAATCCACCAAAGAAAACCTCTACTCCAACTTTAACTTACCATCAAAGTCTCAAGAGTAACCAATACCACTATAGAGAACTAATAACAACAGTAACAAGGCATAAAGAGAGATCATAGTTCCTAAATTCTCAACAAGAAATAGTTGCAACCAAAATCCTTAAAAGCAATAATATCCAAAATATTGAACGAATGGACCACCACTTCACATCCAGGAATAAGACTAAGGCTAGGGAGAAAGGCGGAGAACTAGGATTTCCTCACCTAGAAGGATACACTACCTTACTCACAACTCCAATATCCCCAAAGCACCCAACTATCATTAAAATTCCAAACACCAAGAATGCTACAAAGAAAAAAACTGGATAGGTAAAAGAGAAAACCTCAACTTCACATCCCTAGGACTGAAAAAAACAATGTCAAGTAATGAATATGGTCATCTAAGCCAAGAACGCCAGAATGGAAGAAGGGAAATACTAATCGAATTTAGGCTAGTTATGCACAATGAAAAGAGGATCCATTCAACCTTTATCTTTAATATCTCGAGCGTTTGAAAGTTGAAAGATGATATAATAAGGTTAAATACTCCAAAAATCATCTCGATAGATTTTTAGGACCTGTATATCAAAAGATAATTTTTTCAAGAAATTTCACAAAATAGTAGAGTGCGCTGAAAGTCCACGTGGCGCGCCCGTACAGTGCGAATGAAGATGATGCCACTTGAACATACACTCCACCCTACGTGGCCTCACTAAACGTGGCAAGCACATGCAAACGTGAAGGCAAGTGACTAAGTGCACCTGATCTATTGCCAACTAGTTTTTTTGTCACCTTCAAAGTATTCAATGGAGTGTATAGGATTCATTTGGATCCCCTACTATCAAATGAACTATGCTACCCTATAAAATTTGACATTCAGGACTCAATGGTAAAGTCAAAATTTCAAACCAATGTCCTCTCGACTAAAGTGGATCCCACGGCCAAAAGCCATTTTTAGCCAAATTCCATAATGAAGTTCGAAATGACATCAAAAGCCTTGAGAACTGCACGAAAGGTCATTTTAGACAAAACTAAATATTCTAGAGCTAACCGCGCTGAAGAAATTTTAATCCGAGTACATTTTCAAAAAATGTTGACCAAAGTTAATGTTAGGACAAATTTTAAAGGCTAAAGCGCCAAATAGCCCCAAACTTACACTGAATGCCTCAATAACTATGTCAACCATGCTATTAGCTTAATTTCGTCATTACAGAGCTGATGAAATTTTCAAAATTCCATGGAGAGGTCATTTTCCTTGATTTTTGATCAAATTTAGTTGTTTAATCTCCAAGAGCTCCAAAATAGGAAAACGAATATAACACTCTAGTGAATGACCAGGCGACCGAACTACTAGTGCCAGAAAGTCATAAAGTACTTTAGTTGGTAGAAGAAAGCTCTAAATGTTGAAAATATAAGAAAATCGAGGAAATGACCACGATGTTCATTACAATTGGAATTATTCGCATGATCAATAACTACCCTTACCCTTCAAAAATTACCCATTCCCTCTCATTCATTGAAAACCCATAAGGCTCTTAACAAATTCTGTCTTACGGTCTTTTTCTCCAATAAAGCTAGGATTTCAAAGATTCAAGCCTTCTCTTCAAGATTGAAAGCTATAATTCATTGCGCTATGTGAAATTTTCATCCATAGATCCTTTTCCCTCCATGTAGTCCCAATAAATCTCATGTTTTACTTTATGATTTCTTCCAAAAACCTAGGATTTTGATAATTTTCTATTTTGATTCAATCAATTATGGTTTATTTATGTTTTATTGATCATATTGCACATGATATGATCTTAATTATATGTTTTGATTAATTTCTCATAAAATCATCCATTATGCCTATTTTATGATTATAAACTATGTTTGAGAATTATGCATGGATCATGAAATAAAAAAAATCATGATTTAAAAATATTTTTAGACAAAGTATCAATATGATTTTTTTATGAAAACAAGGTGGCTTCAATAGTGAACTATTCTCATCATGAAGGATTTCCATGATATTTTTTTAATAAGCGTATTACGATCTAGATGCTTTAGGTAAGTGTCTCTTTATGAATATGTTGTGAAATCATGATTTATTAAGCTAGCTATTCTTATAATTTATATATGTTATGATGAATTTTATACTACTAGACTCTTACAATTTTTGAAGACTATGAAATGATTATGACTATTATTATTTAGAGTATTACTTAGCACCGAGTTGGACTAGTGGAGATTATCCAGATTCTGAAACTAGGTGCCCCGTAGGATATTGACTTAATTAGCCCTATTTAGTAGATCCATATATAGCTAATGTTTATGGTTCTTACCTTGAAAGTAGACAACCCTTTTTCAATGAGGAGAAGACACTGGACTCCAGGTTATAACTCACATGATTTATGTTGGTTAATAGCATCTCTCGTTATGATATGCTTTGATTATGATTTTTTATTAGTTTTTCATTGACCATGTTTCATATTTCTAATAATGTTTTGAAGGATTAGATCATGTTTTAGCTTACTGATTGAAATGTCATTTTTATATCATGCAATTCACATTCTCCTAGTTCAGTACATTCCATATTAATCGCTACATATATCTTTTGCTTATATAATTTTATAATATAGGTTACGATGCTTCTCATTAGGCCCATGGTTAGCACAGGATCCTATAAGCTTAACGGTGTTGGTGAGTCCTCATTTTCTAAGAACATTCATATTTGACTTACGTAGACATTATTCCGTTTTCTATATGTTAGAGATATTTAGAGACATATTGTAGTATCTCCTGCATGATATAGGCTTTTCAGAAATTAGAAGGTTCCACATATGTTGAGTTGTATCTGAATTTCTTATTATGCCATACTACAATATGTTGAGACTTATTATTCATTTTTTAAATTACTTATTTATGTTGTATACCTCAGTGTCATGCTTATGTTGAATAGGCTTATTTAGGGCTTTTTGGGTTACTATTTGCCCGATCACTTCTAGGGTGTAGCTTAGGTCTTGAAAAACTTAGTATCATACCATCAAGTTTGAGTGTCCTAGTGTGTTTGATAAAGACGCATTAAGTAGAGTCTTTTTCATCGATGTTAATAGCCCCACATCTATGAAGAGAAGGCAACGAGACATTTATGAATTTCCACTTCTTTATTTACTTTCAAGTCGTGTGATAGAGTCAAACTCTATAAGGTTTCCTTTAAACTCATGTTTTATGAATTTAAGGATCATGCCTTTAGGAAGAGCTCTGTTGAGAATAAATTTGTATAAAGATGAGAAGCAGCAATAGCCTCAAGCTATGTTTGATACTTTGGCCGAGCAAGTAATTCACACCAAGTTTAGGGTTGATTTCCAAGTCCTTGCCCAAACCATGACGTCCAAAGATAATAATGAGGTTGTAGCTCCTGTGAACCCAAATATTCTTACAATTAACTAGGACTCAAGACTTCACTGGGATGAAAACTCTAGAATTCCATGGTTTTAAGGTGGACGATGGTCCATAAGAGTTTCTTAAAAGAACCAAAATGATTGTGGATATTATGGGTTTGACTCTACGAGAAAGGAAGATTTGTCAATTTATCAATTGAAATAAGTTTCTCAACTGAGGTTTGTTGGAGGAAGAAAGAGAGGTCTATTGATGCAGATTCTTAGATTAGGAAAAGTTCAATAGTGCTTTTCTTGATTGGTTATTTCCTTTTGAGATGAGAGAGGAAAAAGTACATAAGTTCATTAACTTGAAGCAAGGAAAAATGAGTGTGAATGAATATGCTTTGAAGTTCACATAATTTTCCATGTATGCTCTGGCAATGGTTGCCGACTTTAGAGCTAATATGAACAAGTTTGTCTTCAATGTTTCGAAAATGGTGGTAAAAAGATGTAGAACTACTATGTTCATCAAGGAGATGGATATTTTGAGTTTGAATACTCATACTCAATAATTTGAGGAAGAGAAGCTTAAGGAGAGTGCCATGCCTCGGGTCTACTACATAGGTATAATTGACACTACAAAACTATTATTGGTCCAAACTAAGCCCTTGGCCCAACTGACTACTATGCGGAGAGTTATACTTAATGTAGAAGCTTTAAAAGAATGAGCATTTAAGATACTTTAAAATAAAACTCATGCAATATCTGAAAATAATCTCTAAATATAATAGAAGAAATGTTTAAAACATATTCTGAAAAGACTAAAATGAATCAAGTTTATTAGTGAAGCCTCTACAACTATGATAGGTGTAGGGAAAGACCCATGACTACCTCAAAAGAAATACTACTAAATACTAAAAAGGATTCCTCCAAAAGAAAGGAGGTCTCAACAACTAGTGAAAAAATGTGAACTCAATGAAGCGCCTCTTGATGATCCTGAATATCAGTGTGTACACCATAAAATAATGCAGCTTCGAAAGATGTCAGTACATGAAATGTATGGTATATAATATAGTTGAATGAAATAATAACCAAACTGAGAAGAAACATCGATAATTAATTCCCTGAAATGTAAAGCATTAAGTTAAAGTAAAACATGCAAAACTTTACAACTCAGATAATACAATAGTAAAACCTCGGAAGTTGGAATAACAAACAAAGAAAGCTTTAGTAGAAAAAGTTGCACAACTTGTCTGGTGTAGGTTTCTACGAGCAAACCAACAGGTCATAAGAATTCCTACAAGCCATAGGAAGGCATCCATAGATGGCCTATCACTTGGGAAAAATTTTGACCCTTGAGTCGACTCAAGTTGACGATACAATCCATAGGAAAGGCTAGTAAGAAAGGTCAAGAGGAATGGAATTTCACTTAGTCTGAACTAAATCTACAAGGGGTTCCTATAGCCCATAGGAGTTTCTACAATACATAGGAATGACCCATTGATGAGGTTCAGATATAGGATATTTTGGGATTTGGAAAGGTTAGAAGGACAAGAAAGGGGTACGACCCATAGGATCTTTGATGAATAGTAGACTAGGGTCGTATGGTGGGTTCTGATATTCAGAATTTTGGATAAGTATTGGCATGTTTTACAAACCCATTCGGCAACCTATAATCCTTTCTATGATTGATAGACCTAAGTCTTATGGTTAGTATGCAATTTCAGTAGCTCTAGTTTTGGTGTACTAAGTTCTATAATAGGTCCTATAACCCATAATAGATTCTACGACCCTTAAACTTTGGTCCTATGACATACATGAAAGATCAAGGTTTGGAGGTCTAATTCTATGACTCATTTGTTTGACCATCGAAGGACCTATGACCCATATGTCCAGTCATAGGTCCACTTTGGTAGATTTTAATAAAGGTTGTTTTGGGTATTATTTATCTCTCCTACATCTATACTATGTCATTTTTGGGTATTAAACTAAGCCTATAAGTGCCCAATTCCTGTAAAAATTGCCCCATTCACTCCAAAATTACTACAAGCAATAATTCTCTTTCTAGAAATTCTCTCTAAGGATCAATCTTCTTCCCCAAGATAGGGTTTCGAGATCAAGCTAATTTTTCAATAATTAAAACTTGGTTTTGGGATTTGATTATGAAGGTATGTGAGAATTTATCTATGGATCCCTTTCATCCATGGAGCCTCAAAGATGTTTTCCTTTTTCTGTCAAATTCATTTCAATGATTTCACGGATTTGATCAATAATCATGGGGTCAATTCAATTATATTTTTACTTGACTCTAATAGTCTATTCATGCATGATTTAAGTTTAATTACTTCTTTTCAATAAGTTTTGCAAGAACCCGCGCATTATGCCATGAATTTCAAGTTTTAAACCATGAATTTAAGATCAAAGATATAGGAAAGTTATAAAATATCTTCTTAAGTATGTTTCAAGCAAGAAACCATGAATTGTTAAATTTTTCACACAATATGCAAAAACAATTATTTGGATGCTTAGAAAGGTAAGTGTCCAAATGTGTCACGACCCTAGCTAGGCCCTAGGTGTGACACGGTGATCAGAACCCTAACGGACTCCAACCAATCCATCTTACGTATCATACATGAACACGTACAAGGAATCGTAAGAATCAAAATTAAATAGACTAGGAAAAATACAGAAGTACAATAGTCAAGTCAAGACAACAACATAAGCCAATACACAAGACATCCAACAAAACTCTACATAGTCAATATGGGCGGGGCTAAGATATGTCCCTATCTCACCCTCAATATAACATAAGTCTTTAACATGAAAAGAAAAAGGAATCATAATCTCACCCTCGAAAAATGAGGACTGACTGATAGATGTAGGAACTCAACTCTAATCACGTGGAGGATGGGTGTGATCATCGACCCCTATATTTTGATACAATATAGGCAAGAGTATACATTAGTATGTTTGAATTTACTACATATGCAGGCATGCTATGCAATATTAAACATGAGGTGCAATGAAAATATAACATACATGCTATATAAGATGATAAGTAGAGCCATGAGAAAACCATAATTGATCAAAGCATTTGAAAGACATAAGTGAGATCATAAATAGTACATAAAGAGAGTATATATACGTGGGGTAGAAATATAACCAACAATAAAACTATGCGAGCTATAACATGGAATCCTGATGTCTCTCCATAAAATGGAGAAAAGGGGAATCTACTTGCCAAGGTATACCTTACATCATAATTCAATGTCATCATATTTTATACATAATTCCTAATCAAACTCTTTAAATCATAATTAAATAATCAAACTTGAAAGTAGCATCATGCATGGGTCTTGTAAATCAAGATAAAATCATGAAATTGAGTAGTAAATCATGCTTAGTTGATAGGTTTAATCATGAATGAAACTTAATTCATGCACTTGGAAGAGTAGTTGGGGTGAGGCAAATATCAAATATGTAAAAGGTATAGTGGAGGGAAGAATTTTGGCAGTGGCGCATGTCACGACCCGACCTAGGGCCTAGTCATAATATGGTGATCGAAACTCCAAAGGAATCCAACCAAGCCTCTATTTAGATATCGTAAGAATACATAAGGTAATGAAATGTTGATTTAACCTAGAAAGAGTCTAAATCATAAATCATAAAAGAAATGTGAACTTTACTATATAGACTCTACAACATATGTCCAACAATGCCTTTACTACTTAAGATGGATGGAGGCTATGACATGTGCCTAGATCACCCTCAACTAAACTATAACAAAAGTCTTTGGAATGAAATAATGTATAACTCACCATCGATAGATGAGGACTCACCAATCTTCACAGAATGGAAAATGTACTAGCAAAGTGTTGGTGGATTGTGATTCTCAACCCTTACACTATGAGAAAATGTAGGCAACAATATGTGTTAGTACATTTTAATATACTAAGTATGCGGTCATTCCATGCAATATAAATCATAGAATGTAATGATCAATTAACGTACATGATAAAGAGGATAAGTAAAGTCATGGGAAAATCATAATGATCAAAGAATTTAAGAAACATGGTTAAAGATCATAAAGAGAATGTACATATGTGGGATAGAACCATAACCGATAATAAGACTATGCAATCTATAACATATAATTCTTATGTCTCCCCATACAACAAAACAAAGGGGAATCTACTTGCCAAGGTAGATTATTCCCGCTAGGCGAATCATCTACATACAGTATATTTGGATCCACTAGCAAGGCCAAAAAGAAAAATCATACGACGACACATAGTTATGAGATGAGAGACTTTATATAACGGCCACATAGTTCAAGCCCCCACCTCAAGTCATTAATCGGTGCTTTGTCAAATCCAACGGAATACATAATATAGTAATCATACTTATTATAAATTATAAATTTGTTCATAAAATTCATAATTCATAGAATAGCTTCTTTTCATATCATACTTGCAATGTGAGTATAAGCCTTTCAACATTACAATGTCATACTTGCATAATTAATGACATTAGGTTCTTAGGTCACCAATTAAGAATTCTAAGTTACTTTAATCATAACTTGCATGAAATTAATACCTTGAACATACTTGTGATCCATGATCATAATTCATACTTGAATTTATGGTAAAACTTGCATACATAGTCAATTAGACAAAACCATGAAATATTTGAAAATCACTAAATTTCATAAGCATACTTCGTATAAACTATCATTCAATGTAGCTTCATGCATGGGCATTCATACTTCTACTTCAAATCATGAAATTTATGTAGAAACATACTTATAATGATTGTTGATAACAAATAAAGACATAATTGAAACAGCTCAATCCAATTCATCAAACTAAGTTTATAAACCCAATTGAAATTAATGAGATTTTTAATAAAAACTTTAGGACTTCATGGGTGAAATTGAGAAAGGAGACTTGTTCTTGAAGAAACCCTAGCTAAATCTTGGGTAACATGAAGATCTCTTGAGGACCCTTGGGAGAGAAGTCTTAAAAGTGATCTTAGAGTTTATGAGGCAAAAGAATAGACTTAAGAGTATTTAAGACAATTACATAATGAATCTAGACCCACAAATTTCCACGTATATCAATGAAATAAAAAGAAATTACCAAATTACCCATCAATTAACTGAAAACTGGACTAAAC
Source organism: Solanum dulcamara (assembly GCF_947179165.1). Classification (NCBI taxonomy): domain Eukaryota; kingdom Viridiplantae; phylum Streptophyta; class Magnoliopsida; order Solanales; family Solanaceae; genus Solanum; species Solanum dulcamara. Next base: position 32,089,194 of record NC_077246.1, on the reverse strand, counting down.
AGAGGACACATCATGGTCCATAATACTGACCTAGCCCTGTGGTGGTCATCCGTGGTGCTTGACTTAAATCTTGAATATTCGGATTGTAGGGAGGAGTTTCAGGACTTCCTCAATGGAGACCTTCATGGTTTGTGAATCACAGGCCTGGTGTAAGACCTGCAGGTGCGACCCCCATAGAACCCACCATAAACTATGGTGGTGAGGTGTGGTCATTGCTTTGGGAGAATTTTCTGAGGGTCTCAAGAAAGGGGTCACCATGGAGGGAACCATGGCTTATGGTTCTTACCACAGCTTGTGGTCCCTTCCCTATAGGGCTGAGTTTCAGAACCTTGACTACGGTGGCACACCATAGACCTTGTTGATGAATACGGCCCATGATAGCCTTCGTGGTCATCACCTAGTGCCAAAAAACTATAATTTCAAGAATTTAATCTTTATATTCTCATTTTGTCAACTTTCCAACTTCCGAGATCTTACAATATGTCCCCCTTGGGAATATTCATCCTTGAATGGGACTCAAGATAGCATGAATTGAATAGGAAAGATACATAACAGCCCAACTTAAATACAAAACATCTCGATAATGCATAAAACATGATATCATTAATCTCAAGCTAAAACATGAGTTTAAAAAGTCATTTCATAGAAACATGATTGTATATTAAACTGTGAGATCAACTAAAATACATGATTTAGGCTGATTTAATCATGAAGGAACTAAATACCTCAATAAGGCACAAAAGGAGAGAGAGATTAGGATATTGGAACATCATTTTGGCTTCAGCTTCCCATGTAGCAACCTCAACCTCATGGTTCCTCCATAATACTTTAACTGAAGTTATTTCCTTGTTCCTCGATTTTCTAACTTGCCAGTCCAAGATTTCAACCGAAACCTCCTCATATGAAAGACTCTATGTAAGTTATATGCTTTACAATGGCACAATAAAGCTAGGATCTCCAAAAAACATCCTCACAAGGTCATGGGGAATATCAGATGCACTGATACAAAATCGGAAGGCAAATCCAACTCATAAGACAAGTTACCTATTCGCCTTAAAATTTGATATAGGGAAACTTAGCGGGGACTTTCTTTCTTACCAAAACTCATCACACTTTTCATGGGTGAGATTTTCAAGTAATCTCAATCATTAACCTTAAATTCTAGTTCTCTTCTTCTCATATCTAAACAGGATATTAGTCGGCTTTGGGCTATTTTCAATCTTAATCTAATGAGTCTAACCTTACCAATAGCCTTAAATAACGACTCGATTCCTATCAAAGAAACTCCATCTGCCACAAACCAACCAAAAGGAAATCTACACCGCCTATCATATAAAGCCTCAAATAGAGACATTGCTATTCTAGAGTGGTAACTGTTATTATAAGCAAACTCTATTAATGGCAAGTGTTCATCTCAATTTCCTTTAAAATCAATCACATATTCTCTAAACATATCCTTTAATATCTAAATAGTAAGCTCGATTTTAACATCCGTTTGTGGGTGAAAAGTTGTACTAAGCTTTACTTGGGTACCAAAACCCTTTCGGAAATCTTTCCTAAACCGAAATGTAAATTGAGTTCCTCAATTAGAAATGATAGACAATGGAACACCTTGAAGCTTAACCAACTCTCGGATATACAATCGAGCATAGTCCTCCACTGAAAATGAAGTCTTAACAATGAGAAAATGAGCAGACTTAGTCATTCGATCAACAATCACCCAAATGTAATCTTATTGCCTACGAGTACGAGGAAAACCTATAATGAAGTCAATATTCAAGGCTTCCTATTTCCAAGCAGGAATCTCAATGTCTTGAGCCAAACCTCCCAGTTTTTGATGCTCAACTTTCACTTGTTGGTAATTGGGACACTTAGCCACAAATTATGCAGTATACCTCTTTATACTATTCCACCAATAAACTTTGCTCAAATCTCGATAAATATTTGTGGAACCGGGATGAATAGAGTACCGTGAACTATAAGCTTTGGATAGTACCATATCTTTCAAGCCACCTATCATGACCTAACCCCGTGGGCCACAATTGGGGTCCGACTTGGACCCCCATTTATGTAACTATCGACTACAGTCAAATTGGACTATGTATAATGTGATACTGCTCATAAAAACCTCAATGGGTTAAAAACTTTTCATGTTCATATAGCCTCCTAGATATAGGAACCAAACACATAAACCCAGTGGGTGATAAAATATTCATACACGTGTGGCCTCTTTCATTTGCATCATGTCATGAAAGGGAAAGACAGCCGATAAGGCTTCTATAACATAATAGCTTTTACAACATATTGCATATGCATAACTAAAATAAACTCCTAAACAACCCACACACTTATGTCTACAGACCTCTAAGAATAGGAACGACAACATATGGCAGGACAAGGCCCCCGCCGCACCCCTGCATAAACAAATATATACATCACAGGACCAGTATCTAAAAGCTAGGCTCCGAAATAGTGGAGCACTTCCAATATAGCTGAGTGGAAATCCTAAGCTGGCGGATCTCTGAAATGAACATCTGTACTTGCGGACATGAAACGCAGCCCCCGAAGAAAAGGGGGGTCAGTACCATATATGTACTGAGTATATAACCACAACATAACTGAGATAACAACTGAACCAATGATGCAGGAAACCAAGTATAACATTTAATAGGGTACTGTACCTGCACCTCACAAAATAAAGTTATGTATACCACTATCACATACCATATCTGTCCTGCTCGGGGACTCGGTGTTACAAATACATCATCTATCATGATAGGTATATATATGCCATTAATGCTGTGGGACGCACAGCCTGATCCCTGTATATAGAAAGTACATGCCGAGGAACGACGGCCCGATCTATGTATCATATAATAATGCCGAGGAATGATGGCCCGATCCGTATATCGTATAATAATGCCGAGGAACGACGGCCCGATCCATATAATGCATAATATTGATGAGGTATGACAGCTCGATCCATATAATGCATAATAATGACGAGGTATGATGGCCTAATCCGTATAATACATAATAATGCCGAGGTACAATGGCCCGATCTGTATAATGCATAATAATACTGAGGTACGATGGCCCAATCCATATATAATGTAATATGCATATAAGTATATGTAGGACTCAGTAGCATATCAAATATCCCTCAACTATTTTCGTAAAGTATGCCCAAGAACCCCCAAGTTTAGGAGCTTACACATTCAATCACTATTCAGCCTATAGAAGGCTCGAGGGTCGTAGTTTAACTACTTTAAGACCCTTAGCATTTAGGAGCGAACTCGAGTAACGAGTTATACTCGCAACTTACAACTGGAACTACCTCTACACTCATGTCATATCTTATTTCATTTACATTAAGATATCCCATAAGAGAGAAGCGATAGGCTCTACCTATATTACTTTTTATCATATAGAAGCCTTAATAGGTGATAACTCAACTATTATAGGAGTTCTACCGTCACGAAGTGGATAAGAATTATGAACTGTACTCGAAGCTTCATGAATGGAATTATTCCCATGTTTCATACATAAACCCTTCATAACTTATATCTAATACATGCCAAAAGAAGAGGGAGGATAAGCTTTACATACACTACTTTTCAGCATATAGTAGACTTACAAGTCCATAACTCAACTATCGCAGGAGTTCTAATATCGAGAAGTGAAAAAGATTGATGAACCATACTCGGGGTTCTATGAATGGAATTATTCTCACATTACATACACAATTCACTTAAGACTAAGATATGCCAAAAGAAAGCTTCACATACCTCTGGTCGACTGCTTTTAGCCCGACTTGTCTCGTCGTCCTCTGAACCTATTTAACACGAAGGTAATACTAATATTAGTAACCTTCAACTTTCCATCTTCTAAATCCACAACCAAGTACCCATAGGAACCAACTCCTTATTCTCCTTTCTCGACTAGTCTCGACTAGTTTATTAATTAATTAAGAAGTAAACGGAATTCAGGCAGCATTTCCTCTATAACTTGCCCTATCCGAATTCTCACTTCCATCCCTAATCACTACAGCCAACCAACTACAATAACCTGCGACTCATATACATATAAAACATGGCAACATTACACAACATAGGCTCCAAACAACTTACTTAACATTACGATATCAAAATAGGGTCTTTAGCCTTTATTTCGTAAAACCTTTAATCGTGCGGAACGTAGGGTCGTGTGGATGAAACCAGAAGCTCCCACACCTCTTTTAGAATGCCTTTAGGACTTTCAACACACTATCACACACCTGCAACAGCCTCCACACGCACAACGCCTCATTTCAACTACAATTTAACTATAGCGATTCCAATTTAGTTTATTTCGGACGTCAAGCATATTTATCATATTTTCACATTTACAGCTACTTACACAACGTATAATACCCTCTATAACAACACCATAAACTCTAATTTAAAAGTAAAGGCCTTACCTTATGTTAAACTCGTCAAGCTCGCCAAAACAATCAAAACGTGAAATCTGGACAGCCCACTGTTTTATATTGTCGCTTAGTTTCGAAGGGGTAATTGAGGAAAACAGGATTTGTGGCCTCAATGAAAGTTATATACATGTGTATCAAGGTCGCATAAAATTTTTAATCACCCCTACAGAAATTTTGTATGAAAAGATATTCCCAAAATACCCACAGCTGTCCGTGTAGGATTTCCAAATCAAAATCTGGGCAGCACCTCCCCCATACTTCATCACCCTTTTTCGAGCAGAGAAAAGCAAAACTGGGTTTTAGAGGCTAAATGAAAGTTGTATCCCTATGAAATAGCTTTCCAAAACATCTTGAATCACTCAAAAATAAGCCTTACACAACGAGTTATACTCGTATTACCAACTTAGTGTTTCTTCAAATCATGGCTGCCTTTGCTTTCTTCTCCACGTTTTTCTCTCTATTTTTGTTCAAGTTTTTGGCTAAAAATAACTTAATAGTCATCCATACATAGATATATATATTTTTGGAGAGTGACATGTGACAGCCCCTAAGGGTGACACATGTCACACCCTTAGGCAGCCACCTCAATTATGCAACCAATCCATGGATGCCATGTGGCAGGTGGGGGGTCCACCCCATGGTGTGTCACCTGCTGCCACATGTCACTTTCATGTGCTTCCATGTGTACCTATCACGTGCTTCCATGTGTGAAGTAGGTGAGTCACCTACTTGCTTCAAGTAGGTGAGTCGTTTCCTTATTTCTCTTCCGTGGGTTCGTAATTTCGTCGCACTTTAAGAGCCTATGTATTCCTTGCTACTTAGTCTCAACACGCACTCGAGTAGCTTAAGTACGTAAGACCTCCAAGTTGGTAGCTTACGCGAGTCAATCGAGTCCTACGACTCATTTCTCGACCTCCAACTCCTTTCGAATTTTTATAACCCTATTTCCAATCTTCCTTATTATGAAGCATTTCGTTCTCCTTTCCTTGGAGTTATTTGATAGCATTATAAACTATCCGACTCACATAACGACTTTTAAGGAACTTAAGAACCTTTCCAGATACTTGAGAAGCTTAAGAAGCATTCTAAGGTACCAAATTACGGGGTGTAACACCACCGGCATTCGAAACACACAATTGGCCTTGATATCTCAAAACACCATCTCGCCCTATGGAGAAAGGCTCAATGGCTTTTTCAGCAACCGCTTTCTTGAATTCCACCAGAGTGGGGTAACTAACTTGATTTTCTTTTACATTCGCCAAAAGAGATGATTTGGAACCATTTTTCACAATAACACCACCATCCTTGGAATCAACCAATTGAACACCCAAACGGGCTAATCTATAAACATCCTGAACTAGCTCTTTCTTCTTATCCTTAATATACGCAACACTGTCAAGGGACAACCTACTAAGAGAGTCTACAACCATATTCACATTTCTCGGATGGTATAACACACTCATGTCATAGTCCTTCAACATCTCACGCCATCTCCTTTGTTGAAGGTTCAAGTCCTTTTGAGTGAAAACATATTGCAAACTCTTATGATCCGTAAAAACATACACATAGATATCTTAAAAATAGTGTCTCCACAACTTCAAGGCAAACACCACCACCTGCAACTCCAAGTCCTGAGTTGGGTAATTCTTCTCATATGCCATGAGGTGCCTTGAAACATAGGCTAACACTTTACCATTATGAATAAGAACACAAACAAGAAAAACTCGTGAAGCATCGCAATACAGAACTAGCCCATCAGAACCTTTCAGTAAAGTCAATTTCGTTGCGGAGGTAAGCCTATCCTTCAAATCATGGAAGATTTTCTCATATGCCTCGAACCACGGGAATTTCACCTTCTTTTTAGTCAAAGCAGTCAAGGACGATACAATGAAAGAGAAACCTTCCCCGAACCATCTATAATAATTGGCTAAGCCCAACAAACTCCGAATATCGAAAGGAGTCAAGGGTTAAGGAAAATTCTTAACTGCCTCAGTCTACTTTGGACCAACCATAATTCTTTCTCCAAAAACAATGTGACCAAGGAACTCAACTGCCCTTAACAAAAATTCACACTTGTTAAACTTTGCATAAAACTAAAGGCCCTTGATAATTCGCAACATAATCCTCAAAATGATCAGCATGCTCTTCTTTACTTTGAGAATAGACCAAAATATCATCAATGAACATAATCATGAACATATCCAAGTATTTCTTGAACACCCTGTTCATAAAATCCATAAAAGATATCAGGCATTCATTAGTTCAAAAGACATAAAAAAGAATTTAAAGTGACTATACTGAGTTCTAAAAGCCATTTTCAAAATATCACATTCCCTTACTCGAAGTTGATGATAACACGATCGAAGATCAATCTTTGAAAAGTAACTTGCTCCTTGAAGTTGATCGAATAAGTCATCTATCCTTGGAATTGGATACTTATTCTTTACGGTGACCTTATTCAATTTCTGGTAGTCTATACTCATTTGGAGTGATGCATCCTTCTTCCTAATAAACAACATGGGAGAACCCCATGGTGAAATACTTGGACTTTTAAGACCCTTATCCAACAAATCCTTCCATTGATCTTTCAACTATTTAAGTTTTGCCTAAGACATATAGTAAATAAGAATAGAAATAGGTTGAGTATCAGGAAGGAGATTTATGCCAATGTTAATTTCCCTCTATTGAGGGACACCAGCCAAATAATTAGGAAACACATTGGGAAACTCATTAACTATAGGGACCGACTCAAGAGTAGGAGCTTCAGAATCAACATCCCCAACTCGCACTCTATGGTAAATGCATCCCTTTGAAATCATTTTCCGGTCCTTAAGACATGACATGAATCGACCCTTAACCATTGAATCATTACCCTCATTTACCGTCCATTCAAGAATATGCTCATTAGGAAATTAAAACTTGACCCTATAGATTCTACAATCAATGGATGTATAAGAGGCATGTAACCAATCTATACGAAGAATAATGTCTAAATCAGTCATCTAAAGTTTAACAAGATCATAAGGAATAACTTTATGCAAGACCGGCACGGGAAAACCTTTATAAACTCTCTAGAAAACTACTATATACTCTCTTGGATAATATTGAATCACCAGTGGGAGTATAAAACGAAAAAGGTTCTAATAAGTCTTCGGGGAACCGGTCAAATCTCATAAAAAGGTAACGAGTAACAAAACACAAGTTGGCACTTGGATCATGCAATGTATAAACATCAAAGTTCAACACCCATAATATACCCGTGAGCCCATCGGACAATCCATATGTTGTCTAGCATAAAGTGCATAGAATCAGTTTTTGCGTTGGCCACCCTTTGGTTGAGCTTGGGCACCTTGTTGCACTTGGCCTCCTTGGGCTATGTGGAATTAAGGATGGCCTTCTCTACCTTTATTTAAAACATTAGGGCACTTAAATTGCTTATGTCCCACCTTACCATATTCATAGCAAGCATCCATTTTCATCACACACCTTTGTTAATGATTCTTTCCACACTTAGCACACTTTGGAAAAGTGGGGCTACTAGTACTCACACTTCTACCTTGACACTTAGGGTATGGCACCTTATCCTTATCAAACTTCATTCTCAAACCTTGGCCTCGTTCAAAACTGTCGCTACTACTACCAGTCCTTATATTTCCAAACCCACCTTCATACCGGGTCCTCTTATAGTCTCTCATCCACATCTCTTTGAGTTTCTCTCCTTCAATTTGCTCAGGAAAATTCATGAGTCGAGATATGTCCATTTCTTTAATAAGCATAGTGGTAGGGATTTCCTTTGCAACCAAGATAGATACCCCTGATATTAATTTACTCATTTGAGCATGTGGATCGAAAACCAATGAAGGAGCATACTTGGATAGCTTAGTGAACCTGATGGCATAATCCCTCATACCCATCTTTCCTTGCCTTGGATTGATGAACTCTAGAACCTTTACCTCCCTTAAATCAAGAGGGAAGACATGATTAAGGAAAGAAAGCTTGAAGGCTTCCTAATAAATAATACCTTCATCCACTCTCTCTAACTTCTATTGAGTGTACCAAACCTGAGCAACACTCTTTAGTTGGTAGGCTACCAACTCCGTTTTCTCCTCTAAAGTCATCCCTATAATACTCACTATCTTATAAACATAATCAATGAACTCTTGAGGATCCTTATCGACTTTTAAACCATGGAACTTGGGAAGATTCATCCTTGCAAAATCCCGACCTCTAGAAGCTAAAGTAGGAGCATTAGGAGAAGTCATAATGCCTTGGTTGGCCACAACTTAGGCTAGCATAGTGATAGCAGTTTTGGAACTCCGCATTAGTAACTTGGTCAGGTAGGGGACTATTATCTTGAGGGACCGGAGGAACTTGGTCCTTATTAGCATTGATCTCTCTTTTCATAGGTCCTCTTCTTGGAGGCATTTCTGAAAATCAAAAATGGCAATCGTTAGGGAAAACAAGTCTTAGAGTATACTTGATCGCACGACATAGATTATAAAAGAAGCGAGGATTTCCTAAAATACCTTATAGCATCTTATTCATAAATGTGGCATGCTTCACACCCATGAATAAGACTCTACATGACACAGCTTACTAGACTCCCTAAGACAATTGAACCTTCTGCTCTGATATCAAGTTTGTCATGGCTTGACCAAGGAACTAGTCTTAACATAGCGATTGAAATCCCAAAGGACTCTAACCAAACCTCTCTTGACATATCATAAGCATACATAATGTAATGTAAATGTAAAATTAACATAGGAAGAGTCTAAATCATGAATCATAAAAGAGGTGTAATCTTGACTACATAGACTCTACATAATATGTCCAACAATGCCTTTACTACTTAAGTAGGGCAGGATTTAAGACATGTCCCTATCTCACCGTCAATTGAACTATAAAAAATGTCTTTGGAATGAAATAAATGCATAACTCACCCTCGATAGATGAGGACCCACCAATCTTCACCCGATGGAAACTCTAATAGCCATGTATGGGTAGAATGTGATCCTCTTCCCCTACAATATGAAATAATGTAGGAAACAATATGCGTTTGTACATTTGAATGTATTAAGTAAGTTGGAATACCATGCAATATAAATCATAGAATACAATGATCAATTAATTACAAGATAAAGAGGATAAGTAAAGTCATGGAAAACAATAATGATCAAAGCATTTAAGAAACATGGTTAAAGATTATAAAACAACATAAAGAGAATATACATATGTGGAATAAAATCATAACCGACAATAAGACCATGCAAACTATAACATAAAATCTCTATGTCTCCCCGTATAATGAAACAAAAGGGAATATACTTGCAATAGTAGACTCTACCCCGGAAGGTGGGTCATGTCCAGATGTTATAAGTGTATCCACTAGCTAGGTCAAAAAGGGAAATCCTACAGTGGAACGTAGTTCTGAGACAAGAGACATTATATCAGGACCCCTTTGTTCAATCCCCTACCTCAAATCATCATTCACTGCTAAGTAAAATCCCATGGAATACATAACATAGTAATCCTACTTGATATAAATCATAAATTTGTTCTTAAAATGCATAATTCATAAAATAGCTCCTTTTCATATCATACCCGCAATGTGAGTAAATCCTTTTAACATTACAATGTCATACTTGTATAATTAATGTCATTAGGTTCCTAGGTCACCAATTAAGTATCCTAAGCCACCTTTCTTCATAACTTGCATGAAATTCATATTTTAAAAATACTTGTGATCCATGATCATATTCATACTTGAATTTAGGGTAAAACTTGGATATATAGTCAATTTGATCAAAAAAAAATAAAATACTTGAAAATCATTGAACTTCATAATCATACTTCATATAAATTACCACTGAAAGTAGCTTTATGCATGGGGATTCATGAAATATAGGGAATGATCAAATTAACCTTCATTTTACTAAAAATGCGACTACAAAAAGGACCCATTATGACCCATGATACCTACCACGGCCCATGGTGTTCATCCTTGGTGCTTGACTTAAATGTTAAATCTTAGGATTGCAGGGAAAAGTTTTAGGACTTCCTCCACGGATACCTTCACGGTCCATGGAGGTTACCACGAATCATGAATCACGTACTTGGTGCAGGACCTGCAGCAGGATCTCCAAAAGCGACCCCCACGGAACCCACCATAGTTCTTGAAGGGTAATATGGCCCACAGTAGTGAGGCATGGTCCCTGCCTTAGGAAACTTTTCTGAGGGTCTCAGGGGAAGGGTCACCACGAAGGACACCACAACTCTTGGTGCTCATTACGGCTCGTGGTCCCTTCCCTGTAGGGCTAAGTTTCTGAAACCTAACCACGAGGGCTCACCATGGACCTTTTTGATGAATACAGCCCCTGGTGGCCTCCGTGGTCATCACCTAGTACTAAAAAGTTGTGATTTCAGAAATTTCATCTTTACATCCTCATTTTCCTCTTTCCAACTTTTGGGGTCTTACAGTGCACTACTGGCACACTGCTCCAGGACTCAAACTACATAGGCCTTATCTTGAGGCAGTGCTGGTATGCCACCCATGACCCAAAACTACTAAGCCATGGTATTGGCGTGATGCTAGCGCACCTCCCCAACCTTTCCTCGATGATTTTCCATATATTCAGTAGTTTCTAAGAGTATTGATTAGACCATAATGAAAATTGTATGCCCTAAATAAAAATATAGCATTTTCATATAAAAATATATAAATTCCATGCAATTATTATCAATTAGGGTTAAAATAGATTAGAAAACACAAAATACATCATAATTCATGCAATTGATTTGAAATTTAGAAGACCCATAAAGTATAGACTTTAAATTGGGTGAAATAAAGAAGAAATTCCATGAAGTCCATGGGAGAAATGTACCCATAGATGAATACCCTCATACCTTGAATAAATAGTATGATAAAAACTTGGAAATCAATGGATAATTTTGAGGAATTCATGCTTGGTCTTCAATGGAGGTTTTCAGAGCCTGTTTTTTGTAGAGAGAGAATGTTTTAATGATGGGTGAATTGTGATAGATTGAGAGGAATTGGTGTTTTGGGGTAATAAATAGATTACGAATCTAGTTCAAAAGTATTATAGGATCATTCTATACTATATAGGAGAAAAGTTCTATTATCCTTGATTGAATATATATATATATATATATATTCTATTTGTAAAACAAATATTTGACCCAACAATAAACCCACCAAGGTCGCTTAATTACTTTATTATATCATATTCTAACCATTAAATGTCCAGCATATAACTATATATCCCATTTGGGAACACTCATCCTCGAATGAGATATAAGTTAGCTTGAGTAGTGTAGAGTGAGTATATAACAGCCCAACATGAATGTAACAATGCAACTTCTAAACATCAATATTATTTAAAAATTATTTTGATGGTATGAATGAATATTTCATAACACAAAGAAGTTGAAAGGAAGGAGTTTTGTAGGATTTGAGTATAGATGATTAAGTACCTTAGGATGGATCAAAAGGAAAGAGGTAAGTATACTCTTTCATCATGTCCATTTCGCTTCCCATGTAGCGCTCTCAACTTAATGATTCTACCATAAGACTTTATCGGATATGACTTCCTTGTTTCTCAACCTTTTCACTTAACGGTCTAAGATATCCACCGAAACCTCTTCGTAGGTCAAATTTTCTTCAACACCCACACTTTTCATTGTCCCAATAAAATTTGGATTACCCACAAACTTCCTTAACATCATTACAGGAAACACCGGATGAACCATAGCAAACTCCAATGGCAAGTCTAACTCATACGCTACTTTTCCAACCCTCTTGAAGATCTTATAGGCCCGTAAACACTAGGTCTCAACTTTCCCTTCTTACCAAAATAGATTACACCCTTCATAGGCGAAAACTTTAAGTAGACCAAATCACTCACACTAAACTCAAGGTCTATTTTCCTATTGTCCAAATAGGACTTTTGGCGACTTTGTAAAGCCTTTAGCCTTTTCCTTATAAGTATCACCTTCTCCATAGCATCAAACACTAAATCTAGAGCAATCGATTCCACCTCACCTACTTCAAACAATCCCACAAGGGATCTACACCTCTTACAATACAAAGCTTTAAATGGAGTCATTTCAATAATGAGTGATAACTGAATCACACATGCTCTCAACATATCTTCGAAAGTTTAAATTGTTCTCTAGGCTTGCCTATTTGTTTGAGGGTGAAATGTAGTACTTATGTTGACGTTTGTACCAAGAACCTTTTGGAATAACTTCAACAAATGTGAAGTCAATTGAGTACGTTGATCCAATATAATAGACATGGGAACACCTTGAAGCTTCACTACATAAAAAATATACATCTTAGCAAAATCTTCGACACTATACAAAGTCTTCACTGGTAGAAATTTGGGGCGACTTAGTCATTCGGTCCACAATTTCCATATATTCAGTAGTTTATAAGTGTGTTCATCCTCCCATAATGAAAATAGTATCCCCTAAATAACTATATAGCAATTTCATTTGAAAATCTATCAATTCCATGCAATAATTATCAATTCATGTTAAAATAGATTAGAAAAAACAAAATACATCATAGTTCATGCAATTAATTTGAGATTTAGAAGACCCGTGAAGTATAGACTTGAAATTAGGTGAAATAAAGAAGATATTCAGTGAACTCCATGGAAGAAATGTACCCATTGATGAATATCCTCATAAGTTGAATGAATAGCTTGAGAAAAACTTGGAAATCAATGGATAATTTGGAAAAATCTTTACTTGGTCTTCAAAGGAGGTTTTTAGAGCCTATTTTTTCTAGAGAAAGAATTGTTTGGTGATGGGTGAATTATGATAGATTTAGGAGAATTGGGGTTTTTGGGTGATAAGTAGATTAAGAATCTAGTCCAAAAGTAGTCTAGGTTCATTCTCTACTAGATAGGGGTAAAGTCCATATGATCCTTGAATGAAAATATTATTATGTACACACACACACATATATATATATATATATATATATATATATTGTTTTCTGCAAAAAAAATTGACCCAACAATAAACACACCAAGGTCAGTTAATTAATTTATTATATTATATTATATTTTAATCTTCAAATACCCGGGATATAATAATATATCCCCCTTGGGAATATTTGTCCTCGAATGAGATAGAAGCTACCTTGAGTAGAGTAGAGTGGGTGTATAACACCCCAACATAAATGCAACAATGCAACTTCTAAACATCAATATTATTTAAAAATCATTTTCATGGTATCCATGCATATGTCATGAAATGGAGAAGTCGAAACAAAGGATTTTTGGAGGATTTGAATATAGATGACTAACTACCTTACAATAGATCGGAAGGAAAGAGGTAAGGATACCATTTCATCATGCTCTCTTCCGCTTCCCATGTAACGTTCTCAACTTTATGATTCCTCCATAAGACTTTAATAGATGCAACTTCCGTATTTCTCAACTTCTTCACTTGCCGGTCTAAGATTTCCATCAGAACCGCTTCATAGGTCAAATTTTCTTCAACACCCAAACTTTTCATTGGCACAATTGAATTTGGGATTACCCACAAACTTCCTCAACACTATACAAGAAATACCGAATGAACCATAGAAAACTTCAATGGAAAGTCTAACTAATATGCTACTTTTCCAACCCGCTTAAAGATCTTATAGGGCCCTAAATACCTAGGGTTCAACTTTTCCTTCTTACCAAAACACATTACACCCTTTATGGGTGAAAACTACAAGTAGACCCAATCATCCACACTAAGCTCAAGTTTTCTTTTCCTATTGTCCGAATAGGACTTTTGGCGACTTTGGACCGCCGTTAGCCTCTCCCATATATGTTTCACCTTCTCTATAGAATCAAACACTAAATCAAGACCAATCAATGCAACCTCACCTACTTCAAACCATCCCATCGGTAATCTACACCTCCTACCATACAAAGATTCAAATGAAGTCATTTCAATAATTGAGTGATAATTGTTGTTGTACGCAAATTCAACCAATGGTAGATGTTTATACCAACTTCCTTTAAAATCAATCACTCATGCTAGCCACATATCTTCCAAAATTTGAATTATTGTCTTGGCTTGCCCATTAGTTTGAGGGTGAAAAGCAGTACTTAACTTGATGTTTATACCAAGACCCATTTGGAATGACTTCCAAAAATATCAAGTCGATTGAGTAGGTCGATCCAATATAATAGATATGGGAACACCATGAAGATTCAGTAATTCACAAATATACATCTTAGGATAATAATCTTCTACACTATAAAAAGTATTCACCGATAGAAATTATGTTGACTTAGTCATTTGGTCTACAATTTCCATATATTCAGATGTTTCTAAGAGTATTCATCAGCCCATAATGAAAAACGTATGCCCTAAATAACAATATACAAATTTCATATGAAAATCTATCAATTCCACTTCAATCATTATCAATTCATGTTCAAATAGATTAGAAAATACAAGATACAACATAGTTCATGCAATTCACTTGAAATTTAGAAGACCCATAAAGTATAGACTTGAAATTGGATGAAATAAAGAAGAAATTCCATAAACTCCATGGAATAAATGTACCCATGGATGAATACCCTCATAGGTTAAACGAATAGCTTGAGAAAATCTTTGAAATTAAGGGATAATTTGGAAAAATCCTTGTTTGGTCTTCAACAGAGGTTTTGAGAGCCTATTTTTTGCTGATGGGTGAATTGTGATAGATTGAGGAGAATTGGGGTTTTGGGTTAATGAATAGATTAGGAATCTAGTCCAAAAGTAGTCTAGGTTCATTCTCTCCTAGATAGGGGAAAAGTCCATATTATCCTTGAATGAAAATATTATTTTATACATATATATTTATTGAAAAAAGATTTGACCCAACAATAAACCCAATGAGGTCACTTAATTACCTTATTATATTATATTCTAACTTTCAAATGCCCAAGATATAAAATATATCCCAGTTGGGAACATTCATCCTCGAATGATATAGAAACAAGCTTGAGTACAGTAGAGTGAGTATATAACAACCCAAAATGAATGTAACAATGCAACTTCTAAACATCAACATTATTTAAAAATCATTTTCATGGTATGTATGCATATCTCATGATATAGAGAAGTTGAAACGAAGGAGTTTTTGACGACTTGAGTAGAAATGACTAAGAACCTTTGGATTGATCGAAAGGAAATAAGTAAGGATACTGTTTCATCATGTCCACTTCCCCTTCCCATGTAGTGCTCTCAACTTCATGATTCCTCCATGACTTTAACAGATGCAACTTCCTTGTTTTTCAACCTCTTCAATTGACGGTCTAAGATTTCCACCAGAACCTCGTCATATGTCAAAGTTTCTTCAACACCCACACTTTCCAATGGCACAATAATATTTGGATCACTCATAAACATCTTCAACATCGATACATGAAATATTGGATGAACCATAGCAAACTCCAATGGCAAGTCTAACTCATATGCTACTTTTCCAACCAGCTAGAAGATCTTATAGGGGCCTAAATACCTAGGGTTCAACTTTTTGTTCTTACCATAACACATTACACCCGTTATCGGCGAACATTTCTAGTAGACCCAATCATCCACACAACTCAAGGTCTCTTTTCGTTTTGTTCGAATGGAACTTTTGGTGACTTTGAGCAGCCGTTAGCCTTTCCCTTATGGGTCTCACCTTCTCCATAGAATCAAACACCAAATCAAGACCAATTAATTCTACCTCACCAATATCAAACCATCCCATCAAGGATCTACACCTCCTACCATACAAAGCTTCAAATATAGCCATTTCAATAATTGAGTGATAATTTTTGTTGTATGCAAATTCAACCAATGGTAGATGCTCATCCCAATTTCCTTTGAAATCAATCACAGATGCTCTCAACATATCTTCCAAAGTTTGAATTATTCTCTCAGCTTGCCCATTGATTTAAGGGTGAAAAGTAGTACTTAACTTGACATTTATACCAGACCCTTTTGTAATGAATTCCAAAAACGTGAAATGAATTGCATACGTTGATCTAATATAATAGACAATGAAACACCATAAATCTTCACAAATTCACAAATATACATCTTTGCATAATATTTGGCACTATTAGAAGTCTTAAATGATAGAAATTGTCTCGACTTAGTCATTAGAGGAAAACTCGTTATGAAATCCAAATTCACATCCTCCCACATCTAAGTAGGAATCTCAATGTCTAGATCTAGACCTCCCTATCTTTGATGCTCTACTTTTACTTGTTGACAGTTGGAAAACTTAGCCACAAACTCTGTTATGTCCTAATTCATGCCATTCCACTAAAACACTTCCATCAAGTTGAGATACATTATGGTGGATCCTGGATGAATTGAATACCGAGATCTATGAGCCTCATACAAGATCAAATTTCTTAGACCATCCACATTAGGTACATACAAATGACCTTGGTAATGAAGTAAACCATCTTCCCCTTGGAGGAAAGCCTCAATGGCTTTTTCGGCAACCGACTTCTTCAATTCCACCAACATCAAATCATTATCTCATTTGGCCTTAACATCTTCCACAAGGGATGATTCAGAGCCATTACGAACAAGAACACCACCATCCTTAGAATAAACCAAGTGAACACCTAAACGAGCCAATCTATGCACATCCTTAACCAATTCTTTTTTACCTTCTTCCACATGGGAAATACTATTCACGGACAACCAACTAAGAGTATCGTCAACAACATTAGCTTTACTTGGATGGTACAACACACTCATATAATAATCCTTTAGTAATTCAAACCACCTTATTTACCTAACATTCAAATCTCTTTGACTAAATACATATTGCAATTTTTTATGGTCGATGAAGATTTCAACATGTACCCCATAAGGATAATGAAGCCAAATTTTCAATCCTAAAACAACCATTGTAGGTTCAAGATCATGGGTTGAATATTTTTGTTCATGCACTTTAAGTTGCATAGAGGCATACAATAAAACCTTGCCATGTTTCATCAAAAGAAAACCCAAATAAATATGTGAAGCTTCACAATAAAACACGAAGCCATTGGAATAGACATCCTTCAATATTTGAAAACACTTCTCAAATTCATCCAACCATTGAAACTTCTCTTTTTTTGCGTCAACATAGTCAAAGGAGAAGTAATAGACAAAACCCCTTCAAGAAACCTTCTAGAATACCTACCTAATCCATAAATCTCGTAATATCAGAAGGAGACAATAGCCTAGGTAATTCTTTAATGCCTTCATTTTCTTTAGATCATTCATGATACCATTGCTAGAAACAATGTGACTAAGAAATGCTAGGGATCTCAACCAAAACTCATATTTACTAAACGTGGCAAACAATTGCCTGTTCCTTAAAGTTTGCATAACAATCCTTATGTGAACCACATGGTCTTTCTCATTTTGGGATTAAATTAATATATCAATAATAAACACCACCACAAATATATCTAAGTATAACCTAATTCATCAAATTTATGAAAATAGCGGAAAAATTAGTCAATAAAAATAACATAATCAAAAACTCAAAATGGTCATACCTTGTTCGAAACCCCATTTTAGAAATATCACTCCCTCACACTTAATTGGCGATAACCAAAATGGAGATCAATCTTAGAAAATTAACTTCCACCTTGCATTTCATCAAACAAATTATCTATCCTCTAAATTGGATACTTATTCTTTATGGTAACCTTATTCATTCGCCAGTAGGTGAAATACTTGGCCTTATGAAACCCTTGTCTAATAAGTCCTTTAATTTTTCCTTTAACTCCTTAATTTCCATCAGAGCCATTCGGTAAGAAAGAATAGAAATACGATGAACATCCAGAAAAAGATCTATGACAAAATCAAATTTCCTTTTGGGAGGAATGCTGGGAGAATCATCAAGAAACATATTGGGGAACTCATTAACAATAGGGACCAAGTAAAGAGTAGAAATTTCAGAATCAACATCCCTAACTTATACTGTATGAAATATACACCTCTTAGAATTCATTTTTTGAGATTTGAAACATGAGATGAATCGACCTTTAACCACCAAACCATTACCCTTCTTGGATTGGTGATCTTCTTGGAAGCATCTTCTGAAAATTACAATGAAAATAGTTAGGGGAAAAGACCTAGAGTACACTTTATCGCATAATACGGATCATGAAAGAAGTGAAGAATTTACTAAAATTTCCTTAAAGGAATCTATTCATAGATGTGGCATACTTCACTTCCATGAATAAGACTCTACTTGAAGAGGCATGTAGGACTCCCAAGGATGCTCTTAAATCTTGTACTTTGATACCATGTTTTTCATGACTCAAGATAGGTCGTAGGTTTCACACGACAATTAAAAACCCAAAAGACACCAACCAACCATCTTACGTATTATACATCAACACGTACAAGGCATAGTAAGCATCAAATCAAATAGAGTAGGAAATATGTGGAAGTACAATAGTCAAGTCAAGAGGAAAACATAAGCCAATACACAAGACATCCAACAAGCTTCTACAATGTTAATATGGACGGGGGCTAAGACATGTTTGTAACATCCCTCAAAAATGCTCACAGATGCCTTAAAAATGCCTTGGGATTAGTCCTCTCATGTAATGGATCATCCTTAATTTTTTTGGAAAATCAGAGTTCAGAATATCGAATAGGGGTCAAAACCTGTAGGAAAATAGTTTCGGTGGATTTTTAGAACTCGTAGATCGAAAGATGGATTTTTCAAGAAACTGCACAAAATAGAAAGGTCCGCGACAAATCCACATCGCGGACCTGGAAAGGATTTTCTAGCCGAGTTGGATTTTTAGTAAGGGCATTTTAGACTTTTTCCAAATCATTAGCTAATGAACCTAGACATTTTCAAGACCTAATTCAACTCTATAAATTAACCTAAACCCTTAATTCTATTCATTCTTCTATAATTCACCTACTCAAATATTTTTCTCTCCACAAAAGACTCTCAAGGGCTCCATTGAAGACTTCAATTAAATTCACTCAAGCTCTCCATCAAAACACTGAAGTTCTTCCAAATAATTTGGTGTTCTCACTTAAGGTATGTGGGTATTGATTTATGGATTCTTTCATCCATGAAGTCCAATTAATTTCTCAAGGTTTTCTATCAAATTAAAGTATGGTATTTTATAGATTTTATGATCTATATTCCTATTGCATGGATTTTTATTGAAAGTATGATCATGAGTCTATTTTGACATAAATTGATGGCTATTGCACTAAATTGAAGAATTTTTCCATGAATTCTCCTATTTTGATTTCTAGGGTTCATGATGGAAATTATGAGTATTTTTAATTATGCTTTCTAATGATATTATCTTTATAGATTGTGTATGGGTTGATATAAAGTTTATGATCATGCATGTTCTTAAGTCAATTTCATGATTTTCAAATCAATTGATCATGCATTCATGTCTTACCCTAATTTCAAGTATAAGCTATGATCATAAATCTCCAAGTATGAATTATGTCTATGTAAGTATGATTGTAATGATGAAAGGACAATTCTAACAATACAAGTATGTTATGAAAATGAGCTACTCCATGATTTCAAACCTATGATCATGACTATGATATATGAAATTATGATTTCCATGCTACGTATGTATTCAGTGGGATTTCACATATATTATAATTAATTGAAAATTATTGTGGATGAAGCCTATCTCATAGAATAATAATAATCTCTTGACATAATATAGTGACCCTCTAGGTCATTGTTGAATTAATGCATTCATTTCATAGTTTAGAGCATTCATGTAGTGATCTCAAGTCATTTATGACTTATTCGCACCGACGGTTAAGTCGTCTGGTCGTTCATTTGATTTTTATGTCTGTTTCCCTATTTTGGAGCTTTTATACCTTGAAAAGTTGATTTCGATTATTACTTTAGATAAACAACCTCAGAATAGAATTCTGATAGCTTTATCAGCTCCGGAATGGTCAAATTAGGCTATTAGCATAATTGGCACGAGCATCGAGGAAATTGGTGTGAGTTTGAGCCCATTTGGCATTTTAACCTTTGAAATTTGGCCTAAGGTTTACTTTGGTCAATATTCTTGGATAATACGCTTGGATGAAAATCTCATCACTGCAGTTAGTTCCAAAATGTTAAGTTTAGTCTAGCGTGACCCTTCATTTTCTTTCCAAGGCTTTTGGTCTAATCCCGAGTTCCATTTTGGATGTTATAACCCATATTTTGCACATTAGGGCATTTCGGGATAACGGTAATAAGTCAAGGGAAAGGCTATGGTTGATCTTGTTGGATACAAAATTCTTATGACTAAATTGGAATTTCAACTTGGAAATATTAGAAAAAGTAAGGGGCAAAAATTGGAATTTCTCATGGAGGATGTTATATCCCGTATTTTATACGGTTGGATGTTTTAAGGTAGCCGTGGTAAAGTTAAGGGAATGAACATCTTCCAAAATTTATTTAATATACAAGTTGGATATGAATATTATTTATGATCATTAATAGTGTGGAAATATTGGAAAAGGCAAAGGGCAAAAAGAAAAATTCGCAAAGTGGCCTATGGTAATATTGTGGAAGGCTAGGGGTAAAATGGGAATTTCACAAAGTCTTCAAGAAGACTCATGTGGGCCCCACATGCCACATGGAAGCCCATGATTGGAGAAAAGGGGTGTGTTGGACCAATGAAACCTTGACATGTGTTACCACTTAGATCTTGACATGTGTCGCCACTTAGGGCTTGACACGTGTCACCACTTGGGGGATGACATGTGTCACCCCTAAAGTAGTATATATATATATGAGTCTTATGACTCATTAATTTACAAGAGAAAAAAAGAAGAGAAGAGAAGAGAAATTAAGGTAGAAAGAAGGAAAGAGCTACGGTTTTGGGAGGAGAAAAAGGTAAGTTCTCCAATTCCGTTCCAAGAATTAATTATATGAGCTATAAAATGATGTTATGAAGATGTTAGTAATGAAATTTTATGGTTTGAAGCAGTCCAAAACGTTACCAAACAGCCAATAAGTTTCAGCTGTGCTAAAGGAAATTCCGAGGCAAGTTTTGGCGAGTTTTGGTGAATTTCGGGAAAGGTAAAGTTTTCTGTTTTGAACTGGACTTTATGATGATGTTATGAAGTATATTACATGTCTTAAAATATGCTGTAAGTGGAAAAAAATGTATAAGGATGTTTGACGTTGGAAACAAACTAAATGGAAGTCGTAGTAGTTAAATCGAAGTCGCGTAGTGTGTAGTTGTTGTGGTGCAGCAGTTTGGTGGTGGTTTAATTGCCTGTTGCAGGGCTGTAAAGTACTCAAAAATGGATGTGGGTGCTGCTGGTTGCAGACACATAACCCTCTGTTTGGTATGACTACATATTTTATGAAATAAAGGTTAAAAACTCTATTTTGGTACCGTAGTTTGGAATGAGTTGTATAGAGCTTGTATTGTGTAAAGTTGAAGTGATTTACTTGTATACATGCTGCTGAATGTTGTTGTTGGTATGGTTATTGACATGGTGGCCGAGTTGAAAACTCGGGGATGTTCAAGTTACAGGGGAGATGCGGCCCGATTTTCGGTAGATTCGGAGCTAGTAATAAACTAGTCGAGAGACATAGATAAGGAAATGATTCCTATGGTTACTTGGGTGTAGAGTTGGAAATTGTAAAGTGAAAGTTTATTAACCTTAGTATTAATTTCATGTTAAATAGGTTCAAGAGACGACGAGGCGAGCATAGTTAAGAGTAATCCGTAAGAGGTACGTAAAGCGAACCTTTCTTTCTTTTGGCATGTCTTTGTCATAAGTACGCAAAGCTTATACTTTCTCTTCTTTTGGCATGTATTTGTTATAAGTATGTAAAACCTTTCTTTCTTTTGGCATGTTTTTGACATAAGTATGTAAAGCATATTCTTTCGATTTTCATGTTTTGACATAAGTATGTAAAGCTAATCTTTGTTTTGGTATGGTATTTATGAAACAAAAATATGACTTTTATATAATTTCAAAGAGGTTCCTATTCCTAGAGCCATTAGGATGGCCAATTCCTTGATTTCCAAAAGGTATTTTATTATGCTTCGATACGTCTATATGATTCTAGAAGATTTATTCTGATATAATCCAGGGTAACTTTCGAAAGGTACTTGACATGAGTCTCGTCTCAATTTTTAAATGATAGCTCATTCTGATTATTCCATTGAGTCTTAAATATGATTTAAATTGCATATAGTTTCTCACTACTCCACTCGTGGATGCCTCAATGCTTCCTTCACTGAGCCTGGGCTAGGATATGTTATCATGCATACTTCTCTGCATTGTTCGCCATGTCCCGACGTGAGGGGGCAGGTGTGACATGTACATGGGGTGGTAAATGTTATGCCACAGAGTTATGCTGTGCCATGTACATATATGTTTGTGATATGATATGATATGATATGATATGATTTGATATGGCCATCTGATATGATATGATTTGTTATGGAGATATTCCCTACTCTGGTGTTATGCTGTGCTGTGGCGCCGATGATGGGAGGGCGACCACACTTTGTTCACCGAGTCCCATAATGGGGTCGGATATGGCATATGTTTTTCTGCATACATTATCTGAGGTTTTGATCAGTATTTGATATCTCCGGACATTTTGCTCAGTTTTGTACATTCTATTGCGGTAATGACTTTACTTATTACAACCCATTATATGTGGTTTGATAAGCATTTGATATTTCTGAATATTTTGCTCATTTTTGCACTTTCTGCTCTGGAAATAACTTTACTTATTACAGTTCATGCTCTACATACTCGGTACATTTTCCGTACTGACCCCCTTTCTTCGGGGGCTGCGTTACATGCCCGCAGGTACAGACGATTGGTTTGCTGATCCGCTCGCTTAGGACATCCACCATGTTGGTCGACAGTGCTCCTTTGTTCGGAGCCCTATTTTGGTACTGACACTTTCTGTTATATATATATATATACATTGTTCAGGGGTACGGCGGGGCTCTGTCCCGTCATATGACTAGGATATCATTCTGTAGAGGTCTGTAGACATGAGATGTGGGTTTTGTATATATGTTTTGAATTTTTTTGTGTTTTGTGATGGCCTATCGGCCCTCGTGCATTATATCTGTTTAGAGATCCCTTCTGATCATTACCTATATTTATTCGATTAATGTACTAAGTGGGGCTAAGGGTACGTATGGGTACCCAACTCGGGCACCAGTCATGGCCTATGGAGTTGGGTCGTGACATTGGAAATGGGCTAAATATGGCACTTGGGTGTGAAATTCACTTTTCGGTAAAATTACCTCGTATGGGAATTTTGAATGTACCATTGAGTTAGAACAACAAATTTAGTGGGGTAGCATATCTCATTTGTGCACACAAGATTCTGAACGAATCTCAAGCACCCCTTTGAGTATTTTGAAGTGGCCAAAACTCAGCTGGTGCATCAGTTGATGTTTCAAACCCTAGTACAGTCGCGCTCACGAGGCCTAGGACCACGATCGAGAGGGTCTAGTCCCTTGGTCATTGTGATCGCAAGGTCCCTTCCATAGTTGTGAAAGGTATTCTTCCAATGGCTCATGGTCGCGAGAATAGGGCTCCGCAATCGCGATGAGCAATTCTCTAGTCTTTTTAATTAGGATCAGTGATGACATCAACCATTTCCCAAAACTCCAGTTGGTCATTTCTCTCATTTCTTGTCCGATTTTAGTGATTCAAAGTCCCAGACATCAAAAATTATCGTGGCTACTTGGGTTAGTGATTGGAAAGTGTTGGAGACCCATAGATAGAGGTAAATTTGCATAAACATTTATTGTACTTTGTGCTTCTTTAAGCTTAAATTTGTTGTATGTCGTTGTTTAGGCTGATTTGAGACCCGAATTGTGTTTGTCACGACCCAATTTCTCAAGTCATGACAGCACCTACTATATCCCACTAGTAGTTAAGCATACCTCATAGCCCAGAGCAAGAGACAATGGGCTATCACACGGAAGTTAACAATGTGAAAGATAACAATAGGAATAATAAATACAGGAAAGAGAAAGAGACAAATCAATATAGAAATAAACCCCCAAGAACTAGTATCAGTCGGTAGCCGAGCTTCTAGTCAAAACAAGGATACAAACATATACAAAACAAGATATAAGTGTAGACATTATTTGAAATAAAGTAAAGACTACTCCTATCTAGTAAAGAGGGAGATAGGCAAATCTAAACGCCAAGAGTTCACCCAGTCTCCAAATCCTAAGAGCTGCTCCGTACGAGATCCAAATCATCAATGCAAACCCATACTATGATCTACAGAGTGTAGAAGTGTAGTATGAGTACAAGTGGCACTCAATAGGCATAGGTTGACTAAGTTCCAAAGATAAAATAAGAATAATAGGCATATAAGATAGGAGCATATATCATAAGTAATACCAAAACAACAGGAGCTCATAATAAGGAACAAACTGAAAGCACCAAAATAGAGTAAGGGAAGTAGGTAAAAAAAGTAAAGGACAAACCTGGATTTGCTAGCCCATCGACCTATACACGACAAATCTCTATTAAGGGAGACTTCTAACCAAAGGAATACTAATAGAAGCAACCACAAGTATCACATAGAAATTAAGAAGGCCTTTCTAGAACAATCCTGCATAAAAGAGTCAGATAGGAGAGAACACAGGCAGTACCTACCTTAAAACAAAAGAACCACCCTTCGTACTACCACAAGTATGCAAATAACCAAGCAAACCTTACTGAGCCCTATATGCCCGCCAGATACATAATCACAAACTATAATGTGTATGGCCCCAATAAGGCCAACAAGCCCACATCCAATTATACTGGTGATAGTCAATGCATATGAATGATAGTAATGTAACAAAAATCAATAGTGCCTTAGTACTAAGATATATATACCTACCCCTCAATACCGACTAGTGAAGTACGACCCATGTTGCACCTTCCTCTTCCTATTCATTGGGTCAAACAGAAAGAGGAATCCATGAGGGACTCGGGAGTATCCATATATACTTGCTTGGTCCCTATCCATGACTTTATGCTTCGTCAATGTGACTAGAATCATTAATACAAAATATCATCAATATGAACCAATATCATGAAAAAGGTCGGTTTTCTCCTTGACCAGTCAAGTAAAAAAGAGAGTACATCCTAGATGCCTCTAATAGTTCCAAGTAGAAAAGAAGTACGTCCTCGTCATCTCATAAATATCGATAATCGGTTTATCAAAAAGATCTAGGTGGTATGACTCCCGTTAAAAGATAAGTGTAGTAGTAAAATGGGCAACAACCGTGTTTTCTCAAAAAGATAATCAAACTAATGAATGCCTGGGATCGTACCATAAAACATGTGTAAATGAGAAACCAATGCAATCCATGTCATCACCAAAATCGAAACAACTCAAGTAAATTGCAACATAATATACACAACAACTATCCCACTCCTAGAGTATAGAAACTAACCTTGAATCTAGCTAATCCTCGATCAAGGTCTCAGGCCCAAAATACTCCAACCATCACAACAATAATAGTATAATAAGTCATACCTCTATTCAAGCAATTGAAAGGAATTGTAAGGAGTCACCAAAAGAAGGGGTAACTTATGAAGCTCAACCTCTACCTAAAGATAACATACAATGGACCAAAATACTGCTAACCCTATCTTATGGAAATAATAAATGTTGAAGGATCCAAGGTCTAATAATAAGATAAGTACTACATTACAATTAGAAGCCTAAGTAGGACTAGAAATCAAAAATACCAACACAACCTCACCGTCGCCGCACTAGTTAAGGGCACCAATCCAAAGAAATACTCATCGGAAGGAACTATACTAGCAAAAATCACCAAAAATCACCTAAAGTTGCTTAACATACTGGGTTCTATAAGGCATCAAATATCAACCATATAGAGGCTAAAAACCCTAGACTAAGGCAAAAGCTAGGAGTTTCCAACCAAAACTAAGGCCCTTATAATACTAAAGTAGCTTAAGGCTTATATGGGAATCAAGAAATAAGGATAAGGAAAGGAAATCCTAAACACGCCATACAAAATCCTAAATCACAAGCAAAACATGCTATATAATATCATATGAATAAAAATCTATGTCACGACCCAACATAGGGCCTAGTCGGAACATGGGGATCGAAATCTTAAAGGACTCCAACCAAGCCTCTTAGCATATCATAAGCTTAAATAAGATAAGTAAATCAATAGTAGGAATCAAAGTGATAGTTATGTTTCAAAATAAAGTCAAAAGATAAAGGTGAAGCTTAGGCTAGATTAAATGGACTTACACATTTTCTTTGTCTAGATATGCCTCTACTATACTAACATAGGTGGGGGCATAGAACAAGATACTATCTCACCCAAATAGGAAAAAAATATTATCAAAATAACAACACAGTCTAGAGGTAGCAAGAAAATATAAGCTCGATAGGTAGTCCCTGAAGCATGAGGACTTACCAATTAAGTGAACAAGCCTTCTATCTAGACATGAGAGTGTGTAGGGTGATCGCCAATCCCTACATTATAAGATAATGTAGGCAAACAAAAGAAGTATGAGTTAGTACTTTAAATGTACTAAGTATGTGAGAAATGTAATGCATGACATAAAAGCAATGATGAAATGATCAAGGTTAGAACACCTAATAGGTAAACCATTTATACGTGATAGTGAATCAAGAGTAAGGCTAGTGTCATTTAAAAACATAATGCAGTCTTATAGAGAGAACTTGTACAATACATGGATAGTCATAAGTCATAATTAGAAATTTTCATAAGTAGTAGTAAGAATATTAAGTCAAAGTGAGAGTCATAAAACCATGAGTGAGAGAACATGTTATACCACATACTTTTGTACCTTGGAAGGTTCTTAAGTTTCTTGATAGGCTCTTAAGCTTCTTGAAAGGTTCTTAAGCTTCTTAGAAGTCACCATATGAGCCGGATAATCTATAAAGCTACCAAACAACTCTAAGGAAGGGAGAATGTGACACCCCATAGTAGGGAAGAGTGGAAATATGGTTATAAATATCCAGAAGAAGTTGGAGGCTAAGTAATGAGTCGTAGGACTCGAATTACGTACGTAAGCTACCAACTTGAAAATCTTACATTCTTAAGCTACTTGAGTTCATACCAAGCTTACATAGCAAGGATTACATAGGTTCATAAAGTAAGATGAGATTACAAACCCATGAGGAGAAAAAGAGAGTGACATGTGGCACCATGAGAAAGTGCCATGTGGCAGCAGCTGGAAGTACCATGTGGCATCAGCTGGAGCAAGTGAGTGGACCCCACTTGCTACATGGCATCCCCGGATTGGAGGAGGTGATATGGTGGCCCAATGATGGCTTGAAACGTGTCACCACTTAGGGCTTGACATGTGTCACCACTTAGGGGTTGACACGTGTCACCACTTAGGGGTTGACATATGTCACCCCCCAAGGTAGAATATATATATATATATATATATATATATATATATTATGAGTCATTATTATCTACAAACAAAGTCATTCTTATCTACAAACTTGTAGAGAAAAAAAGAAGAGAAGAGAAACCTTGAGCTAGAGAAGAGAGAGCCACGGGTTGGAGAAACAAAGGGGTAAGTCCTCCCATTTCATTTCATGACTTAATTATCTAGGGTATAAAACAATTATATTAAGGTATTATTTGTGTAAATTTATGATTTGTGGAAGCACCAAAAGGACAAAAACCAGCCACAAAGTTTTAGTCGCACTAAAGGAACTTCCGAGGCGAGTTTTGGCGAGTTTGGTGAGTTTCAGGCAAGGTAAGGTTTTACCTTTCAAATTGGAGTTTATTATGATTTTATGAGGTTTATTAAATGTATTAAATAAGTTTTAATTGGAATAATTTCATAAGGATGCTTGGCGTTAGAAATGAACTAAATTGAAGTCGTTATAGTTAAATCAAAGTTGAGTAGTGTGTTGTGATTGTGGTACTGCGGTTGCAGCAGGTTTTATTGTGTGTTACAGGGATGGAAAGTGTTCTAATAAGTGTGTGGGTGCTTCTGGTTTCATCCACATGACCCTCCATTTCGTAAGGTTAAGGGTTTTATGAAACAAAGGTTAAAAACTCTATTTTGGTATCATAGTTTTGAGCGAGTTGGTTGGAGTTTATATTGTGTAATGTTGAAGTGATTTTACTTTTATATATGCTGATGGTTGTTGTTGTTGGTTGTCTTTTTTAATTAAGTATGTAATTAGAAGTTTAGATAGGGCAAGTTATAGGGGAGATGCTGCCCGATTTCCCGTAACTTCAGAACTAGTAATGAACTAGTCGAGGGAAATGGATAAGGAAACGATTCCTAAGGATACTTGGTTGTAGAGTTGGAAATTGGAAAGTTAAATGTTATTAACCTTAATATTACTCTCATTTTAAATAGTTTCAAAAGACAATGAGGCAATTGTGGTTAAGAGTAATCCATAAAAGTTATGTAAAGCTACCTTCTTTCTCTTGGCATGTTTTTGGCATAGGTATATAAAGCTACCCCTTCCTTCTCTTGGCATATTTTGAGATAAGTATTACATGATGTAAGTTTGAGGGGTTATCCCATCCATAAATCTCCGAGCATGATTTATGACTCTTATCTACTTCTTAATGTTAGAACTTCCATAATAATGGAGATATGGCTCTCAAGCCTTCTATATTATAGAGAGTAGAAAAACAAAATGTGAAGCTATCTTCCTTTCTTTGGCATAGTCTTTATGAAACAAATATATGATTTTTATATGCTTCCAAGTAAGTTTCTATTCTTAGATACACTTGGATGGCCAATGTTTTAGATTTCCAGAGGTTCTATTTTGATGAAATCCATGGTAACATTCAAAAGGTACTTGATATGGCGCTTGTCTTGATTTTTGAATGATAGCTCATTTTGATCATTCCATCGAGTCTCAAATATGATTTAAATTGCATTTAGTTTCTCACTACTATACTTGTGGGCCTCAATGTTTCCTTCACTGAGCCTAGGCCAGGAGATACATAATTGTGGGTACTTCTCTGCCTTGTTCGCCATGCCCTGATGTGAGGGGGGAGGTACGCCCTGAACATGGGTTGTGGAATTATGTTGTGTCATGTACACATATGTTGATGTCTGATGATATGATATGATAATATATGGCCATCTGATATGATATGTTCTATTATGGAGATATTCTTTAATCTGGAGTTATGTTGTGTTGTGGCGTCGGTGATAGGATGGCAACTACGTTTTGTTCACCACGTCTCATAATGGAGACCGATATGATATATGTTTTTCCGCATGCATTATCTATGTTTATGATAAGCATTTTGATATTTTAGGATATTTCGCTCATTTGTTTTGCACATTCTGTTCTGGTGATGACTTTATTTATTACCGCCCATCCTTTACATATTCGGTACATTTTCTATACTGACCCCCTTTCTTTGGGGGCTGCGTTACATGCCCGCAGGTACAGATGCTCGTTTTGCTGACCCGCTTACTTGGGACATCTACTCTGCTGTTTGACAGTGCTCCTTTGTCTGGAGCCCATATTTTGGTACTGACCTTTCTGTAGCCTATATGTATACGTTGGTCAGGGGTACGACGGGGCCCTTTCCCATCATATGATTATGCTATCATTTGGTAGACTTTTTTAGATATGCATTTGTGGGTTCTGTATATGTTTTGGGCTTTTGTATTCCATAATGGCCTTATCGGTTTTCGTGAGCTGCATCTATTTTCGTGTGCTATCTAGTGACCTTAATTAATTTCTATATTTATTTATTCTTCTAATATGCTAATTTGAGCTAAGGGTATGTATGGGTGTCCAACTCGGGCACGAGTCATGCTCTACGGGATTGGATTGTGACAGAACATACTTTACTTTATGAGAGGATTATGCTAACTTTAAGTATGAATGTATGCATGTCTCAAGTTTCTCCAGACAATCAATTTCTCAAGTTTGTGTTAAAGGATTCTTGTAACCTTAAAACATCTCCAAATCTATTCCCACATTAAAGAATTGACCTTAAAACCCCTAAGCTAAAAATGAACGGACCTTTGGATGGACCATCTTCACGGTCCATAAAAAGCTCCACGGGTCGTGGGGTGGTCCAGGAAGATTGCCTTGGTCAAGCCTGGACAATGACTCTTTATAGAAGGGGACTATGGGCCGTGATGGACTTGATGGGACATAGTGGCCCTCGTGAAGCTGACCCACTTCATCGTTTAAAGTTTTTGCTTCCACGGACCACTTGACTGTCTGTGATCATGACTACGGGTAGTGAACCCGGTCGTGGTCCTTTCCTGATCTCACTTTCATTCCTTGGCACTACTACGACTTCCTTCCATGGGTCATGGTGCTGAACATTGCCCGTGATGGGCTTTGTGAACTTGAACTGGTGAAAACTTTTCTGAGATTTCATCCTTATATTTGGTTTTCCAACTTTCCAACTTTTGGGTTCTTACAATCTAAAGTCCATGAATCTAAAGCTTTTCTTTCCGAACCACCTCCAATTTGCCACCATGCTATCAAAATATTGATCACCTCATCACTATGAATGTTTTAACACTAAAATCACATTTTTCGAAGACAGACCCAAATTTGGGTCTAAAACAGGATTATGAGACCCGCATCGAGAATCTTGAAATTAAATCCATGAAAAGATCCTAAAAAGGCCAAGAGCTCATGCCCTAAAAATGAGCACAAACTGAATTTGAAATAGAGCAAAAATAGTTCAATAATAAAATCACCATTAAAGCCCTAAAACTAAAGCTTGGGAAGCCCCTGTTGTGAAGCAATTACCTCCATACGATGCTCCCCTCACTTCTTCGAGCACACCAACATGTAGCCACAATCAACCTGAACAAGTAGCACTTGGAATCACTCAATTTGGAGCTTCCTAGCTCTCAAAATTGGCAAAACAAAAATAGGGGTCCGGTTGATTCACAACCGATCTTTATTTAAAAGACCAGTCCCAACAAGATATCGCAATCGCGGGAGCTTGGTTCGTGATCATGACAACCAGAGTAAATAACTATCGCAATGGCAGTGGTCAAACCTCGCGATCGCGGTGACCTCTTGGTCTACCCCTATTAGAAGCCCTTCGCGATCGTAGTCAGGGGACTCGCAATCGCCATAGCTAAGTTGAGTACCCCTCCACGATTGCGGAGGCTTCATCGCGATCATGGTGAAGAAAAGAACTAGCACCAGTAGGTACTATACTAG